>NC_137461.1:161683621-162100233 GCF_964235325.1 Thermobia domestica | reverse complement strand
TTTAGGGCCGCGGTGGCTCAGTGGTAGAGCGTTCACCTCTGGTGCTTGGGGTCCCGGATTCGATCCTAGCCCCGCCAAGTGAACCTTGTGGTGGACAAACACCGTGTGCGTGGGTTTTCTCGGGGTTCTCCCATTTCCTCCCACTTACTTCATTCCACCATTTCATTCATTTCTCATAATCACCGTCTCCTTTAGCCTAACCGGCATAACCGTGGGACGTAAAACTCAAAGATTTCATTTCATTTTTTCCTCTCACTTTGATTTCATGATTTCGCACTCTGATGAAAAGTATTAAATACCGCCAGGAAAAGTACTAATATATAACCTCTCTTTTAGGCGCCCCTCCAACCACGCGCCCGGGACACGTGCTTTGCTTGCTCGCCCATAGCTGCGGCTCTGTGAGCTACATAAGTAACATACAATGCTTACGTAATACTTTGGGTAATAAGTACTATTAAGAAAGGAAGAATTGCATTTTTTTAACTTTGGGAAAGAAGCTACTATGGGATTAAAGATAAGGTAGGAAAGGCAACACATTCCAGTCTATGCTTTCACCCAGCAGACATATTGTTTGGAACCAAAAAAAATGTGACTTTTGGAATCTTGTACTTAGGTTCACAGCGGAAGCGACGAAATAACTTGAATCATCCATTGTAGCTCTCCCCGCAACCAGTTTCTAAAATGTTGGCAATAAGTTTGCGAAACGAGAGGTGACGACTCCAATTTTGGGTGAAAAGTCGCTATAAGAAATAATCGAGAAATTCATTGTCTATAAGCATTGTAAAAGTTGTAGATGTAAACTAAACAATATGTTCTACTCACTGGCGCAAATCCCGGGGGGGGGGGGGGATGACGGATACATGTCCCCTCCAATCTTGGAACTGAGGGGGACTTCTCCCAAATAATCCGATTTGAAATGTGTTTTTTGGGAGAAATTTGATGATTTTTGTCCGATTGCTACAAAGGAACGTGAGATAAAATAGATGTCCCCCAGAATAAGCCTCAAATCTGCAGCCTCCTAACGCTAAAGACAACTCTGATCCTCCACAACATTGTTTTTCAACTTCATAAGTATTTTGGACATCGCCAAAAAAAGTATGGTAACGGTCTTACCCTCCCCCCCCCCCCCCAATGTTGAAGACAGATTTGCGCCGCTGGTTCTATTCACATCTTTGTAAACAGAGCGCAACCAATCCTTTAATTCAGGGATCATTTCAGGTTGTTTCGGGTACTTTTGTTCATGTTGTGGTCAAAATAGTTCCGAAATAATTAACACTACAGTACTTACGTTAAGCAATTTTTTGTAAAAGAAAACGTGCAGAATAATTAAAAGACCCCAGAGGACAAATATAACAAACACCTTCTTCGCCTTTATTCACGCATCTATAGCTAATCTTGTTGCTATCGGTAATGATGTATTACGTGTGTCTCTCAACGGAAACTCGGCGAACTAAAGGACATCAAGTTTGTAGTTATTCTTCGTTAGAGGGCAAGGGTAACATAACAATGCAGGATTGTGGAGTAGTGAGTACGCTGTACAGGGCCGGCGCTAGCAGTTTTGCCGCCCTGGGGGGTACTTTCAAATGCCGCCCCTTTAATCCACAAACCTTATTTTGACAGAAGACATTCAGATATTAAGAAAAAGTAAGATACCATATTTAAAAACATGTATGAAAAGGAAAAGTAAACAAAAAATTGAACTGCCTCTCTCGAATGCTTTAATATTTAAACGACTCCATACATGACACAATATTCAGTATGCTCGATTTTGCTGTACGTGATATACAGCAGGGCATACAGTTTTTTTTTTAATGTATGCTTTAGTTCGACTAAGAATTTTAATTTTTAAGCTTATTTTATATCAAAAGGTGTTTCCAATAGAGTATGGAGCAAAAAGATAATATAGTGAGTCAAATATTACGGCAAAAGTAAGTAATTAGCTTAAGACTTATAATGTACTAAAACACAATAGAAATACACAATTTAACATAGTTTAATTGAAAAAACTTTTCTTGTTTTGGTATGAGCAAATTCCTTTATCACATTCGCGTAGTCCAATGTTTCAGCCAATTGATGTTCCATTGATATCATCACTAGAGCACTTAAACGTGTTTGAGATATGGAAGAATGTAGATAGTTTTTAATAAGCTTAGAGTAAGTTTCGAAAAATTTCTTTCTCAACTTGCCACGGTTACTGGTAAGATAAACCAAATCATAACTGCAACACTGACATAGGGAGCAAAGTCATATTTCTTGATTAATTTTAGTCTCTTTTGATGAACTTTTAGGCTTAATTATAGCGGTTAATAGTTTCAGTTCGTCTTTCAAATCACGGGTTAATATCTTTCGATTCTTCGCGTATTCAAATGCAGGCACTTTTCAGACAAAAGTTCAGGTGGCATATCGTTCAGATTATTTATATCGTAAAGAAAATCGAAATACTCGCTGTGATGTTTAAATTGCCCAAACCTTTCTCTTAAATCTAACACAATCACGTCTAGAAGTTTGTAATAAAAATCGATCTTGTATCTTGTTTGTGGATCTTCAATAGCTTCATCTTCTGCCTTCTATTGAAACTGTCTCTTCTTTCGACTTCGAGCGTGCACTGTATTGCCTATCCATGGATCATCCATATCTAATGCTGATGCCAACTCCATCGCATCAATTAAGCAAGGTTGAAACTTTGCATCATTTCTGCTCCTCTGAAAGTTCTCAGATTTGTTTTAAAGAAACCCTACTGGATCAAACACACTTTTGTTTACTATGTTTATGTGGAGTGAAAAGTCATACCACATAACGAGTGAGTAAAGAAAGTAAAGCCACGCAGGTGGTTTGCTATACACAGAACATCATGGGCGATCATTCTATTATATTGTCGTTACCTATTTGAAGTAAGGTATCATAAGCCTCTATTTGATATCTAAGTGAAGTCAGAGCATCAACTCGACTCTCCCATCTTGTGGTGCTGAATGGTTTTAAAGTGAGGCTGCTAATAGGTTCCTTTAGTATGGCCCAACGTTGAACTGACGCAGAAAAGAAGTCAGAAACTTTTTTTTAACTATACAAAAAAAAAAAAAAAAATGAAACGGTGGACTTGAGATGTTGTGGCTACATCGTTAACGATAAAGTTTAGTAAAGAAACATGTAAATCTTGAGAATTTATTTTTTCTTTTCATATTGGAACTATTGTCATATCTTTGGCCCTTCATATCTTCGATAGAAGTTCATTTCTTTTAGCCGTTTAATTATTACTTCTGTCAGTTCTAGCTAGACCAGTGATGTCTTTTACTGGTACGAAACCAAGAAAGTGTTCGCAAATTTTTGTAAGCCATTCTCCATTATTGTATGTGATTTGTACAAAACGAACGATCCTTTGTACCAGAAATATCTGGTGTACAGTCCAGCACTATAGTATAATATGTTGCAGCTCTCAACAAAAACAGTATTTTACTTTCAATTTACTCACTAAGAATAGGAATTTAAAAAATTTTGGACATCTTTTCCTCAGTAATGGTCGCATTTATTTTGCCCTCCCATGGTTCTTTTAATGTGTTCGGCCATGATTTGTATTGCTTAAATATAAAAACAATTATATATATATTTATATGTATTGTTGATAAGACATGATAATGAACAATTTGTAAATTGGTTAAAAACTCGCTGCTAAAACCTAAATGTCTCTAGGTGCTGTAGGCTAGAACCGCCTGTCTCAAGTGGGAGTGTACCTTTTGCGTACTTGGAGTGGAGCGTTAGAATATTGCTGAATAGAAAAAAAATATAAAAGACACTTGACAATCTTATCCGCTCTAGCTGAAAATCTTATCTACGCTGCTGCAAGGGAAATCTTGAACGAGATACCTGTGGCTAGTAGTTTGATAATTGAAAATGAGGGGGAATGCTTTGAATTTCCTGAATCTGAGTGAAGTAAGTTTAAATTACATTCTCAGGGAACACAATTTTATTTTTCCATGTGGGCCTATTACGAAGCATTATATTTTAATAATATTCTTTTCTTTTTCAAATTTTGCCGCCCACTAGACGTGCCGCCCTGGGCGGTGGCACGGCTCGATCCCCCCTCGCGCCGGCCCTGACGCTGTATTTTCAAACTCTTCATCACTTGCGCTGATTAAAACAAACAAACAAACAGAAAAAACTGTTTTGAACTAATAATGCTTCTCTACAGATGAACATTTTGTTTGCAGCAAAAAGTCGCTAAATGTGTAAGTAGGTAAATCGTCATTTAAAAATCACCCAAAAAAGTCTCCAATCGGAATTTTTTTTTGTCGCTATCGTAGGGCGACCATACGTCCCGTTTTGACCGAGACAGTCCCGTTTTAGGGGCGTGTCGCGGCCGTTCCGTCAGTAGATGGAAAAAAGTAGTATTCGTCCCGTTTTATGTAAATGAAAGAAGTAAATAACAAACCCAATACCTTTACTCCTTTTAAAAGTATAAATAATAACAAAGCGGCAAAAATTGAACTGAAATTCCCTATATTAAACATACTCTATAGTTCGCAGTACTGCTCGAAAGGCAGCAGAGGTTTTAGCAGTTGGTTGTGTGTCGAACAAATTTCAACGTGTCTTTCCTTTTTGATAAGTACCCGCTCTGTAACAAAGAGAGAGAGGAGGAAATCTGATATCAAGGCACTGATAAGAACAAAGGTAGATCTAAAAGTCTAGGGTTGCAAGAACCTGTCCCGTTTTTAACTGAAAATTTTATGGTCAACCTACGCTATCGTTGAGGTCGAATTCCCCTTATTTAGCGACTTTACCCAAAATTTGCAACATTGACCCCCACCGAACAACACCCCGTTATCTTTAGCCTAGCCAGTATAATAGTGGGACGTAAAACTTAAAGATTTCATTTCGAACAACACTCCCAGAAAGATTTCATTTCGAACAACACTCCCAGAAACCTATTGTTATACCATTCCCAAAACACCCTTTTGTACAGTTCTCCCTATTCGAAAAAAATTGTAAATAGCAGTGTTCATAGATAAATATGGAACTCAATTTTCCTGAATTTTCCAGGTTTTCCAGGTATTAATTTTGCAATTTCCAGGTCTAGTGGAAGAAACTAATAGTACGAGAACACATAAATTTTAAGAATACTATATTTATATATTTGAGAATGGCCACTCTTCTCCCCAATGAACGATTGCAATTAAATATTGAGTCACAAGAAAATAAATAATTAAAATAAAATTTAAGTTGAAAAATATTAAGTTGAGAAGCCTACTAAGGGAATTATATAATACTTTTGTTCCATACTTGAATACATTCAAAATATACAAAAAATATTGGTTTGGGGAAGAAAAAAGGGCCCGCGAGATTTTAACTGATTCTTGTAGTACTCGACGACAGAAATAGATTACTGAAAGAATTTTCAAAATCGGCACAGGCAAACATGAAGAAAATCGCATTTTCAGGTACCGGTTCAAAATGGGAAGAAAAAAGGACCGCGAGGTTTTAACTGATTCTTGTAGTACTCGACGAGAGAAATCGATTAGTGAAGGAATGTTCAAAATCGGCGCAGGCAAGCATGAAGAAAATCGCATTTTCATGTACCGGTTCAAAATGGGGAAGAAAAAAGGGCCCGCGAGATTTTAACTGATTCTTGAAGTACTCGACGACAGAAATAGATTACTGAAAGAATTTTCAAAATCGGCACAGGCAAACATGAAGAAAATCGCATTTTCAGGTACCGGTTCAAAATGAGAAGAAAAAAGGACCGCGAGATTTTAACTGATTCTTGTAGTACTCGACGAGAGAAATCGATTAGTGAAGGAATGTTCAAAATCGGCGCAGGCAAGCATGAAGAAAATCGCATTTTCAGGTACCGGTTCAAAATGGGAAGAAAAAAGGGCCCGCGAGATTTTAACTGATTCTTGTAGTACTCGACGAGAGAAATCGATTAGTGAAGGGATGTTCAAAATCGGCGCAGGCAAGCATGAAGAAAATCGCATTTTCATATACCGGTTCAAAATGGGGAAGAAAAAAGGGCCCGCGAGATTTTAACTGATTCTTGTAGTACTCGACGGGAGAAATCGATTAGTGAAGGAATTTTCAAAATCGGCGCAGGCAAACATGGAGTAAATGGCATTTTCATGTACCGGTTCAAAATGGGGAAGGAACAAGGTCCCGCGAGTTTGAACCGCTACGATGTATGTTCACGAATGTGCCCGTCTTCTCAAATTTAGTTAATTACTGTGACACTGAAACATGTGACACAGAGTCATATTGTGGATGACTCTGCAATCGGCAACCACTGCACATATACTCCTCCTGCCCCACAGTTTGATTATTTCGATCCATTCCTCACGTGCTAACGGCATGGTTCAACATCTGCAAGAAAGAGGTAAATGTAACGTTCAATTGGCAATAGCTTTTCACCAAATTAAGCATGGAATCTGATTGCATGAAATCTGATTGCATATTTGACATACTGAGAAAATTCTAGCCCGTGGCCATATGTATCACATATCCCACCAGTTCATAAAAATTTTGAACACAAAATTACGGTCGTCCGTGTGACGTATTCCCAAAAGGCCTAATGTGTATCACCCACCTCACATTCAATGAAACCACATCCGTGTAGAATTTAGAAAGGAACTTCTTATGATGTATACAGGATGTCTCAAACGTTCCCTGACATAGGTTCCCTGACGACAAAATGTAAGAGGAAAAACGTCTCGAAATATGACGTTTTCAATCTAAAGTGAACACTTTTTTAAAAAATCGGACAAGATGAATGTGCTGTATACTCTTTATGCACCCAATTTTAAATGAAAATGCAACGTTGTCATTTACCTGGACCCACGACATAAGTGAATGAAGTTACTGTTTGAAACGGGGGCTGGCCATCGACATGTTAGCGTAAAAGACAGTAACTTCACTCACTTCTGTTGTGGATCCAGGTAAATGGCAACGTTGCATTTTCATTTCACATTGGGCGCATAGAGAGTGTACAGCGCAAACGGGCCATCCGATTTTAAAAATTCCTTCACTTTAGATTGAAAACATCATAATTGGATATGCTTTTCCCTCCTACATTCTGTTGTAACTCTGATAATAACAGTTACCCTATGTCAGGGGACTTTTGAGACACCCTGTATACCTTATTTAATGTATGTTTGATGTCACTATAACTGTAGTATAATTTAGTTTGTTTAAATTTACAATTTAATACAAGTAGATTCGGATTTACATGCGTAGGATTTTGTATGCATCTAACTAATGAATTCTTTTATATTTATGCTTAACTTAGTGACTTGGCTTTGGACTGCAACTGATTATTGTAACCCATTATTGCTTGAGAAGAAACAAGATATCCGAATCTTCATTTGGAGAAATCAAAGTCTATTGGAAAGCTGGGGATTACAATCATTAATTTCTACATTTCAAGGTGCGTAGTAAATTATATATTGTGTTTATTGTTAAATTACTATTATTGGGTTTAGAATCAATGAAGCACTTCATGATATTTTATGGGGATCAAGATGGGTGCCGGATAGATAAGTATTTGAGCGTCAGGCTCTTATTTCTTTTCAATTTAATATTTAATCAATGATTATTTTTCTCCCTCATTATTCCACCAAATCGTATTCCAAGATCATATATCCATTTTTGTTCGATATATCCATATTTTTTAACATTATCTCTTTCATATTTCTATATTTTCGATTTTTGATATTGTTTATATTTCGATATTGCTGTATTTTTCGATATTTCTTTGGTGGACTTTGTGGTGGACAAACACCTTGCTCGTGGGTTTTCTCGGGGTTCTCCCGTTTATTCCCACTTTCTTCATTCCACCATTTCATTCATTTCTCATTATCACCGTCTCCTTATCCTAACCGGCATAACCGTGGGACGTTAAACTTAGATTTCATTTTTTATTAATCTCAGCATTTTATAGTGTATTCTTAAGCTTAAGGTGATGTATAATTAAATTTTGAATTCAGTTAACTTATTTTGTTTCTCAGATTGTTTTTAAAATGTATGTACAAACGTTGATGTTCATTCTCGAGAGTTTAAAGTGACGTACAGTTATTAAACATAGTATTTAATATTGTACTCAACGTGGAAGTGATATACAGTTAACTTTTGAATTTAGTTAACATTTTTCTTTCTGAAATTGCTTTAAAAAGTATGTAAAAACGTTTTTATTTTCTTTCTTGAGTGCTAAAAGTGATGCAAAGTTATTAAGCTTACTACGTTATATTGTATTCTCAACCCTAAACTGATACACAGTGCGTTTTTGAATAAATTGTCAAGTTATTTGAGTGATGAACACTGGTAGAAAATCCTGACTACTACTGGAACATTGTGATTTTAAGGTGACGACTACTGGTGCAAGGATTTTAAAATATTGTTTTTCCTTCAAGGGCTACTCCTTTTTGAATTCTGACTACATGGTCACTATAGGAAGGATCAGTGAGTCTTTCCAACTATGGTACAGCTCCGACAGATTCACGATGCTCAGAGAAGAGACAAAATAGTATGTTTTCAAACTTAAAGTGAGAACCACTGGCGTTTTTACCTTGCTATGCAAAAGTGAGTAAGTACTCCAATGGGGTTCCAATGCGGTACCTAATTTCTGCATTTTAGATATATGGAAATACATGTCTCTAAAATGTAAAGAACTGATTTTTTTGGGGGGGAATAAACTATAGGTATGTGGGGCTTGCATACTTGACGCTACAATTCGGAAATTGAATTAAAATATGACTAACGGCTATCAAGATGTTGTCAAATAAAGAGAGGACCAATACAGGTATGGGATTTTCGTGTTAGATGCTAAAATTTCCGAAATCGGTCATGGAAAGTTAATAAACACCAGTAGCAATTTCATCTTAAAGTAATTAGATATCTTCATGGGGTGTTAGAACATCATGGAGTCTACCAAAATTAAATTTTAAAAGCTTTTGAAAATATAATCTGACATTTGTAAACAGTATTTGAAATATGTATTTACCCAAAATTTCCAGCTAGTACATCTAACATCTGGAGAAACACTGTGAAATAAAAGCTTGAAATTTCGGAAACAATTATTGGTCGCAACAAAATTAAATAAGATGGTACTTCTATGGGTTAAATCAGTACCTCAGTACAATTTCGATCGAAAGATTAGTTCAGTCCTAGGTTTTCTTCAGGCAATTCCAAGGGTTCATCGAGCTGTGCAAAACAATGAAAATTCGCTGTCAATATCTAAGATAGTAACTAAGATATAAGGAATTATATATTTTATGACGTAAAAATAGATATCTTTATGGATTTGTACTTTTGGGTCTTTCCTATAAGAAAAAAATTCAGAAAACTACTGTATATACCTTAATAGACAATTCAGTGGGCGGGGACACAGTAGCTTAGTGGTAGGGTATTTAACTAATCTTTTTTTTTTTTTTTTGCAGAAACTATTGGAGTATTCACTTAACCCATAGAAATACGATCATACTTAACTCCCTATTTAATTTTAAAATTAAATAAAAGGAAATATTTCAGTGTAGCGACCCACGATTATGCATTTTAGTCTCAGGGAGATTATGATTAAAGCAAGTGAATGTTGTTGACAGAATTGATGGAATGCAAAGGTGGGAGGAAAGAGAGTACCCCGAGAAAACCCACGAATACGATGTCCACTACAAACTGACTTGGCCGTGGATCGAACCAAGAACCCAATACACCAGAGGTAAGCACTCTACCACTAAGCCACTGTGCCCCGCCCATTTAATTGTCTATTAAGGTATATACGGTTGTTTTCTGAAATTTCTTCTTCTTACAGCAAATACTCAAAAGTACAAATCCATGTGGGTCTCTATTTTTACGACGTCATAAAATACATAATTCCTTATATCTCGCTTGCTATATTAGATATTGACAAAAAATGTTCACTTTATTTCAGAGCCCGATGAACGCTTGGAATTGTCCAAAGAAAATTTAGAGCTGAATTAATCTTTCGATCGAAATTGTACTGACGAGTCTGAGGTACTCACTTAACCCATATAAGTACCATCTTATTTAACTTTTGTTAGGATTAATAATTGTTTTCTGAAATTTCAAGATGGTGTATGGTGTCTCTCTAGCTGCTAGATGTACTAGCTGGAAGTTTTAGGTAAATACATATTTCTAATACGGTACTCTTTACAAATGTCAAAATATATTTTCCAAAACTTTTAAAATTTAATCTTGGTAGACCCCATGATGTTCTTAAACTCCATGGAAATACCTAATTATTTTAAGATGAAATTGATACTGATGCTTATTAACTTTCCATGACCGGTTTCGGAAATTTTACCACCTAACACGAAAACCCCATAACTGTATGGATCCTCTCTTTATTTGACAATATCTTGATAGTCATATTTTAATTAATTTTCTAAATTGTACTGTCTAATATGCAAGCTCCACGTACCTATGGTGTCGCTTTTTATTTCATCATATTTCGGTAACTGTTAGGCGTACCGACTTGCGGTTTCGGTAAACACACACCTCTAACGTTGTTTAAAACGTTATTAAGACATATTTTAGAATATTTAGAAATAAGTTCTGCGAATATCATGACACCCGAAAACCCCCATCAGGGCGTGTGTGTAGTGTATTTAATTGAAACTACTTTTGAGGTTGTTGTAAGCCCTCGTAATTACGTTTCCAAAACTGCACCACCTAGTACGCAAACCCCACACTTCTATGGTGTCGCTCTTTATTTTCCCATATCTCAATATCCCTAAGGCTTACCGAGTTGAGGTTTTCGGTAAACAAATGTCAGTTCCCTACATTTTAGAGACATACATTTCCACATATCTAAAAAATACAGACATTAGATACCCCATGGTACCTCGAACACCATTGGGGTACCCACTTACTTTTGAATAGTAATACATTTTGAGTTGTTGTTCAGCATCAATAAACACTTCATAATTTTTCTACGTGCAACCCAAAAGTCCATACCTGACGGAACAGATTTTGTCCATTTAATCTCAAAAATGTTAAGATACTTTGTATTGTTAAGTACAACCAAGTTAAGCACACTGAATTTAATATTTTAAATATTTTCTGATTTTTGTTTCAGGTATTTCGTGCATCAAAACAAAACCAGGATTCTGCTTGGAAGACGGTGAAAAGAAGCAGTGTAGGTTGTGGCTAAAAGTACGTTCTTTCTGAAGACAGACCCAATTGTATTTACATTCTTTTGTACGAATATATAACCCTAATAAAAATACTGTACTACAAATTATTATTTCTTTCTTCCATAAATTAGAATAAAATATTATCTCTGTTTAAAGAAAATGTTAGTGTTAAGTCATTTCAACTCTTTTTCTCTGTAATAAGAATATTATCCCTCGCAATATTTTTTATCTTTGTGCTATTACGATTGGATGAAGTAAAATTCTATACGAAGCACTATTATTTCAGACATGCATTAAGAACTAATGTATTGTTCTGTATGTAAGGCAATGTGTATACTGAACATGTCTAGCGAAGTTGTTTTAATATAGAATCTATAACTCAGCTTTTCAGTAGTCAACTTTATTGGGAATCCGAAGAAAGAAGTATATATATATATATTAAAAAAAACGTTGGACTTACCAACGTATGTGTTCGAATTCTGGACTAATCCAAATTATCCAGAGAAATCATTATATATTTCTTTGTTGATATTTCAGATGTGTCCTTTATCCAAGTCATATGAAACGGAGACTTCATACATCGCTATACTTTGTATGAACTATGTTCCGTATTTACTTAATCACTTTGTAACTTTCTCTAGGGTTGACAAGGCCGCAGGTGTCAATCGAACAGTTTAGTGTTTCACTCATGTCACCTTGTGACTAAGGTACGTCCTGTCGGTATATATATGGTACTGGGTTCAATTAGCGATAAAATACATTTTTAGCATTAAACAAATGTAAAAATCTACACGAAATGAGATACCATGATCTCTGACTTACGGATAACACCAAGCAACTAATGGTACTGAGTGTGATTGAGTTTACTATCTGGCTAAAATCAGTGTTCCTTTAGCTATACTTCTTTTCGTGCTCTGAATTGCAAAGATTGAAATAACCGTTTTAAATTATTGCATATATATCTTCTGAGTAATTCTGAGAATCATTGCTCTTTCTTTAAGCAATGTATGAGACTGTTAAACTGCTCGTTGCTTAAAATGTTGCACTAAGAAGGATGCATCCCGGAAAGTCCAAATTTGCAGAATGTCTAGAGCAGGGAAGGATAAATATGTTTAGTCGATGGCTGCACAACGCCTCCGCTGTCACCACGTTGTCACAGCGAATACAGCGGACGGTTAAGAATATTCTGCACTTACTATTAGGTATCTGCCTGGGAACTTTGGTGCAGCTACCCAGTCTCCTTCTTGGTGTCGCATTTTTAATGGCGAGTACTGAGTAGGAATCTCTTGTGAGCGAACACGTTTTCGGCTGTCAGCATAATTTTAATTATTGCGATATTAAAAAAAAAACAAAAAAAAACATACCTGTTAATTAAAATGTACAGAGAAGTTATTTCTGGAAAATTCTATTCAGGCCTCTTGTGGTAACAACTGCACTTTAGAAGAAGATACTATTAAGGAAAAGAATGAGGTAAAATAATCTTTATATCGTACAAGCAATGGATGATAACAGCTTAATAAATGATTGTACGTAAATCTTGTTTGAGTTTGAATATAGGATTGTATATGGCTGTGCATTTTGCATTATTATTGAAGTGCTGCAACTAACTAACTGCAAACCATATGATAAATTCTTACAGTAATATATCACATATTGATTTACTCTGTATGAAAACGAAAATAGTTTAACATATGGTTAACCTTCTTTGTGCCCATAATTTTAAAATTAACGCTTGTGTCACTTTTCAACACTTGGCTTTGCAGTAGCTTTCCAACGAATTAGCAGGAAGCTCAAACTTACAGGACACCCTGCAGGTAAATACATTTCTTTTGACAGTTTCACTGCTCCAAACTAAGATTTGAAAAGTGTAGTATTGTTAATTTTATTATTATTGGCACAAAGGAGATCAACCATATTTTAAACTATTTTTGTTTCCATACAGAGAAAAACAATATGTGACAACATTACAGTAAGAATGTATCATGCATTTTGCAGTATGTTGTAGCACTTCAATAATGGTGCACTATACGTACAATCTAGATCCTGAATATGTCCAATCCATATATTACAACAAGGCAATACGTATGCGATACAGGTAAAATCCGTATATTTCATATGGACAATCTATAAGCTACATACATCCAATCCATACATTACATATGGCCAACCTGTACGGGACATACGTATAATCTATATGCTGCATGCAGACAGTCTATAAGCTACATATGTGCACTCTGTATGGTGCATACGGATATTCTGTATGCTGTATCGGGACAAGCTGTGTGCGACATAAGGAAAATCTGTATAATACATACGTACATTACGTATACTGTATCTAGTCGTACGTACGGGGCACAAGTACAATATAGATGCTGTCTTGGGGTTGAACGCAAGAAACATACGTATAATCTATATACTGCATACGTCCAATCCGTATATTACAAAAAGGCAATACGTATGCGACATACGTAAAATCCGTATACTTCAGACAAACAACCTATAAGCTACATACACCCAATACATACATTACATATGGCCAACCTGTACGCGACGTACGTATCATCTATATGCTGCATGCAGACAGTCTGTAAGCTACATATGTGCACTCTGTATGGTGCATACGGATATTCTGTATGCTGTATCTGGACAAGCTGTGTGCGACATAAGGAAAATCTGTATAATACATACGTACAATACTTACACTGTATCTAGTCGTACGTACGGTGCATAAGTACAATATAGATGCTGTCTCGGGGTTGAACGCAAGAAACATACGTACATAGCGTATAATACATATTACTTGAAATTATGCTCTGTCCTGAGAGTCAGCGTGTGTCATCATTATTAACTAATATGCTGTATATGGTCCTGACGTCACAAAGCTAGATATCACCTCCGTATATACTTGTTACTGCAGATGACGTCACACGAATGACGTCATTGCACTTATGCAGACAGTGCGTATAATACATGCTTTCTCAGCTATACGTTTGCTGCAGGATGTTATTTACGGTTGTACGTTAAGTCCAGAAACTACAGGAATTACGAATGTAACCTACGTTTTTAAGTATGCCACCTACATTTTTTTTTCTCCGTGTAGGCTAGTCACTGCTCTTTTCTATGAGTTGTATTGTATTTGTCAGAGCATTTCTTCTAGCTTATGATGTGAGAACTCTTCATTATTATGGAAATGATAGTGATCAAAAAACACCCAAGTTTTGAATTTGTGAATTTGGATCTTAGAATAGGGTATAGTGTGTTTAACCTCCGTTATTCTTGGAAATTAAGAAATGTTGAAATACTTCATTTGAATTTCTGTTGGTTTAGTTATACGCACACTGATGTTCAGAATTTCATTCAGTAATTGCTGTTATAATAAGAATATAACTCTGCTTGTAATTTACTCCATGCACAAATCCTGCAGAGGATGGGTTGTTTGTTAGAAAATTAAATAAACTTACTTAATCTGATATTTTAGTTGTTTTAAACATGTTCAACCACCATCGAAAACAAACACGTTTAAAACATTTTGTTTAAAACGTTTAAAATAAACTGAATAAAACAACAGCCCACGTTTTAAACATGTTTTAAACACTTCTTTTAAACATATCAACCCTGGCTGTCTGCATCTAAGGCCATTTAGCCCTTCACGTTTTGAGGGATGACGTCCATCGGCGAGCACACAATCCGGGGAAAGGGAAGGAAGGAAACGGCCTGGGACCTATAAGTTAGGTACCACTCCGACATTTGGCTAGTGTGAATGAGGAAAACCCAGGAAAGCCCCATTCAGGGTGGCTGGCCTGAAAAAGCGTTTTACACTTTTTCGACCGAGTGGCCCCACTGAGAATCGAACCCGGGACCGCTCGCACCGATGGACTTACGAGTATTATAGGTTCAAACGTAGGTTGAAACCCTGGTCAAGACAAAGATTTTTTAGACAAAGTGATCGTGAAAAATCGAATAGTGACTCCTCATACTAAATAGCAATCCGTAAGATATCCATAGTTTTCATGTATCATGTAAGAGACTATTTACAAATGTTGGTTAGGAAATGGCAAATAAAACTATGGGGGCTACTAGGACAATTCGAAACACTTAATTGGTCTGTAGTATTCATTTTTCATGTTATTGTTCTTAGACTATACCTTTTGCTAAATGTTTCGGGTAGCGTACCCGCTGGTGTATTGGTAAAGTCGTAGACTTCCAAACGGAAAATCTCGGTTCGAACCCCATCAGGTAGTATCTTTTTACCCATAAAATATTTCCTACTAACGTCGGTTGGAGAAGTTACAAGGTATCACTGGCGAGAATCCGAATAAACAGTCTGCGTCTTCATCACAGAGTAATGATAAGTAGTTTTCATATTTATATTCGTCTCTCTTTATCTCTGTCCAACTTTCTTGAAGTTTTCTTAAAATGTCTTGCATCTTTCTCTCTCCTCTCTCTCTCTCACACACACACAAAATACACACTTTATGTAAAGAAAACAAGTAAAGTCTCTTTTTCCTGCGGGTTACCGACTCTCAATCGAATCACCGTGTCATTATGATGACCCGTTGTAGCTTTTCATATATGAACGTATGAAATGCGAAATATGAAAGATTTCCTACGTCTATAAGGCACCAACATCCAATTTTCCTTTTAAACATTTGTAACTTTTTATTGTGATATAATTTTGACTTTTAATGTAGTCTCTTTTCAGTGACGTAGCAGTGCGGGGGAACCCCGAAGTATAGGGGCCCCGAAGTCTTGCGATGAATAAAGATTTAAAGAAGTAGAACTTCAACCTTACTTCCACTAAATAATTTCATTTGCAAACATTTGTGTGTATTTGTGTGTACATCGTGATTTCCAAGCTACAAAGACTTCTCGGTTTCGAAAAAAATCATCAACAAGTACGTTGAACTTTAGTTCAGTTTCGCAGCAGAAGAATGTTCTTTTGTTCCTCCCTCTCCGAGATTTGGTCTTTGGGGTCCCCAACTGACCGTCGGTTCGCTTTATGTACTCATGTATTGCTAGCATCTGAAAAGGTTGCTAGGCTGGGAATTCAGAGATGAGCAGTAAGCGTCCCCACCCCTTCAACTTAATGGTTGTCATTCGCGGGTCATTAAGTTATTTTGAGTAGGGTCGCCAGTCACAGACAGAAAAAATAAAAATATTCTTCCGTGATTGGCGCCTCCTCAGCTAAAACTAGCGAACAATACCTAGGATGAGTCAGAGAGTTTGAAAATGGAATGAAAACGAGTAATATGTTGTCCATGTGACATGCATTTCATAACGAGAATCCTTGCTTGTTGGTAGGACGTCACGCAAATACAAGCACAAAATGGTAGTTGTGTGTGATATTGTGTTGAAGTGAATTGCATTATAGATTACAGTATTCCTTCTTGTGGTGAGTGCGATATCTGATGTATGACTTTTTTTTTAATCATAGGCTGTGATTTACCCCTATGTAGTGCTTCCTCCCGCCCAATTACTATTTCCAGTAACCGTGTGTATCCCAGCGGGTGACAAAAAGGAAAAAAACGAAACAAAGGGATTTTTTGAAAAGCATCCCGAAAATTTCTTCACATTTTTCAGTGGTCAAAGAAAGTGAACAACATATTTCACTAGAAACTTTAAAAGATGAAAAACCTGAGAGTGATTGTGAATTCGAGGTGTCTGCAAATGTGGAATGTGAACCCGCGGAAATTCTTAACAATTTATTTTATTCTCTTATTTGCAGTTTGCCACACTGATATATTTGTAACAAAATTGAGGTTTGGTCAAACTTACCGAAATCGAACTAGTTTCCCCTTCCCCTCCACTTCTCAATCTAATGTTGACCTACTGCTGAAGCATTAAATTTCTCTCATAAATATCCAACCGATCGAGATAATTTTAATTTCGAAATCCCAGCAAACTTAAAAAAGTGCATTTTGAGTTATGGCCCCTGCAAACCATTCGGTCCTTTTGTTAGAGACGAGAAAAATAAATGTTTCTCTTCCGATTACTATTTTCAAAATGTAACACGGTAAAATCCTACGACAATGGTTATATTATTCCTAAAACCTGACCCACGCGTATTGTGAGCCCTGCTGGCTCTTTGCTGACAGGAAAGCAACTAACTTTCATGCAGAAACGTTTGTCATCTCTTAGTATGATAAACATCGAAGTTGAAAGGCACGCAAGTTAAATCTGCATTCTTTAGTGGAAGATTTTACTCTCAAGAATGCTGCACGAAAAAGACGTTTCAAAGTTCAAGATTAATTGTAAGTAGAAAGTGTAAAAGTATTATTATTATTATTATTATTATTATGTATATTTCGAACAAAAATTTAAACCTGTATATTACAGACGTTTCAACACATTTTTTTTCGTTTCATGGTCCATAGATCTCAAAACCATGGTCAGTTAAAACTGTTACACACTAAATTTGTTATAAATCACTTGAAATTCGGCCTGATGAAAAGCCCGGATAACGAGTGAAAATCCCTCGAAAAATTACCCAAGTAATTATCCTTTCAATTCGGCAACCACTTTATCCTTAGTTGTCAAACGAGTTGCATAACATGAGTTACACTCAAATCAATAACATCTCTCCCCTGTACAAATTTTACGATCTACCTTCCCTTGTAGGTTTCGCCGAAAGTCATTTTTATTATTGTCGCCATAACCATCGGCTTTACAACTAGGGCTCCTTCTCTATACTTTGCAACTACTATTTGCAACCCAACCATCGGAAAGAAAGAATGTGTATTAAATTTCTGGCATGCTCCTAGATGTGTCTCCGAACTTTTCAGTTTCACTGAAAATTGAGTAACTAATTTGACCACTAAGTTTGGTATTCATTTCGAAAGTGACAATGGATTTTTGAAGCATCATCTACGTATATATTCGAACAGTTCTGACAAAAATCGAAAAAAAACACGTTATTTTTATATTACTGTTGGATTTCTGGAAACAGAACTGTATAATGTTAGGCCGTGTCCAAAAGATACAAGTGCACATTTGAAGTACGCTTATTTCCGGAAGTGACGTCACCTAGTGTGCGTCAAAAGGTCCAAGTTCACAAGTGTGCGAGTGCATAGTGCGTAGTGTGCGAGGATGTACACTACGTTAGTATACTTGTGTGCTTAATATGGCGATTTCTCGTAGAATGACCTAATAAAATTTTAATAGGCATATTCTTAATATTTTTGTTTAAGTAAATATATTTGTGGACTGATTTTATAATAATTTACTTGATAAACATACAAGTTAGTGATTTTACAAGTCGAATATAAAAATATTACGCAAATAACAAATGTATTTACGTTATGTTCTTTGAGTATGCAATAGAATTTAAAATAGTATAGGGAAAACAAACAAATAGTTTCTTTAATAATGCTATAAAGACATTTGTGCTTAAATATTACATGGTTTATGTAGCTTAATTGAAATAGTTGCACTATCGGTAATGCGGCTATTTGCACGTAAATGACAAATTTTAATGGTGTATGAATATATTAAGTTCTAGCATAGTATACATAGATTATTCATTTCTCTATAGCTACAGCTACAGCCGCAGCCGCAAATGTTAATTCATAGACACATAAGCCTAATTTTATAGTTTTGATTCTAAACGAATTCCTTTCAACGATACCATATTTCCTTGCACTTGAGAGAGACTGTAATATACCAATTACCATACATTGTGTATTTTTGACAGGTACCGAAAAGTGAAATACAGATCAAAAATTCCTTTCTCCACATTTATCAAAGATTTCACAAATTACTCCTGGTAAGTCTTTACTATGGCCATTTCATTTTTTTTATTCTTCGATTTAGCGATTTGATCTCTTGGTTCCGGTTTTAACAACTTGCCTCTTCACCCATATACTGTATATAAGGTAGTAGGTAGGTTGGTTCCTTTTTGTACCAAAGTATAATATTTAATTCACATAATATTCACGAGCGAGTGTTAGCGAGTGAAGGCTGGTTGGAACCCCGCAGAGCACTTTCTTTTCCGTCTTCGTTACGAATCGGTTCATTGAACGATTCATTGAAAGAAATGTCCAAAGTAAAGACTTGCCTTCCTCTTAATTCATATAATCCCATTACTGTACCCAGTATTAAAAGATTATGAACAATAATTTCTTCCGTATAGTTGAACAATGAGAGCCATTACATTACATACTGTATTTTTTCATAAAACCGTCTCTTAATTTTCATAAAATTCTTATTATATTTTTAGTAGTTTATTTTACGTTTATATTTGGACGAGGGGATTTGTTTCGTTACTGAATAACCATTTTCGCAGTGGGAAGCATGTAGGAAAGTATATTTCAAGAGAGATGTAGGGCGCCGAAAGCGTAGTAAAATGCACGTAAATGTTGAAGTGTATACAATATACAGAACTCCATTCAAGCAGGCTTATAAGATAGTAACCTCACTTTTTTTTTTTTTTTTTTTGTTATTTTTACCATACTACTTTCATTAGGGTTATTCGCCTTGAGTATGCATTATCCTTATAAATTGGTATTTCATAGCGACATAATAGCTTTTTTCTGTAATTTTGGTCCTCATGTTGTTCAACTTTACAATTTCTTTCCTTGTCATCCTTCTATGTGTTAACTTTTGCTGTAGATTAAGAATACGGAGACACTATTTCGATGATTTCCAGGTAAAATCAATAAATTCACAGTGAAAGAATAACATCTAAGGAACTTCAATATTAGCGCAATATGGTAGAAAGAGTTCAATCAGTATGCCTGAACTGAAAGAATACAGTAGAACTACAACAATTATACTGTCATTGTTGTGAAATCTACCGTACAAGAAGCAATTATACTCAGTATCAACCCTCTCCCAAAGTAGTTTTGTGCCACATTATTGTAAATACCGCTCTCCTCGGTGTCCTAACGCTCTTGCACGTTGCCTACTTTCAGTTGCAATAAAATTCCTAAACTAATTCGCAAAAGTGTCTTCAGCGCCCTAATCACCAGTGCTACTCTTCTTTCGGGAGATTATTAAATATTCCCTCCGCAAGCATGCCTAATAAAGTAGAATATCGCCAATAGTTTAGTGTTTTTTATGCTGTTACGAGTTTATTGTGCACATAAGACAACGCACACATATATTATATATGTATTGCATTTATGCTCCGCTCTTGTTAATCTGCGCGTGAAATACCCAAAATGACAAATATTTGCAGGCACGGCAAAGCTGAAGCTGTTGGCATACATGAAAAAAACTCTTAAATCATTTTATGGTTACCCCATATAGTCAATCTCTACGGTTTATTTATCTTTAATATAACTGGAAAGTCATTCATCTAAAGAAAAAAAAGCATGCTAATTTTTTCTAGTACGCGAAATTCGCCCTTCTTTTGTCATCAATGTTCCATATTCCACCACAACGAGGCGCTGTAAGCAAGTGCTGATCAAAAGCTAATTTTACGAAGTGTACACTATTTAGTGTGCACTCCATTTGTAGACTTCGAGTGTGCATCCTCGAAGTGTGCACTATGCACTTTTGGACACGGCCTTAGGTTCTTTTCTTACTACGTTTAAATCCAATATTTTTATCTGTGCTCCCTTTTTCTTTTCTTCTTCTACCTCCTTTCTCTCCCTGTTTCACTTCCGTACCTCTAACAAATATCTATTGCTTTCAATTTTTCATTGAAATAAGTTTAACTTTTTCCCTACATCAAATTATGAATCATGTTTCGTCTCATTTTTATTATTTCATTTTATTGACACCAATACATGTATATTTTGAAATTAGAATTGTGTTCATGTTGTTGCTGATTTTAATATAGGAGAGAGGAAAGGAGGAGAGAGAGAGGGGTCTCTCTACCAGACACAATTATGGGATAAGAAGCTTAATAATGGATGGCCTAGCAGCAATGTGTTAGGTGTCGCTTTTTATGAGTGTATAAATTCAGTAATTCAACATAAATAGAGTCAATCAGAAGTGTTTTTGTAATGTAGGAATAACAACCTGAAATTTAAAATCTTTTAACAAGCTGTCGAGATTTGAGAGTCGACAAACTTTACACTTTCGGGTACCGGTTACCTCGAAACCCCAGTAGCCAGAATAAGACCGGGATAAGGGACTTATATTTAAAAAATGACAATATCACACGTGTCAGCAAAATGCAGAAGTCTTTTAGTCTGAGAGAAAAAAATTAAATCTCTCATTTCTAGTTCTATTAGTTTGTAGTTCTGAGTGTGTCAAAATTACTGACAGAAATAAGGACAATGAATTATGGTTATTTTGTAGAATATTCCACTTTAATATTACAGGAATTTCATCTTCCGATTTCCTTAGTTGTAAAAAATTATAGAGTATATTGCTATACTATGTAAAGTATGTGTACTGTCACTAATTTCTGAAGACAATTAGAAACAGGATTAAAAGATAAATAGTAATAGTTTTCTATTAAGGGGAAGTATAACTACTTTTATTTTAACAAACTTTTTTGACTTAAAATGTTTGTTCGGGTTCATGCCCCTTCCCCCTTATTCTTGGTACAGAAATGCAAGAACATATTTAGATTTTGATTATTGATTCCAGTATATTTCAAGCATCATTTCTCGGATCAAGGCCTCTGCGATATGTCGATATCGATATTGACACATATCAACATTTGATATCGCAAATATACCAACATCGATATATCAATATCCTAAATTTTCGATATCGATCTTGGGGGAGGGGCGAGCCTTAGCGGTCACTAAGACTTGCGATGGATGAAGAAACGAAACTTAATTTTTACAATAATGTCTTCCAATGACAATTTCTTTATTATCACAAATTCCAATGTAAATAAATCCACTTGGAAATTTGCAATATTATGTACTGTAGTTTCTTAGGCTCCAAAACTTTTTTTCCCGAAAATAAAAAAAGCACCTGTCAAAAGCAAGTGCTTTGAACTTTGACCTAGAATTTATCATAAGAAAATTTTCTTTGTTCCTCTCTCTCGGAGATTTCCATCCCATTTGACCTTTGAGACCGCTCATTGACAGAATATGCACACATGATCACTATATGCAGACATGCTCTTAGGCAGTGAGATATTTGGAAAGGAAACTAGTTTTCAATAATAATAATAATAATAATAATAATAATAATAATAATTATTATTATTATTATTATTATTATTATTATTATTATTATTATTATTATAACAATTGGGTTCACAACTAGGGTCACATCTCTTTATCTTGCATGGGAGGCCCGCAAGTCTGGTAAGCCAATGATGTTCCTTAGCTGTGTTTGTCTCTCTTTCCGTCTCTTGTGAATGTTTGTTGTTGTGCTGTTAGGCTTTTATATTAAACCTTTACATTTAACTTTTTTCTTTTTTACGAGTTTTTTTAAAGAAAAACTGCTTTCGTCTGATATCTATTTCTTACCATTCATCTTGTTTGAACTGCTTAAGTGAGATCATTTTGTAACCTTTTTATGTCATCTATTTCTCTCTCAATAATGGAACGGTAATTCTTAACAATTTATTTTATTCTCTTATTTGCAGTTTGCCACACTGATATATTTGTAACAAAATTGAGGTTTGGTCCAACACTTTTCTAATTCTCAACCAACCCAACGATTCAGTTTTTCGGGCTGCCTACTATTGCAGGAAAAATTGCAGGTAGTAATGCACTTTTGGAGTCGTGTATACATCGCATTGTCATTAACAAATCATATATAATAACTTTTTAAGTAATAAGTAAAAACCTGTTGTGACTCATATTGAAATGTTTGGATCGCGAGCGGAGCGATCAAGAGAATTTTTATCAAATATATTTCTTTGCAAACAAAGAATATTGATTTAATAGGGCGCCGTGTCATTTACACTTTTCCAACATTTTTTTTTCTTCTTGCTCGTTCAGTGCCCTCTTGCTATCATCTCCCGGAGCGACGGATACGTTCACATCACTCGCTACGACTCTGCGTGGCACCAAAGCACATGACGTTGGCTAGACTCAATCATGATTGAGGTTAATCGGCGATGAACTGCTAACGACTTTGCCTCAAACATAGGAACAACACAGACATGCCTGAGCACATTAAAATTTTAACGTGGTGTGTACCTCATCAATTTAAACACTGAAATGGCAACGTTTCGCCATTGCAGACGTGCATTTTGATCAATTATACTGCAAATGGAATGTCACACATTCCTTGATAAAGTTAACATTTTGCATGTGCTATTAGTCCGTACGTACGTTACTCCACACGATAATTCTTGAACAAGAGCGAATTTTCGAATTATGTTTTAGGAATAGACAGCTAGAGTGATTATCTGGTCCAAATTCGTTAATAGAGTCAGTATGTTAACATATTTACTGCTAATGGTAACTTAAACGATGGTTATCATTATCCCGTTTAAAATCTTTAAACTCCCTTGCTTCTATGCAACCTGGATAGTAGCGTAGAAATGTTGGTTGCCTATAATAAAAGGATAAATAGCTTTTTGTTATTACAAAATTTTCCCTCCGAATATCCCATACATGGAATCGCGTGATCATCTTTATTGTCTTCAGTACAGCTTACTTATTTAATTTAGTTCTACGTCTCATAATTCTGTCCTTTACATTAAAGGAAATAATGAGGCTTGAATGGTGACAATGAAATGCAATTGAAAAGACATTGTACAACATAAATGTCTTGAACGGTGAACAATTTCGTTATGAATCAAATGGGCTTTTTCTCGTATTTTAACTTCTTACATTAAAAAGAACAAAATCCAAACACTATACTTGTCGATAAAATATTTTGTAATGCTTTATATTTAGAATATTTTCTCAACATTTTCTTTCTTCTCATTTCAGATCATACTCTGATTTTTAAGCAACAATGGCTGGAAATACAAGTAACAGAGAGAGGACAATCTTAACAAATATTGAGGATGATTTGTCTATAGATGCAACTACCACTCCAGTTAAAAACGAAGAACCTGATAATTCTATTCACACTGCAAACATAAAAATAATATCACCAAAAGAAAATATTGTCAGGTTAGAAAGAAGACCTAGACTAGCATTTCCTTCACATAATAATTACAAACAATATGATTTAGAAACATTATTTAGATCTAGGAACCAATATAATGCATCTACTGATAAACTGGTGACGAGTGAAGAAGACAGTGATTCGTCAACAAGTTCATTTGACTGTTGTGCGGATGATAAACAATGTAATGCTACTGCCGAAGAGGAAATAAGTACATTTACGAAAAATGATAATCTCTTGAAGCAAGACTCAGAACTTGAGAGTCGAACATCAACAACGTTAACAATAAACAATACGTATAATCATCCAAACAACGATGCAATTCATCTTTATCAAACATGCGTAGAAACATATAGACGTTCCGCAACAAACTTACTCACATTCCTGCACAAATACCACGATTCTATGGTTCGATACAGGGATAGCATGAGTGCTTACAATAACACCATTAAACAGCTCGATAAGGAGATGAGGGAGATTTATGGTATCATAACAGATAAGTTTATCTCAACACGGAAGAAACAGTCTGTTTATTCGACACAAAATAAAAGTCTTCATACGAATATCATACCAAGTAATCAACAAACTGAAACATTAGAAGAATCCTCCTTCGATTACAATAGTCATACTAGGTTTGGTGTAATGCCTCGACGAAAGAAAATGAATGTTCTAAATGGGTTTGAAGGAGATAAACGATCAACTAGTGAGATCACTTCTCCAAAGTCAATTGAGTTTTTAATTCCACCTATCAAGACCTTTCACGACATAACATCGTTCGAGAAAGAATACAAATATGCGCTACAACAGATTCATCAAGTTGGAAACCAGATTCAAGATATAATATCTAACATTGCTTCTGAGCAAAATGTTTCCAGAACTGTGAACAGAACGGCTTCAATCAAACAAAAGGCTTTTTCGGAATCAAAACTTCCTACAATGATCAAAAATCATGTTCGTCTGCATGTCAGAAATCTCATAACCAGGAAAACTCAAAGTGATAGCTACATGAAAAAAGATTTACAATATTCACCAATATATGCAGTAAGTAAAACTTTTACCAAATTTAAAGATGTTACAAGGGATTCAACAGAAAACAGAGAAATTGTGATAATTTCAGACATAGAACATGAGATAAAAAATAATCGGATTCAAATATTAAATCCAGCGAAAGCCATTGAAGGGAACCAAAGTAACTCGAGCCTTGTTATCCATGTAAAATCTAAAGAACTACTTTCTGAAAAGGATTTGTCTCTTCTTGCGATTAACTTCCTCAAAGCAAGCCAAGGAGACTTTGCGATAAAAATGAATTCTTTTATATCTAGCACCAGTACCACCACAATCCCTACTTCCAAATCAGTTATGACATACAATTCACTAAATAAAGATAACTATTGTTCTATCAATTTGAATAGTCCCTTACTTTCTCTAGGATCTAGATCTACAACTTCTTTCCATCCAATTATTGAAGAAACACAAAATAGCTTATGTTCTTCTGCCGCTACTGATTTCATTAAAAATCAAAGCTTCTCTGATCAAACCAAGGCAACTACTTTAATGATGCCACCTGAATCACAAGATACGAACATTGAAGGTGAGAATAGGCAATCACTGAAGGTAGATGTACAAAACGACATGCCACTGTCTACTTCGAAAAGCAACCCGTTCAATTTACCTGAAATAATTAAACTCGATATTTCTGAATTAACAGTCGACAAACAACAGAATCCAATTGCATTTAAAAAAAATAATCATCCGAAAATATCCGAGAGAAATGAGACGATTTATCCATCTTTAGTGTATGCTAACGTTGCGTCTACCAATAAAGAGATGGTTATGCCAAATGTAGTACAAAAGAAGGAGAAGGCTATATCCTGTGCAATATCACCTCCTGAAATAATTAAACTCGATATTTCTGAATTAACAGTCGACAAACAACAGAATCCAATTGCATTTGAAAAACATAATCCTCCGAAAATATCCGAGAGAAATGAGATGATTTATCCATCTTTAGTACATGCTAACATTGCCTCTACCAATAAAGGGGTGGTTATGCCAAATGTAGTACGAATGAAGGAGAAGGCAATATCACCTCCTAGCTCTATCAAAAAAATGTATAATGGAACACCTGTTTCAGAGAGTAAAGCATTATCTGTGTGTACAAGCGATTGTAGAAAACTTTACTTTGCAATGGAAGTTGCTCCTTCAAATGACATTATTCCATCGAAACATATCTTCCCTTCATCTGATCATCTTACGCAATTGCAGAGCCAAGCGTTAGCCATTAACTATGTAAGAAAACCATTAAATCAAAAGTTCGTATCGCTTATTAATACAAGAAGTTTGATATCTTTTCAAACCTTGTATCGTCGTGCCATTTTCCCACAATATTCAATATTCAAACACCGAAACTACTTCCTGTTCACTAAACAAAAAGGCATGACTCTAACAGTATCATTACCTATGTTACAAGTTTCTGCAATGTCTAAAAAAACAGTTCCCATCGTTCAACAAAAGGGACAACCAAATACACCATGTAAGAAAGCTTTTTCAACTACTGAAAGGAAGAACCGTGTTATACCAACAAATTTACACCTACTATATCCTGTCATTCTCAATAATGCAGTTTATTTTGAGAGGTACTTAAAAAGTAATGAACATTCTTTTAATGTTGCTCAAGGACACTCAATTCAGGATGTAAGTAAAACGAATACTAATAGTCAAATTCACGGCAGTTTGTCTGATATTTTGAGTTCTGGTGATCATATAGCACCGAAAGAAAATATCGTTGTTCTACATAACTACAAAAGCAAAACTATAATTGTTTCCGGACAGAAAGAAGGCTTACATATGAAAGAAATTTCACCATCAGTAAATATACGAATGCCCTCCCTTAATTTGATGTCTACCTCAGCTCTGAAAGAGCAAAAAGTAAGTTGTGAACAGTGCTCGGATCCGAAGATTGAAAGAAAGGAAGACGTTGAGGAGCTATACCGCGCCGAAACGTTTGTAAAAAAGTCACAAAGTAGATTATCACAATGTAGTGATTCATCGTATTACACAGGGACATCAAATTCTGTATGTGGTTCAGAAACTGACATCATCTCAGAAGTTTCACAATGTTGCACAGTTGAGCGTGGCAAAAACAATTTAATGCCTAATGAGATTGAAATAGACGAATTAGATGATTCTTCCATATTGTTAGTTGGAACTAAAACTTACAAAAATGAATCAATAAATTCCGAAGGTTGTCCAACCATATCGTCACAAGAATTTTTAACTCTAGAACTCTCACGTAAAAACAACGCTTCTAATGTAAGAATTTATAAGAACGACAATGAAAATATCACACAATTGATAAGGTCAGCTGAATGTAAAACACAACACTTGCCATCTAACAACAATAAACAGTTTTTATTGCAAGATACCAATAAGATAATTGCAGAAAAAAATAATATAAACTTTGAGGACTTAAATGCAAGAATTGAAGTAGAGAAAATATCGGAGGAAAGCAAAAGAAATTCAAGTTTTCCTAAAAAGAAATCACAATCGGAAAATGTCAATACTACAGTTGTTAGAACCAAAACTATTGCCACAAATCATGTTAATAAATCTATGGATTATACTACAAAACCATGCAATGGCTCGAATAAAATAGAGCTGAAAAACCTGGTGTCTCCTGGTATAAATGTAGCAAAAGAAAGAAGACAATTATCAGTGACAAATAGACACTCATCCAATCTGCCGATGCGCCATACAAGTGGGAGTAGATCTTTCTGGAATTCTAGACAGCATTCCCAACGATCGAGATCCGATTCTCACCTTTACAAACGTGACAAAAATAAATATGCTGTTAGAAGACGACCGAAAAGCGTAATTCGTTCTATACATGATGAGTTGCGTTTGTCATACGAAGAAGCAACTGCCCTCGAAAAAGTTAGATTATGGATGGCTCATACAAATGCCACTTCGATTGAGCGCTATTCAAAATGTTGCACACAAATGCAACATTCATCATCAATGATTTCCGTGAATATTCCTAATAAAAGAAAGTTTTCGCAGCAATATAATTCACGTATACCTCGTAATATATATATACTACAAAAAGAAAATTTAAAAATATTTAGCAATGTTCCAGAGTATAGAAGAAGCGAAATTGGAACCAATATGGAAAACAATAATATTGCACAAATAAGAAACTACAATATAAAACAAAATAAAATTACTGTAAAAAGTGCTATTAAATCAAATCTACATAAACAAAATGATGAAGTAAATTCCTCTTCCATACAAACCTCCGCAAAAATCTCAAACGACCAACCTTTACTTAGCACATATCCTAGAAGCCAACAAAACATTGTGTTAGGAAATATCAACTTGACGCGAAAGACATCTGCAATACCAATACGTTCGAAAACGTCCACGTCTATGAGATGTGCAACACAATTCCAGTGCTCAAAACTAGCTGCTTCACGTCCATCAAGTTCGAGAAATGTGTTGTTGTGCGTTATCAATACAGGCAGCAAGAATTATTCCTCAGTTCAACAAACTTGTATGACCAAAACAAATGTTCAGGGAACCAAGGAAATCTCAACAAGACCTTTAACAAAGAGTGTTTCGCTGGGAAATGAATCTGAAAGTATTGGAAGATCACTATCACAACAGAGTAATGGCACCACAAGAACTGGTATACCAGTATTTAAATTCAATAAACTAAATATAAATAAGTCAATAAGACAACATCAACAGAACCCTCAGTTGACTATTTCACGATTTTCTCCACTACCTGGGCACATATTAAAAGCAACGTCGCACAACTGTGTTATTAGAGATCTCCAGAATAGTAAAAATACCGCAAGTGCATATATAAAAAGAACATCTGGAAATAAATATTCAAAAGCTCAGAGAGCTGTCCCATCAATACGTGCTAATCAAGCTTGTGCCGTTCCTGTACAAAGAATGAATCATGAAGATAACGTAACAATAAGTGAAAATACACATGTAACCCGTCAACCAACAGAGCACAACGGAAGCATAAAACTAACAAAGAATAATGCATCCAAAATCCCTCTCAGCATCAAAGCCAAAACTAAATATTCGAGAAACATTACGCCAGTACAACCCACAAGTACAACTGCTGTCCCTTAGCATCTTTAAAGTTAACGATACAATACATTCGACATCATCGGGAATTATTAATCAAACACAAAAGTGTATAATTGAAATAATAGTAAATTTAGATATATTTATTGAATTTAATGTATATGTATCTTTGCACGTAATTGTGCAAATGAAAATTAAATTTGTACTAATAAATTATATTTTGTATTTATAAGCACAGTTCTTAATTGTTCCCGTTTAGCAACTAATACAGAAGCAATTCTTCACGAATGAGCAATAGCTAATTTATTACGTGATCGCGAAGAAAAATTGTGTTTTACTAGCTTCTTCAAATGGAACGATATCAGTAATGCTTACCATCTTCTGCAAGTGCTTGAACCGAATGGTCCAAATTTACTCCCCCCCCCCCCCCGGCCAAGAATATAGTAGAGGGACCTGAGTTAGTTGTGACATAACCCAGATAACTGGTTTACTAGATTGATTTTTATTCAACATCGGACATTTTGCCGTTCTTAAAAGCATCACTGTGGTATAACACGTTCGATTGCGACACTGAAAAATTATGCCCCCTCATACCCCCCCCCCAAAATAATCATGGGCGCAATCTGCGCCCTAAAACCCGCTTGTGGACAGTCTTGCTCAATATTTAGATTCGCTGACTCAAATCTTCAGCTTCATTTTCAAGTTTATCAAACCATTGTGACATGTTTTGTGCGATATTTTCTCATTATAGTGTGCTGCATTACTTTACAGTGCATTATTTTAACCATTGGGCACAAGAGGTATGTAAAAATCTGATTTCAATATCACGGGAAAAGTTTGTTATTTTTGTTTCAACCAGAGGCTCAGTGCCACGTATCAATAGTAGAAGAATCTTTCTCTAAGGTTACAATAAGCTTGACAGGGAATGTTTATCAGTAATGTTCGAATTGGTTACCATTTTAAACAACAGTGGCACACAATCGTAGTATGATATTGCGACAAATTTTAACGTCCATATAACAGAGCCCTCCTGTAATCACTTCATGAAGATGTCTCCACTAATACACTGTCGTGTAATTACTCTTCAAAAAACAACAGTCTAAGGCTGTGAGGTCCGGGCCCCAGGAGAACAATTCAATGCATCTATGACGGTAGATCAAACGATCTGTTGACCAAACGAGATCTTACTAAGCAAACTACGTCTGATTGCATCATCATCTTGTTGAAAGAAGCAGCCTTTTTCTGTTCCACTCTAGAGTAGAATTATGACTGAAGTATATCCAGGTACCAATGCGCAGTTCAATGCCGTCATAAAAAAAAAAAGAAAGAAAAAAAAGGACCCGGACATGACTACCACACAGTCATCTCAGGCAGATTTATATCCTGTTCAAGAATATGGGAATTGTCTATGCTAATAAACACAATTGTGCCAGTTGATGTATCTATTCAACTTAAATACCCCGTCAGGATTTTTCTATAATTTTCATATACCTCGTATATAGGGTGGTCCAGAAGTGGGCGTACCCCCCTCTAGTTTCAACAATATAGTGTTAGTTATGGTAGAATGTCTGTACACATTTACCTTGAAGTCTTCAGTCATAAACATCGGTATGATCATCATCCATGTCGTAAAACAGCTGAATTCTGCGCCAAGTTCTCGCAGATGTTTTGTGGAGATACTCCGGAGTCACGAAAGTGAAGGCGTGTTTCACAGCTGCTCGTAATTCCTGCGTTGTGTGATAGCGAGTGTTTCTTACTTGTTGCTTTATAAAACCCCAGAGAGCATTGCCTAGTGTCGTCAGATCGGGACTTCTTGGAGGCCAGGCAAAGGGAGCTGGTGAAAATACACAACCTCTTCCGATCCAGCGGCCATGAAACGTCTGATTCAGGTAACTGTTATCAAGCAGAAAACAAATGAACATAGATAACAATGTTGCCAGACAATGCCAAGCAATGTTACCAAACAACGCCAAGCAATGTTACCAAACAAATATGGGTAAAACCTACAACCGTCAGAAAACACTAATTAGGGGTACGCCCACTTCCGGACCACGCTGTATAATAATATGATTAAAAAAAAAAAAAGACCAAATGTTTCTGTTTCATCCTAGAACGTCTCTATATTTTAGATGTTACTATTCGAACTATTTTATTAGAGAAAGAAGCTAGTAATTTATAAACAAATGCTAATATATGAATTAACTGTTACGACAAAACATTTTTTAAAAAATATATCGTATTGTTTATTTATTGCTTTCGACGATTCTTTCGCTAGTTATTCTTTGTTATCATTAAGTATGAAACTTTCCTCGGGAACACAAGCTTTGTCAATCTATATCTCTGACGTTTCATGGTGTCAGATCTTGATGGTTGTTACAGTGAAGGTTATTCAAAAAATCCAGATCATCCACTCTTTTTAAAAAGGATGTATTTCCATAATCAAATGTAGGAAATTTAATATTTTTGGTTGAAATAAATATTTCAATTAGCCAAAGAAGATTTATATTGTACACAAGGATTTTCAACGAGTGGATAACCATTTTTCAAAAGCAAGACTTATATGCCAAATTCATGTGCTGGCATGTGAATGTCCTCCAAAATAACTTCTGAGAGCACACTATGTGAAACTATGGGTAACTTGAGCTTCGTTTAGCACCCATTTTGGAACCAATGCAGCACAGACAACTTATAATGCAAATAAAGTATTTAGCAAGAATGTGAGTAATAAACGCAAGTACGTCACAAGTTTGATAAGTTCTGTTCGAGTGATTTTAGTCTTGAAAATATGCCATAATGGCAACTTCAATCAAAAGTGGATGACGAGAAAACTAGTGGAAACGGGTCCGTCTCAAACTATCCATGAATTATTAGCAGCAAGGTTTGACATTAATATTTCAATAGTATTGGAATATTTGGATCAAATTGGCAATATTTAAAGAAAAAAAAAACTCGCGGTTGGCGTGAACTAAACGAGCAGCAGAGGTTATATCTTGAAGCTTGCCTTCCTTTGTTCACACGACACAAAGACGAACCATTCCTACCTCGCATTATGTACGCTGAAGAACGTATTCTTTTAAAGAATTTTTTACTTAATTGCCGAAACAGTTCGAAACTCGAGCTGCACCTAGAAAGTCACATGGTGTCCATTTAGTGGGCCAGTGTCGGTAGATTCAATGCATGAAAATCTAATTATTTTCACGAAAGCTATCGTCAACGTATTTTCTAAATCGCAGAGAGGATGTTAAATGCATTCCTTCTTCCTTGACTGATTTTATACCCAAATGTTGGGCATGATTGGAAGGTCTCAGATACAAAGGTCGTTCAAGGTTGACCGGAACTTTCGTGCGTAAATAATCGATGAATAGCAGGATCATGATGAAACTTGCGGGTGACGTAATGTATTCCTTCTCGAGTAACTAGCGCCCGGCATGACGTATTTGGCGCATGCGCAGCAGTTGCAGCGAACATGGCGGCAAGCAGTGTGTCTGTGACTGTGGAGCAGCGGTGTGTAATAAAATTTCTTGTGAAGGAAGAAGTTAAACCAGGTGAGATTTTCAGAATATTGCAAGCATAGTATGGTAAACAAACGAAGACACGGACAAGAGTGTACAAATGGTGTGAACAGTTTCGCGAAGGACGGGAGCTGGTGACAAATGAAGCGCATGGACACATTCGCCCGACTGCAGTCATACCAGTGAATATCGCACGTGTTGAGCAAATGATTCTTGAGAATCGGCGAGTAACAGTGTGGGATATTGCTATCGAGGTGAATATCAGTGTCGGGAGTGTTGAGACAATCATTCACGACCACTTACGCTTCCGCAAAATCTGTGCAAGGTGAGTTCCCCGCCAGCTGACATTTGATCATAAGTGGACATGCATGACGGTCTGTGAACAGCTTCTGAATCGGTTTCGAGCTGAAGGTGATGAGTTGTTGCAATCCATCATCATGTATGATGAAACATGGTTGCACAATTCAATCCCAGAGATCAAAAGAAGCAGCATAAAATGGCGGCATAAAGGTTCCCCGCTGCCCAAGAAAAGCAAAACGCAGCCGTCCGCTGGAAAATAATGGCAAATGTCTTCTATGACATGGGACAAACGGGGTACAACCTGATATAAGAAGTAAACAGTGTTTTTCCAACCTAAAATCTTGTAAAAAAAATCAAGTTTTGTAAAGTTGAAGTATAATCCAAGGAACATGCTAAATAGGATATTGTCAAAATAGTCTTGTACATTTGGTTTATTTCTGACACAAAAAATCAAAATATATAGAGTATCAGTCCAGTTAAGTTTGCAGCTGCCCTGCCCATTTTTAGTAACGTTCACATACTAATTATTACCCATACACTGAACTCAATGGGTGATATCAATAAAACGGAGAAGTTACTCATTACGCCCAATTTTGAAGTAGTTACTCGCATTGGTATCAATAAAAAGAGAACTGAGCACTAGTCGTCTCGGCTGACCTCGGAGAAGCCCCGCCCTTTTGAAGTAACCACACCTCTATTCTCGAGCCGAGTAACTACTACGCGTTTGATATCAATAAAAATCAAAGACCCCTCTGTGATGCTAGTAACTTCTCCAAATTTGTGGAGCAAGCTAAATAGGTGACTCCGTGCGAAATATGGCAGAGTATATGATTGTTTTACTACGTAGAAAAATTTATAAACTGCATAGAAATGTTGGAAATGGAGATTACAAAAAGCATTATAAGTTTATGAAAGAAAATGTAGTGATTAGCACAACATTTTTTAAGGAGAATCAACCGAAATTCGGGGTGGTGGACTACGTAATGATGAAAAGGGTTTTCTTCAAGGGCGCCGATCCTGTGAGGGCCCGGGTCCCCCAAAGCTCATGTGGGCCCCTATTGTATTTATGAATATACAATATTTGGCATAATTAGAGTGCAATTTGTCTTAAAATCCCGATATATATACCTTCTGCATCTGAATGTCCTCTCCCCCCAAATTTACAGAGAAATCGGTGCCCTTGGTTTTCTTGCGTTACGTGAGCGATCCGGGATTCCAGGTTGGAATGTCAGGGGATTCTGGTGTGGCTCAAAGTACTATCTATGACTACCTGAAAATGGATTGTTTTCGGAAGTGTGCGTAATATACAAACAGCAAAGGCAGAGTGGCAAGAACAATATACATTTCCGGGTGCTATCGGAGCACTTGACTATATACAAGTGGCATTAAAGAAACCTAGTATTTTGGAGAGTAATACGTTAATAGGAAGAGCTATTTCGTGGCTAAGCGGTTAGCGTACATGCCTTTGGCATAGGAGACCCGCGTTCGATTCCCGGCAGGAGCTCATGTGGTTTGGATTCCACGTTAATCAGTGGGTTCTGTCTCATATAGGCACGCTACTGAAAAGGACGTTAAACTAATAATCAACTCAACTTAACGTTGATAGAAAGGGTGTATACATAAGAATGTATTTTGTTTATGTCAAGGCGAAAGGGGACAGGTATGGTGTGGAAAATGCAATCAGATGGACGTGATTTATGACGTGGGTGGCTGGACTTTTTTTAAAAAGAAAACAAAGGAGCCAAGTGTCTGATTTCGTTCTTAAAGCCAAACAATCTACAAAGACCTTGGACAACACGTGATATGTGCTTGTCGTGTTAATCTTGATACTGCTGGATTCCAATCAACATCCATCAGCTCAAATAGGTTCATTCCCATGGTTTCAGTATTACTTTCTTCTTTCCTTTTTTTTATTTTTTCTTCTTTTTTATTTTTGTTTTATTCTCGCTCGAATATTAAATATTCTCTTTTGAATTTGTGTCTCAGTCGTAGATGTATTTGATATTTCGTTGCATTTCACTGTAATTACCTTCAAAGTTTCGGCTTTCCTTCGTTTACTTTCTGGTAGCTGTGACTTTGAATGTACCATTGGAAACTCTTTTAAAATATCCACAAATGCACTTTGGTTGAAGCTATCGTTGCTACTTGCCCGTTTCATGGCTTTTAAGATACTACGCCATAAGTTAAAAACAACGAAATGACTGCGCGATGAATGGGAGAAATGAATAATCACTTCTTTTATTGATACGACTCAGTGCTACGTGCAGAGGAAGCGCGAGTAAACGTTCATAAATCTGGAGCAGACTAGACCTGAGTAGTGGCTTGTTTTATTGATACGAAATTGAGGGAGGAGATTACTCCAGGCGTAGTTACTCCGATTCTCGAGCAGGACTTCTCAGGAGTAGTTACTTATTTTTATTGATATCACCCAATATTAACTTTGATTATAAATTAAAAGCTACTTTGCCAATAAGAAAGCTCTACCGTTTTTCGTAAAATAAGTTGATTTTTGGTCAGTTAAGTATATTTAGTCTATAGAATAGCTTTCGTCAGTTAGCAACACTGCTACTTCCTAATCTTAGCTTAAATAGGAAGGAAGCTGAAGAAAAGTTAACCTAATTTATAAAAAAGATAGTGCATTCTCATTGATAATGTATTCCTTAAGATACATTCAATATTAATATCAATATAAAACCTATTTGTAGAATTACTGGGATTTAGTGCTATTTTGTTAATACTTACATCATAATGAACCAGTGCTTTCATGGTTAGCTTGTTTTTGAAGAAATACAGAAAGTTCTGCATACAGTAATACTCCACTATATTAGATTCTAAGTAAAACAAAGATAAGAAAATTAATGTTTATAAAATGAGTTATTTTCCAGTCAACTTTCCAGCCATGTTGAAATTTTGCAAACTAATATGCTTATTGCCTTCGTATTGGGTATTTACTCATTCATCGTCAGGGTCTTCGTCGTCGGGATTATCTTCGACGGTAAAATCATCCTCTGATTATTCAGCTGTTAAGTTCTTGAGTTGCGTTGCAGGATTTTGACAGTTTGCTTCACCAAGACAGAACCCAAAAAACAGTACAACTTAGGTTACACTTGTATAAGCACACAGGGCTTTTTACACACCTGCACTTAATCATTTGTAAAACTTGTAGCGGAGCAACTTCTGTTCCTGTAGGCATCTTTGCTGCTACGAGAGCCTTTGTTGAGCTATCTAACACAATCCAGGTCCAGTTGGTTCCATTGCAGATCTCCATATTGCACATTGAAGGTGTGCTCGTTTCACATGCTCTACAAATGCTTCAGTTGTAGGTGACAATGTTTAAGAGATGGAGCAAGTGCAGCTGTATGCTTTCCTGTAACAGCACTACAAAAATGAAACCTTATGTCTGTCATTGTATCAAAAGATTCTTTTACATAGCATGATTCTATAAACCGTGTTGCCTCGCTGATAAAAGAATCCATATTAACATCTAGAAGTCCTAAAAGGAGTAACTCTTTGCCTTCTTAAAGCTTCTTGACTATTTTACCGTTACCAATTCCGTAAATGTTTTCTACACTATCACATCCTGAGAGAGCGTGAGCTGCTAACAGTTAGTCAACTATAATCTTATCTTTCATAACTGTTGCTCCTATATCTATTATCATCCTGTTTTTGGTCTTGTCGATTCCATAACAACATTTGCTTTCGAACTATAAAGATTATAAAAGTGTAGTAGTAAAAAAAATGCATCTATATCATCACAAATCACTTTTAAGTTTTCGTGGTTGCAATCTAGTACTTTCTTCGCAACACACTGAACAATAGTACATCAGCTTCTTCGTGTTCTGTTCGGAGGTCAATTCGTTCCATCACAACAGTGTTCTTAATTTCAAGAGGCACTGCATGTTGACCAATAATGGTGAGTGTTTGCAAGTTCTTCTCAGAGAATGGCCACTGTGCTACATATTTGCATATTATCTGTATGAGTTGAATTTTATTTGCGTAACTTGCAAAAACAAAACAAACAAACAAAAATCACATTGTGGTGGGAGTTGTGCCATCAAATTGAGACGATACTTTCTTGACCCTTTCTCTGACGCTCTTTCGGACCTCGTCATACTTTCAATGCTGCCTTCGACATATCGATCAAATATGAGACAAACTCTTGAGTGCCTAAGATGCTTCTCCAGATACTCAGAAAATTTAGCAACATAATTTCTAACTGTTCCATTTGCTGGCCATGCAACTATCCACAATATAGCACACCGAACAAGGAATACTTCATCCACTGCAGAGTAAAACCTTTGTGAATGTTCTACAATTAAAATGGTTTACATCTTTGACTTGCTGGTACTTCTCATCTCTTCATTGTCTTAATAAAAGCGGTTGGGGCAGGTGAAAGCTCATGTTGAAATAATCTTCTGATATCGAAGTCTCAATTTATCAACATGCCGACTACTCAGGTGTACACAAGATTAGAATCGACTATACGTTCACTTGAAACTTTATCATTTTTCTTCAACTTAGCCATAGTGACTCCTCTCCTTTCTATCCTATTGTAGAAACCTTCCGGCCATGATTCCTCAAAACTTTTAATCTGAGTTTTTCTAATTGCAACATTATTCACGTTAGTGTCTTTTGATGAAGCTACTGCAGATATATTTATAATTTTTTATGGGTGTTATTCTGGTTGTAGAGGTTCTATAAACTGTGCAAACTTAAAACGCATTATTCTCGATCACTGTTATCCAGAATAATTCTTGCTGGAGACTCCTCTTTGTGATGCATTACAATCTTTTGTGAGTTGTAGTTCTCTCTTATATCCTCCACGTCCTCTTCTATTTGGTTGAAAATGTGTAGACTACGTGCCCATTTCTACATTGCATTAGGTTTTAGAGTTAAGACCGATTATACCCTCTGGACCATGACCATATCACATAAATGTTTTTTCTATGCACATATCACTCCAAATTAGATTTCATACTCCTGGTTTATGTCGCATTACATGTTCTCCTTTCAGAAATTTCTCCATAATGTGGTCGGGAAGTTTTTCCCCTGTATCTTAGATAAATACAGACAATATTTTACGTAACTAAAGTGATTCACAGAAAAAAAAAAAAGAAAAAAAATGGTAACATTTGTTGGATAGCCCACAAATGCAGTAGGAAATTACCCTCACGTTCTGCTTTGATATAAATCATCATTATGATAACGGGTTTTATTGAACAATCCAGCTATTCGTACAATTTACACGTTTTACTTTTCATAGCAGATGCTTCCGAAAACCCCATCAAATCGACCTCAGAAGGTTGTATGTCAACGTACAATAATCTAAGGCATAAATCTAATTTTCTTCTATACCTAAAGAACTGAAGAAACGTTCAAAAATATTTATTACACCTTCCTGAAAGTTGTCCTTTCGTATGGACGAAAATGTTTACATACTAGTAATAAATTTGAGTTGGCAACACTGTTAAACAACGTGAACATGAAGTTTATTCTATAGTACAAACTTTCCCTTGACAAAGGTTATTTGCTCTGCAAAATTTCAAAGTAATTACTGAAGGTCTTGCTGCAGAAAAGAAGCCATTAATGCGCAGGGCGCCATATTGAAAAGGATTTGTATATCAAAATGCCCAACAATACCGACCCTTTGGATTTCTATTTTATCGATTAATATCTTTCAAAATCCGTTAAAAAAACTTTGGGCATACCTCCACGCAAGGTACACCTTAGATAGATTCTGCTAGATTAAAGTGTTCTTAATCTTCTTTCAGATTTTGGATATCGAAAACTGTGCTCAAATTGGTTGCCAAAGCTTTTAACAAGAGAAATAATACAAACGCGGAAAGAAATTTGTTTATACCTTTCGAATCTTTCCCAGGAGCACGTACTGAGACGTTTAAAGGTATCAGAACGGGTGATGAGACTTGAATTTATTATTATAACCCTTCTTCAAAGCGCCAATCAATGTAATGCACCCACAAACCGTTGCTAATCAAGAAAAAACAAGGTTTTTCTTTTTCAAAGACAAAATTATGATCACTGTTTTTGGGACGAAGATTAGCTCGTTTTCATGATCATTCTTGAAAAGAATGCTTCCATCAACAAGAAAAGATCCTGTATATCTTTAGAAAATATAAAAAGAGCAATTACAGCAAAAAGATCGAGGCTAAGTCCTCAAATCGAATCTCATCAGAACAATGTAAGACAGCACACCGTACACCAGACGCTGGCACGGATAGAATTGAAGTCTCATCCAGCTTACAGTTCCAAACTGCATCCCCGATGTCTACCTGTTTGGTAGATTGTAGAATTTTCTACCTGGTAGAACATTTGAAAACGATGCCAAGCCAGAGAGGAATGGTGGATATGCTTAATAATCCTGATATGTATCCAATGGTTGTGAGTTCATATGTACCAAGTATCGTTATTGTGAGTTATCAATTTAAAAAAGTTATAAAGGATGGTGCATTACTTATTGACCAATAACTATTTTTGAGAAAGAATAAGTGAACTGTGTTTTCATTTTAATATATCGCCTTTGTGGATTCAGAAAGTTATATAACATTGATTTTTTTTTTTTTTTAATAATAATAAAATTACTGTACCATCTTTCAGAATATAAATTGAACTTAAAGGTTTGATGCGGTAGATTCAAATCTGATTCCCATTAAATCGTAGGTCCACGTGTCATATTTCTGTGGCAAAGGGAAGTTCCAAATAAACAAAATCAAGATAAAGATTCTAATGATGTGAGCTCCATTGCATGACAAAATTATTAATGAAGTGCCACCCTAGTTGTGGAGAAGCCAATGCTAAGAAAAGCACAAATGAACTTAATGGACTTAGCTTTGACTTACTTCGCTTGAAACTGTTTCCATAAACTATACTCATTTGGATCTTATTGAGTTTTGGACTTATTTCTAAAAGATATGTATCAGACAGTAAATATGCTAAATAAAAAAACAAAAATGAGGGCAAAAACAATATAGAAATCAAAGCTGGTATTTGGAAATCTACAACCTGTGATTTGAATGAATGATACCAACATTTGTCTCACAGACCTGATTTTATTTCATGTATTCATTTAGTGCTCTATGTAGACACGTATTCGTTGAGTGTAACTGTAGAAAGACTTCGGCTAGCCGGCAATTTTGTCTCTAATGACAAAGTAAGCACAGAATCACAGTATTGCAGTTGCAGTTTCAAAATTATTTAATAGATTGCCCTGAGTCAGATTTACAATCGGAAGGAGACCGATATTATATTTCGTGACATTCTCCATGTTAAATCAGCCCAATAATTATCTATTTTGATTATAATAAAAAAAAAAATTGAAAATAGACTACCCCATTCTTCATAAAAAATAACATGAAAAAGTACTCATATATTGAGGACTGCCATCAGAAATCGACAAGACATTCAACACGAAATTAGTGTTAAGAATACCTTTCTTGAGGTATGAGATTTAGATGCCACTATTAAGAGACGACTAAAAAAACCTTTAGTAACTTCTGAAAAAGCACTCTTTTCAGAAAGCTATGAAGTTGGAAAGTTTCAGTGTCTATTGCTTCCAAGAACTGAAACTAGTACTTCTACAATTACGTTGAATACACTATCACTTATTTTACAATATAATGTTATAAATAGAAATGAAGCAAACCAATACTGAAAAAATATTTATTTTCAATATTTATAATCTACAATATTCGTAACTTCTTTAGAATAAAGAACAACTATATTCATATTTCTATATACAAAAGTATGATATAAAACAATCAACGTTCACTCATACTTTCACAGCAAATAGAAATTTCCCCGAATTAGCAATCTCAGTCTGCTTTGACTTCACATACTTAAAGCTTCCATAGCATACAAAACAACTGTATCATTGTATAATAACAATTAATAATGTAAAACTGTTATTGTGAGTAGTCCAAGGAAATAATCCCAAATTTTAACTCTTCTCTGCAAAGGAGGTCTATTGCAATATTTTGCTACAATCCTTCACTTCATGTATCTTGTGCTTATATTTATAGTTAGGGTCGTATGATACTTAAGTCTTTCTTTAGTATTCATCTTTATTCTCATATCTTTTAATTAGCTCTCATGATTTGTTTTAAAGAACAGATAAAAATATTTTAACTTATAGTTCTTTATGTCATCGAACAAGTCACTTTCTTCGGAGCAATTAATATTGAATCCATCTTGAAGTAACACGTACTCCCATCATAATTGTTAAGTTGCTTACCTGTACACGCTTCAGAACTTAAACGTTTCCCCACTTCGACCACCCTATTGGACTCCAACTGTTAACAAACGTATCCAAGTAGATTTCTATATTTATATTTTTCAAATAAAGATTATTAACTTGAGACTATAACTTCACCGAAATGAATTTATTAAATTCCTTCTAAACTGTTCAACAATAATGTCAAGTATTTTTTATAGAAGCTAACAAAGTGTACGTTATAAAATACTGATTCCTACATTGAAAGCCACTAATTGAGACAGTAAAATAGTGTTAATGAGACAAACAAGGAAACACATTGACCAAACAGTTTCTCTCTATGAATAAAAGTACAATTTGGTTCACCTGGATGGGCCACATTTTATCATCTATTTCAATGTTCAATAAGAGAGCAAAAACTCTTCCGTGCGCATCCAACCGAGAAATGTCTTTGGAAGTAATCAGATAAGGAATTTTCCAGGTGTCCACTCAGCCGTGGAATCAGCACTCTCGTTATCTTTCGATCAGCTTTTTCTTCAAGGAAGTGATTCAATGTCACGCATTAAAAATAACAGGAAACCACTAACTAGTTCATTTCTAAAATACTGATTCCATTTCACAGGTAGCGAGGTATATGAAGGCACAATTATATATAAATCTCCAAAATTCACTTCTATTCAAGTTGTCTAGTATAAGTATATATCAAATAAATATTCCTTCTTTAATTTTCTTACTACTGACCATTAGGAATAGTTTATATAAGTATACAAATGTATTACCGTTCAAGTTAGACCTTCATGTTCTCTTTCTTAGTCCGATTGAAAGTTTAACTTCTCTTTTCAGCACTGACGATACGGGACCTTAGTGGGATCCGAACCACTACTCAGGTTTGCATTTTCCTGGTTAACAATTTTAGACATCCAAACTATACTATGCATAAATATCGGAAGTCGTATAGAAAGGTTATGTCCGTCCGTCTGTCCTTTCAACGTTGATCGGCATTGGAACAAAAACGATAATATATAACAGTGATCCAAACGATAATATATACTAGTAGCTCCCGGGGGCATTTTCAGTAGATCGCGTTAACGTTCTGGTTGGCTAACCTTGATTCCTTCACTGAGCTGACGCAACAAACGTAACAGTTTTATTTTATTTATTTATTTTTTTTTAAAGTCCGTAGTTCTTTCGGTTATAGCTCAGAGTAGGATCTAAAAATGACACGGTAGGTCAGAAGCTTCATAACTTTGGCGACCACTGATATATAGCGACAAGCTTTTTTTTTTTTTTTTTTAATTGATTTAGGTTTTCAAGAAAATATGTTACTTTCGCTTTTAACATTCTACTAAAACCGAAAATAATTGAAATTTACTAGTAATCTCGGGGCCATGGATAAACGACTATTTTTCCTGAAAGAGGAAAAAATTTCCTCTACCTCCAATGGCTTAGCAACCGCAAACTTCACTGGGGTTCGCGAAGGCGTCAATGCTGCCAGATTTCTAAACCGAACTAACGAAGGTTTCATTTTTTAAAAGGGTCCTCTTTCCTTCAGAATGACATTTAAAAAAGCGAAGAGTGTAAATGCCTCTAAAAAGGTAAATATACATTCTCAATTCCTGCAAGAGTCTTTGGTGCTACAATATACAACTTAAGGCAGGTAGTAGGGTTAGGGTTATTTTCCTTTTTTCCTCTTGGGTTTTATAGTTTTCCCGATTTTGCAAACCATAATAAAATGAATCACATTCTTGTAAATTTAAACTTTTTTTTTTGAAATTTATATATAAAGGGGAAAAAGAGAAAGAAAATTTGACTTAGGTCTTCTTCATCCATGAATGAGCAGTAACACACATAAAAAAGTTAAAACAGTTTTTTTCTACTGTTTTGAAAATTAAAGAAACGAATAGAAAGAAGGAAGAAATCTTAGCTTAAAATGCTTTCTCAATAAACTTCGTTCCTTATAGAAAGATTCAATTTATCGTTTATAGCCAACAATAGTTCACTGGCGCAAATCCCGGAGGTATGAGGGGAAATGTCCCCCAATCTTGGAACTGGGGGGACTGTCCCTTCCAATAATCCGATTTGATTTTTTTCCTTATTCCATCAGAACATTACGTCGTCTGTTACATAAATCAACGCCAAGAAAAAGCGAGCGCGAAATGTGAGTCCAATGAAGTTATTACTTAGAGATACCGTTATCTCGAAGAAATTAAAGCTTACCGTTTCGCGGGATACTGTGACGTATACCTAGACGAAACTTGGTACGATAGCAACACGTGCCAAATCAAAAATTGGTCCGACGACTCTTGACAATTGCACAGTTGCAACTTCGGACAAAAAAAGGGAAAGGATCGTTATTATGCACTTTGGTGGCCGATTTGCTTTTGTGGATAGTTCTTTATTTATAACTCACAAGAAAATGTCTGATGCTCCTCCTGTCGATTATCAGGGATAATAAACGCAGAAATTTTCGAGCATTGGTTTGAAAATTCCATACCAAAACGCTTAGAGGAGATATCTTCTATATATTTGTATAATGCCCCTTCCCATAGTCATGTAATTAATCCGAAGCCTAATACTTCGTGGAGAAAAGAAACTATTCTTAATTATATGCGAATCAACAATAGTGCTGTATCTAGTCCGGTCCCAATAATACCTGTTCTTCTCCAAATTATTGATGAACAACTGCCTGCGAACGGAAAAAGAAGAAAGGTACGCAATAAGCGAACTGGCAGCATCATATGGGCATGTTGTTTTAAGATTACCTCCATATCATTGCGTACTTAACCCAGTTGAAATGGTGTGGTCACAATTAAAACGGACGGTAGCATCCCAAAAGATGAAAGGCGAACCCCTACCAAAACTGGTGTTTTCATTAAATAGTATATTCAACAGAATTCGAGTTGACAATTGGAGAAATTACGTAAGACACTTGGAGGATATTGAAAAAAGTTACAGAAATCTTCAGTCAGCTCAAGTAGAGTTTTAGTGGAAATAACAGATTCGTCAACAGACGATTCTAACTTAGATCAGGAGTAGACTTTCCCAGGGAAGATAGTAATCCATAGTTTTTAATATTCTCTTATTTTCGTAGATATGCACCTTATAAAATTTGTAGTTGGTTACTGTTCAATTAAATTTTTCTTGTTCAAAATATTTGTATTCACGAATGGGCGAACATATAATTGCATGTTTTTACAGAATTTCCTATTTAAAAATAATTTCCCTATTTATTTTTGCGTTAATTAAAATATTGATATATTTTATTGCAAGTTTTTATTTTGTAATATGATAACGCTTGCTCTTGTAGAAGAATTCACATACGGTTTTAGTAATACGTGGCAGTTTTATTTTATTACCACTGGCAATACAATATATTTCTTTTATCCTTTATGATTCATTACTCGAAGACGGAAAATAACATAGAAGCAAAGTTATCTGATATACAACCAACAAAGAAGTGAAAATTTTAGGAGGGCTGAAAGTAGTTGAAGACGAACTAACCCTAGCTAGATCTGATTTCGATATGAACATTGGTTAAGAAACTTGGGCAATATGTATCTTTAATTAATGCTAATTATTTAACACCTATCCCAATAAAGCTTTTAAATTTTTTATTGCTAAAAGTAAAAATTTACCAAGATTATTTTTAAAAGTCAAGAATATAAAATTACTGAACGAGATGATTTTTTTTTTTTTTTTTTTTTTTTTTTAAGATGAGGTGAAAAAGAATTCTTTGAGAATCGAGACAAGACTTCTTCAAACTTAACAAGACGTCTCTTCTCGTGGGCAACACTAGTCAAGATCGAGTTAAATTGTTTCCACGCCTCTAATTGTAATAATATACAATAAATCTAAACAACATTTCTTTAATATCGCCTATTTATTGGCTTGAATGATGAGAACCATAAACCCAGCCCAAGACATTTGCAAGCAACTGAATTATATTGATTTCAATACAATAGTAAAATATTTACATACAAGTCATCATTTTTCACAATAGCTTGTTTTAAATTTTATTTAAGTTTAGTTTACTAAAGGCTTTATCAACCAAGTGCTAATCAAATTGCAATTTTCTGATATTTTGCACTAATGTTTGTTTTTAATTACCTAGGACTTTTTCTTCAATAAAACTAAAATTATAGTACAATATTATAGAAAATGACTCTACTTCCCCTTCTCATAAGGGAACATCTTATATTGGTAGTAGCATTGCCCAATCAACCAATGCACAATCGATAGAGGAGTGAAGAATTGTGAGAAATCCAAAGCTTTACGGGCCAACACCCAGAAACACCGGAGATACAGAGGAAAGAAGGATCTAGAATCATGTGAAGATAGCAATGCAAAAGATACATTGACACAGAAATAACTTCAACATTATTAAAGTAATCAAAATGAAATTTTCACAACAGTATACTAAGCAAACATTGTACCCCCAGACATGCACAATAAGACCATATGTAAATCAATGTTGCCAACTGAGCACAAAGTGAAGTGTTGTTAAATGACCCAGCAAATATATACTAGATACATATAACATCTAGTAAAGCTAATTATGAGTAGAACCATACCTATCACATCTTGATGTACAGTGTTGCCAACGCTTGAGGATAGGTCATATGAATTCCTTTATGAATCTTGGATGTAGAAGACTGCATAAAGTATACGATTCAAACTAGTTAAAACCGAAATATGAGAAAACAAACAAGAATATAATCGCTGAAGTATGAAAATAAGGGACGAAGCAGTTTTATCCAAATGGAAAATCAGAATACTATCAAACACAGCACACAAAACTTCATATAGGAATTCATATAGGCTTATCTTCAAACGTTGACAACACTGCACATCAAGACTTCACAGGTGTGGTTCTACTCATAATTAGATTTGCTAGATGTTATAATTTGTGTTCCGCGCCATTTAACAAAACTTCATTTTTTGCTTAGTTGGCAACACTGCACTACATGATGTTATTGAGCATGTCTGTGGATACAATGTTTGCTTAGTATACTGTTGTGTAAATTTCATTTTGATTACTTTAATAATGTTGAAGTTATTTCTGTGTCAATGTATCTTTTGCATTGCTATCTTCACATGATTCTAGATCCTTCTTTCCTCTGTATCTCCTGTGTTTCTGGGTGTCGGCCCCTAAAACTTTGGATTTCTCACTTTTCTTCACTCCTCTATCGATTGTGCATTATTTGATTGGGCAATGCTACTATCAACATAAGATGTTCCCTTGTCAACAACGGAATTTTTAAAATAAAAGAACTTCAAGGATTCGTGAGATACTCTATTCTTAGCAAAAGCTATTTGAACCCTCTTTTACCCTCCTAAATACTCTACTATTCTTAGTCCTTGATTTTGTGACAAAGGAACATACTTACAAATTCATGTTTCTATCTCTAATAGTTAGACTTAGTTATTGATGAGTAAGTCATTTTAATCTTTTTTTATATAATAGTGTATATATCTTTCTTTTTTTAAGAAAAATGAATGATTCGTGTTAAGTTTTGATATTTTCGCCCGATTTGAATTATGTTGTAGGCAATGGAACACACAACATTTTTCTTAGATTATTTTTTATTACACAATTCACAATTTCTCGTGACGGGGAACAAATGCTCCAATTATGATGTGCTCATTAACCCTATCACTAAATCAAAGAATAAATCAAAAATCATATTATAAGTGGCAGACCTTTACTCACTACGGTATCTGCGTGCAGGACAAAATCCAAGCAATATGCTTGTGAAATGGACAAAATCGAAGAGACACAATCCAAGTGGGTTCTATTGATGGAGAATTCAAGTAGAAGTAAAACAGAGAATTTAGAAAGGAACGCATTTATTTCTCTCTTCTCAAAACTTTCATATTAGTTATATTTGTCAATAAGGCAAGCTAGTATAGACCCTATAATAAGCCAAAAATACTTCACGTCAAAATTAATCCACGTCAATGACATCTCAGGTGCATTTTATCCTTGGTTTATTGTCAATTAGACTAGTGCATAACGTCTGAGTTCTTGTTTCAAATCGAAGAATTATTATTATTATTATTATTATTATTATTATTATTATTATTATTATCACATTTGTCTGCTCTGTTGCTACGAAAACTTGGTCCTTCTTGATACCTTGGACTGCAATTCAATATGCTTATGTCCAATCAATTGCTGAAGGTCTCTGCTTTTCACTTCACAGAATTTATTCTTATTTGTACGTGATAGACCAAGTTCATTCTATGCTGGCGGGTATAGTGCCGGTACCCTTCGATTCCTCAATTAGTTGCTGAGTTCGACGAAAGACCCTCTCAAAATAATCTACCAAATCTGCATTTTCCTATTCTCCATTGCATATGTCTCTCAGGCCACTTTAAACTTGGTGCATTGCTAGAAATGCTAAACACAAATCACTCCACTATGTGTACCCATGGATTCATATTCCCTGTATAAAGTTTCAAAACCTAATGCTTGAAATTTTCTCTACACAGACTGCGGCAAATGGTAGAAACGTACCTTCACATTTGCACTCAGTCAAAATATTTTTTGACAGTGTTCATCATCGCCATTTCGAAGTTCATTACAATAGTCAAAGGATCAAGAATTATATTTAGAGAAACATACTTTTGATACTGTGTATCACTTACCTCTCTTAATAGTAGGAACTTCATTAATTATATGAACTTTCTTTTAAACACACTATAGATTATATGCAATAACTTCTTGCTATGTCTAGACCCTGTCCGTTCGTAGCCTCCATTTTCATTTTCAGTTGTAACTTAAAGGCTGTAACTGTTACTTGTTACTGGAATGATCATGCTCTACGAAATTCCTTGAATCTTGATTCTAGATTCATTTTTGAATGATATATCATCCAAAAATTATATAATATCATATGATGAAATACATTTTATCCTCTTAGATTTCTTCTATCTCGCTCTTAGATTTCTTCTAGGTTTTTATCTGCTTAGATTCTGATAGTTGCATTTTGTCTTTGTGTCACGGCACCTCGTCTTTTGAAAGTGATTTAGGTGAGCGGTTATGCAGCTTTCGTTTGAAATATATAATTAAAATTTTTGTTATTCAAATGGAACTCTACTTAGGACAGATTGAAATACGATACCTATAAAAGTATAGACTTCAAGGATAAGGAAATAACTGCAATATTCATATGGAAATAAGAGAGATTCAATAAAATACTTCACGATTTATAGAATAGATGCTAGATTATTATCGCAAGGTTTCGATGTGGATCAGGTATCAGAAGTAGGCTAAAAAATACAAACGGATATATTCAACCATCATCTTACAAATGAATCAGTAAACTACGATGTAGTTGTACACTCGAGATCGACAGTAATTGCGAATATAGTCAGTGATTTATTGAAGGTATTTAGTAGGAGCACAGGAGTTGGAACCTAGGCTCACAGTTTCCTTACATTTCCTCTATTCTTTCTGAACACTCACCCCTAAAGTAGGATTTTTTTTCTATGCTTTATATCAAATTGCATAGGCATTGAGAGGAAATCCTATGAAAAGCCGATAATAATTTATTAATTCACTTTTAATTACGAAAATGTTAAATTTAGTCTTGTCGGTTGTTTAATAATGTTGCTAGTTTGGATGATAGAAAAATAAAACATTTGGAATGACTTAAGAGATTTGTCACTATCAGGACAGAACAATGCTGCTTAAAATAAGTATACAAATCTGATGTTTTTTTAAATTTTATTTTACTAACTGCAGTACTTATTTCTGCACAGTAGAGAGATTTACGTTCTTTCTATGTTACAAATAATAATAATAATAATAATAATAATAATAATAATAATAATAATAATAATAATAATAATAATAAAACACTTGTTTTAGCATTAGAGATAGAATAACAGGTATTCACTTTTGCTGCGGATGTATATAATTTTAAATTTTAAATAGAATCTAATATAAGTAATACGAATCTTCAATAATAAAAACAATGTTGCAATTTATTGAAGACAATTTAAAATTAATAGTTTCTGTTTATCTAATGATACAAAACGATATTTAGAATTCCATTCAGCAAATTGCAGCTGATACTTAATGTTTAAAAATCGATGAAGTGTAAGAAATACAAACTTCTTTCTCCCCATTTTTCCTCCTTCGCAAGTGAGCATCTGTTTCACACCTGCACTTAGGGGGAAAAGAAAGCAATATGATTCATCGATCGCTTTGTCTATGCCTTTCGGCGTTTTCTTTTCATTTCCAGACCCCTATAAAACTAAGAAAATCGACCGTATTGAATCAAAATTTTGAAGTTCATTGTGGTGAAAGCATCTCTCTTACTACATAATTATGAATGATTTAAGCAGCGTGAGAAATCTTCGTCAAGCTATTTCGACTCAGGGTCTAAAGGAATTTCTTCTGCAACGGAATTTCATCGCTGTTCAAAAGATATGCAAATTTTGCGGAGGAAATAGCAGAATTCGTATTCAGGGGAAGGGTAAGTGAAAGAGGACTATTATGTCTAAGATATTTTATTTTAAGATAGCCTTTTGCTGCTTCTTTGTAATAGAGTTTACATAGCAAAATAAATGTTATATAATTAAAGCTTAGTTTCTGACTGTCTATACGACAAATCGCTCACATGCATTTAACCAACAGTTGTTAAATAACTTTAAGCATGTGTAAATAACGATTTTGTAAAATTTTAAAAATTCACGTACCTCAATGAAAATTTCATTTCAATAAAAATAATAAGACTTTGATAATACGGCCGCTTCTCTTGGCGACATATTAGATATAATTTAAAGGACATTTATTTTTAAACAATCATTGATTAAACTGGTTTTCAGGATTATAATTATCACTTGCACACTTTCGAAAACAATGAGGCAACACAACACAATGGCATGTACGCACATTAAAAAACAAGAAAGTTTAGATACTTTTGTTTTAAATTAAACTAAATTTATTATAATTCAGATTACATTACAATTTATTTATTTTTAAGGGAAGGAGCTTCTTTACCGATGTACGAAAAGAAATTGCTTAAGAAAAACATCGCTGCGAGAAGAGACGGTTTTTTCTATTGCCTGTGTAAAGACCCACATGTTTCTAGAAGTACCCATGGCATGGATCTTAAAGTATCCACTGTCAATAATACGCGAGACGGGACATGGAAAATATGTCATCTGTAAAATTTTAAGTGAATTTAGAGAACTTAAAGCACTATGGCTACTTGAGACAAGTGAGAAAATTGGTGGAAAAGGGCATATTGTAGAAACTGATGAAAGTGCGTTTGGGAAACGAAAGTACAATAGAGGACGTCTGATGCGCACGCAATGGGCTGTTGGTGGAATAGATCGACAGACACACCGTAGTTTTCTTGTGTTGGTTGAAAGAAGAGATGCAGCCACGTTAGAAAACGTTATTCTGGATAACGTTTTACCAGAATCTGTTATTAACACTGATTGCTGGAGAGGCTATAGTAGACTAAATAATTTGGGGTATGTGCACAATACAGTCAACCACAGTGTTAACTTTGTCAACCCTAACAACCCTGACACTCACACACAGACGATCGAGATTTTTTGATCAAAAGTAAAGCGAGACATTCGGCGACGAATTGGAAAAATGAGCGTCAGAAGAATAGAGTTATTTAGCTGAATACATGTGGCGTAACAAATTTGCAACAAGCGAAGAATTGTTTGGGGATTTTTAGCGTGCTGTTGAATACTTTTACCCACGTTAAAGTATTTTTTGCTGTTACTCCTTGACAATGGAAATTCATTTCCTGCAAGCTGTTAAAATTGAAATGTCCGTAGATGAATAAGATCTATGTAAATATAACTGACAAAGGGAAACGCACTTATCCTGCAACTTTTAAACACGTCAATGTGATGGTCAGATTTATAAATACAGAAATCGACGGTCACATTGCGTCCTAAGCCTGGAAATAAGTGTGAAGGAAACTTGGTATGGTCTTTCAATCTTTAATTTAAATATTTCACTAATGTCGATGTTTCGAATTTAAGTAAAGTTGAAGAGAAAGATATTGCCCGCAGCCCTCAATGGATTCGATTATTATTATTATTATTATTATTATTATTATTATTATTATTATTATTATTATTATTATTATTAACAACACGGCGAGATATAGCTGATGTTATTGTGTTGAAGAAAATTTCTGTACTCGAAAGTGAAGAACAAACGTGTTAATAGAAAAAAAATATTTGTCATCGGATATCGTACGAGTTGTCACACAAGATGCGTAAGATGGAGGGGAACACATTGCTCGAACTGGAAGTTTGTGGAGGTGTATAGAGCTCCAGGTGGAAAATCTTCGGGTAAAAGGCCTACAAATGATGAGAAATTATGTAACACAGAATGTTGGGAAAATAAAGAGGTTCGTAAGGGATAAATATTGGCAAAACAACGTTAGTTATAATGTCTGCAATAAAATATGTCAACAAATATAAAAAAATTGCTTCCTATCCCTTCTCTAACTGAATTATTTAAATGAAAATCAAAATTAACAATTTTTATGTACACACACACACACACACATACCAGCAGATGTGAATATATTCCCTTACCAGTTATTTTTATCTTATTGTCAGGACGACAGTTTTATTTTTTCTTTCGTTTTTAAACGTTGTCTCTCTATTGAGCAGACAACTTTTGTACAATTAGGAAATTTATTGAGCCTTAGACTTCAACGTCAACGGGTAAAAAGATCATGTCAAGTGTATATATCAATTTTGACTAGTATTGTTCTGTTCTGATAGTGACAAATATCTTCAGTCAGCTAAAATGGTTTATATTGTACAAACTAGCAGTTGTTTGCTCTCTGTCATAAAACGGTGGGGCAAGGTGATATTCAATATTTTTGTAATTAAAACGAATTAATGAACCAAAATTGCTTCATTTTCAGATGAATTCTTTTCAATCTCTATGCGATGTAATATAAATCATAGAAAAAAATTCCAGCAACGTTAGGAGTTTGAATGTTCAGCTTGAGTAGAGGAAAGATCAGAAGGGTTGTTCACGTCTGTTTGGCCTATTTTCGGGTATTTATCCTCTTCTTTTATGCGTACATTTGACCCTCTCCAATCTCTCCCTTAGCCGAAAATCGAAAGCACGGTTTCGTATGCGCTTAAGTCTACCTGTGGCTCCAAATGACCTCTTTCTATGCAGAAATCTGTCCAAATACACACAAATACATATACATACATTTAGTTTATATATATAATTATAGGTTTATACAATTCAACAGCAATTTACTCATACAATTAAACGATTGCTGATTTGATGCACTTACGTTTTGTTACTCTGTTATTGGCATTTGAATTTGTTATTCATAGTTGCCGACATGATGTCTGAAATATTGCATAGAATATTTAAAATATAAATGTGGAAAACGTTCCTCAGAGTCAACACCAACAAAACACATGCCATGTTTAATAAAAATTCGGTAAGTTCTGAGAAATGTATATGGGTGTCTAAGATATGGTTAATAAAACACATGTAATATACTGCCAGTAGAGATGCAAGGGCTCGGAAAAAAAACGGCTTTTTTGAAAAAAAAACTCGGTTTTTTCTGCTTCGCTTTTTTGCTTGGGAAATTTTGGGCTTTTTTCAAAATTCTGCTTTAAATTGATAAAGCAGAATTTGTTTCGCTTCTCTATAACACAAAAAGTTATTTAATTAGTGGTTGATGCCGATAATAATATAAAACCTCAAAAATAAACCATGAATTTCGAAAAGATATTTTAAGATTAAGATAAAGAATTTTACTTCAACATTTTTACATTATGAATTCCAAAGGATTAACCAATGTATATAATAAAAAAAATTTAACCTCCTATATACAAAAGTAAGCAGAGTTGGCAAGAACCATGGTTGTTTCTGAAAATGCCAAAAACCTGTTTTTTGGGGGCAGTTTAAACCAGGCTTTTTTGGGGTTTAAACCAGTTTTTTTTTAATTTAGATATTTTGCTTTATGTATTTATATTACATATTCACAGAAATAAGTTTGTTTCGCCTTGGTGTTATTATGCAATAACGGGGTTATGCTGGAAGAGGTCTCATAAGCTTAAAGAAGTCCGGTCAGTAAATTTCTTAAATTGAGAAACTCCCGCCCTAGCCATCGGGAAAATCCCGTCATTATTTTAAATGTAAAACAATAACGGTAAAATCCTTTTATTGCTTTCCATGTAAAATTTAAAGGTCAACGTATTATAATCAGTACACTAAAACTGAAGTATTAAATTACAAATTTAGTATGTAGATATCATTGAAAGTCCAATCCAAGCTAATGTTGGAAGCTACGTAGGCAATCGATAAATTTTACCGATTTCAATCAATATATTTAAGCATCCTTGGCTTCTTTATAAAACAACAGGCATGCAGAAATATATAATTTGGTTTCGTTTCGTATGTTTAGGCTTAACATCCTTACGTAATACCGAGGTTATCAAGGAGAAGACTTTCGCTTAAAGTGACTCCGAACCGCTACTTGGTTTACACATGAAAAAAGGGTTGTGGTTCGACCGAGAATTGAACATGGGACACCTTGATTAAAAGGTGAAAAGGAAATAAGACTAATGCAGATGGTTTGACATGTGGAAACGTCATCATGAAGTTCACACGATTCGCACTTTTGTTCTTTTTATTTTTTGGGTTTAAACCAATTAAAAAAAACAGCTGGTGTAAACGAGCCAACCCTAAAAGTAAAAACTTCTTTTAAAAAAATATACAAATAACTAGCAAAATTGTATGTAGTATTTTTACTTCAAAATATTCCATACCCACTTTTTGAAACAAAATAAAATTAAAATAAAATATAAGAGAAATACTTAGATTTATATGATACAATTAAAGGCTGCACATCTGGAATTTTTGGTTCTGTATATTCTTGAAATTCTACAGTTAAGTTTTTTATAACCACCATCAAGGGCGCCCATCAGGGGGGGGCAAGGGGGTGCTCCAATGTACTTCAGAGGACAATGTACTTCAGAATATCGAAAATCTAATAGAATTTTTACACATTAGTTACAGCAAAATTTGAAACTATTTTTGAAATGTTGCTTATACTTGCCCCGCCTTGGAAACCACAACATGGGCGCCCTTGACCACCATCACGGTTTACCCAGTCCTCAAGTTTTCTGAATTTTTAACAAGAGGGATTCAACATATCATTACGGAATTCCCCCCCCCCCCCCCAAAAAAAAAAGGACTACGGAAGATATTTAAGTTAAGCTAAATACAACTGCACAACAAACATGACTGAAAATCTTTAAGTTTTACGTTCCACGGTTATGCCGGTTAGGCTAAAGCAGAAAACATGACTGAGTGGTTGGCTTTTGCGCTTCTATCGGGAAGTCCGGGATTCAACCCAGCATTCGACCATTCTGACAAAGCTTTCCTTCATTCCATCTGTGAATGTAGAAATAGTGCGTGTACTGGCCGACTAGGAGTGTAGGAGTTGGCCGACTTCCTTTCTTATTGTTTTTAAATCGTTATTATTACTAATTACCAGCAGTGACGGTTTTGCGAAGGTTAGGGGGTCGGTCTTTCGGACTGAAGCCTGTTCCCCAAAGTTGCGGAATGTCTAAAAACGAACGAAATATCTATTAGTTATGCCTTTACTCATAAACTTTGAGCTCCCGAAAAAAAATAACGAATGTTTAGAAAAACTAAACATTAGTAGTAAGAAAACCCCTCCCAAAATACTTTTCTAAATTCGCCACTGATACTCAGTATAAAATGATCTTCAAGGTTGTATCCGGAAGATTATTGCTAAACATATAAACGAAACGAAATATTAGTTATGCCTGTACTCATAAACTTCAAGCACCTCCCAAATAAAATTAGGACTTTTTAGAAAACGAAACAATCAGAGAAACCCCTCCCAAAGTACTTTTCTAAATCCGCTACTGATTATTTGTATAAATTGGTATTCAAGGTTGTATCCGGAAAATTATTGCTAAATCACTGCACAACTACAGTATAACAGAAATGTGCAAGTACGGTTTGACGGACATATTGGAAAACGTATGCTTTGACGGATATATAGAAAAACGTAAGTTTAACTTTTGTGCTAGAAGCTAGAGTACTAAACTCTTAGAAATGAAACACGGATGACAAACTAAAATGATCTAGGGAAGAAAAAAAATATAGTTAAATAGACTGTAAAATTGCCCTCAAATACTACATTCTTCATGTTAGCTTTAATTCGTAAAACATGTGCTCCATCTATCTTGATGGTGAATTTCAGAGCTAAATATGGCATTTAGGTCATGAAATTCTTATCTAACTATAGAATATACTATAAGAAAGCTATTTGGATAGAAAAATCATGAAAATGAAAAAAGCCAAAATTTCCAAAATTCTAGTTTTTTTCCCAAAAAAGCCGGCTTTTTATGTGAGAAAAAACCATTGATTCAAAAAAGCCGGTTTTTTTGCATCTCTAACTCCCAGACATTACGTGACTTTAGTGCATATAATCCGTACCAGGCCGCATAAAACAGATTTTCGGGGTTAAAAAAGCGAAATTATTTTAATGTGATCTAAAGATGTACGAAAATTATACTATGCTTGAAAAATCACCACCGAAAATCTATCTCCTTAATATCGAATATACAGGGAGTGATATCTATTCTACATGTATAACGACCTGAGTATTAATTTTTGTAATTTATCGAGGGCAACTATCCTAAACCCTTAATAAAATATTCCTTGCTAAGTGAGAGTGAGTAAAATGGGCATACCTGTTACGCCTACATCTAAGATGAGATGAAAATCATAATGTAAGTTAGTAGTTAAGTCAGTAGGCGAAACGGGAATAGGCTACTCGGGAAGTCATCATTAGAAGTAGGGATGGTATCGAGACGAGACGAGACTTTGTACAGTCTCGGTCCCGTCTCGAGTCCAAAATTGCCGTCTCAGTCAACAGATGCTTGTCTCGATCTCGGTCTTGTCTCGAAAGTCTAGAAATAAATAGTGAGAAATTAAAATTGTGAAAGTATTAATATCCTACAGTCTGTCGTTTCCGCTTCTTATTTTGTGCCTTTATTCTTGACTTTGAATTATGTGTTTTGTGCCTCTTCGTAGCTAATTTGATAGCGCTAATGCTTTCCATGCGTGTGTTCCAGGTTCAGTCATCAGTGTGTACAACATACCTGGATAAAACCCTAATAGTAACCCATATTTCACTTTCAGCAATAGACTTTGTTTCATATAGCCTTAGTACTGCCTATACGATTAAACTCTATTAAATTAACTCCAGTATTCTACAGTAGTATATTTCCTTCATTTGAATCAGAATTGTTCAATACTTCCTAACGGATAACGCAACACATAGCAGCACGAAAGTATTTAATCGTACCGAAATTGAAATTCTACAATTTCTCATTTATTATCCAATACATTTTGCTTTGACTGTCATTTTAAAAACAGAACATAACGTTCATTATCTTAATAAATAGGGTAAATTATTACTACAATATATTTTGTTTCAAATTGATCAAATGCTTTATTATCGTTTCACATCTTCGTGTTTAATTGACACTTTATGACACGAACTTCCTGAACCTTGTGATGGGAGCTACGGCACTCATCTTTGCAATGTGTGGTCTCGGGTTGGGTCATCAAACAAGTTAGATTGAGAAGTTCGATGTTTCGCACTTCAGTTTCAGAGTTCGCGTCTCACTTTAAGTACATTCTGTTTCTTATACAAGTTCATAAGGTCGTAATGTATTACATAAGCATATATCCAGTGCCGTAACTAGGTAGGAGCAACTGGGCCACGTATTATCGTTTTTGAATAAACTATTCCCAATGATTAGCAATAAGAAATTCAAAGCAGGAATATTTATTTGATACATATACTAGACAACTTTTTCTGGAATGGCGGTGAAGTTTCGAGATTCATATATAATTGTGCCTTTATATACCTAACTGCCTGTGAGATGGAACCAGTATTTTAAAAACGAACTAGTTAGTGATTTCCTGTTATTTTTAATACGTGACAAAGAATCACTTAGGAAAACTGATCGAAAGATAACGAGAGGTGTTGGGTCCACGGCTGAGCGCACACCTGCACAATTCCATATCTGATTACACCCAAAGACATTTCTCGGTTGGATGATCACAGGGAAGACTTTTGCTCTCATATTGAAGATTGAAATATATGATAAAATGTGGCCCATCCAGGTGAACCAAAACCACACATTCTAAACTACCGTCTTGCCACTTCCACATAGGACGTTATAGGATAGTGTACAATAAAGGGAGTAACTTTTTTAGGCACATCACTACTGATTTCACTGTAGTATATGTACGAGTAAATCTACGTTTATACAGGAGGTAATGCACAGATTTCCACAATCATTAAACGTATGGAATGGAATTCCTATACATAAGAGGTAAATCAATATATATTCAACAGTAGTAAAGTTTTATAACAAATTTTCGTCTTGTTAGCAAAAAGTAACAATAGATAGTAAGTAAATTAAATCTCTCTTTCTACTGTATAAAGAAGACTAGGTCCTTTATGGAATCATAACCACAACTATAAGCAAACAAGTAAAATGGAATGAAAACTTTGAGCTTTACGTCCCACGATTATGCCGGCTAGGCTAAAGGAGAAGGTGATTATGACAAATTAATGAAATGGTGGAATGAAGAAAGTGGGAGGAAACGGGAGAACCCGAGGAAACCCACGCACACGCTGTTTGTCCACCACAAAGTTCACTTGGGAGCTGGGATTGAACCCGGCACCCCAAGCACCAGAGGTGAACGCTCTACCATTGAGCCACCGTGGCCCCCTAGTAAGCAAGTAAGAAAACCACAATATATACACAGGGTGTCCCAGGGGGAAAGGACAATATTTTGGGAAATTGTAGTATAGGTGATTCTAAGCAAAGGAGTTCATATGAAGATGGGTCCTAATCTCAATGGTTTGAGACCTACAGGTTGTGAACCATTTTTAACTTTATATTGCATATTGCTCCCCTGTAGTTACTCTATAGAGGTGAAATATAGCGTATTTGAAAGACGATTTAATGGCCTTTATAACGGTATGCAACACTGACAGTGGTATCTTTGGAAGGGAAGCTATTGAGGGAAATTTGGGAAAGTTAAGATTATTTAAAGAAATTTGATGCCAAACTGATTCCCAAATATCCCTCAATAACTTATCTTCCAAATACACCACTGCCGTATATTGCATACCGCTGGAAAGGCCATTCCGTCACCTTTCTAATCCGCTATGTCGCATCTCTATAGCGTAACTACAAGGTGAGCAATATGCAATATAAAGTTAAAAATGGTTCACAACCTGTAGGTCTCAAATCGTTGAGATTAGGACCCGTTTATATGAACTTCTTTGTTTAGAATCTCCATACTACCATTTTCCGAAGTATTGTCCCTTCCTCCTGGGACACCTTGTGTGTATATATATGATGATAATTATTTCATATAAATTACCATTATTTGAATGTATAAACATACGTATAACTTGTTTTGACATATCCCACAATATATATATAAAAACAACCTATATTTATGTTATTTCATGACCTCATGAAATTGTATTAAACTACGAATTAATATTGAAAATCAATACGTAAGTGAGTGAAAATAAAGCCGTCAACACCAATACTAGTTCTGTTTTAACGATCATATTTTTAAACAATGAAGCTATTTTATATATATATAGTTTAGATTTTAAAAGTTAATGTTCACTCCTAATTATACGCTATTTATTTAGTAAATGAATATTACTTTTAAAACTTGCATTCCTCAAAACCCAGATAAGATGCCAATAAAACAATTAAAATACAAAAGCAAATAACATTTCTTCAAAAAAATTTTAAAAAAGAAAAAAAAAGATAAACAGTACAACATATAAAGCACATAAATACTCCAAAACAATAATGTTTATCTGTATATCACCCCAGTTCTTGTACTCAGTTTCTCAGTAAAACATGAAATCTGTGATCACAGATCAAATATTATGACAAACCGTCATCAGTTCTTAATCTCCTTCCCACCAAGTTATAAAGAAGGTGAGAGACTTTTGTGTTGCCACAGCGATCCACGATGCAGTACTCTTCGTTCTTTTAACAACTTCAGCAAATGGTGACGAACATTTACTGCTGCTACTTGATGCATGTGTTCTGGAGTGTCCTAAAAAGAAGTAATTATATATTTAATTATGAGTATAAATAAAACATGTTTCTAAGCCTAGTGGATGTACAGTCCGCAGCAAAAAACCTGCAACATGAGCATGTAAGTTTATTGTGAAACGACGAAGTCTTTTGCTCCAAAATAAGTGTGCAGAGGAGCACGCCGAGGTTTCTCCTGGCGTAATTCGTGCCATTTAGACGTTATGTTGATTCCCTGGGCTGTTAGGCGTAGTTTCACAATAAACTTACATGCTCATGTTGCAGGTTTTTTGCCTCGGACTGTACAGCTATTCAGGTTTAACGTTAAATTTTCAAATACACATTTCTGTAGCCTCAATACCGCAAGGGAATGTTAAACTGAAATGAAATAAATAAAACCAATTATTCGGCATTTCACTACCAAAATATTTCACTTAACTGAAGGGTACATGTAAATAATAATAATAATAATAATAATAATAATAATAATAATAATAATAATAATAATAATAATAATAATAATAATAATAATTTAATAATTAGGTTTTCTTTTTTGGTAAGAGAAATTCCTGATTTGATCTCAGGCAAAGATACATTCGGATACTTCGTTCAATTTTAGACAAAAATACGACCAAGAGCTAACAAGAGGGGTCGAAACTCAGAACACGAAATAAACATGAAGCTCATTCTTGTAAAGGGGCGATCAACTGAAACCCATTCAGTGGTCAAATTCATGACATAAATTTTATTTCGAGCGGAAGCTTGCACACTATCTAGAGGTGTCTATAGTTAGCGTGCAGTAAAAATATTGTTCAGAAGAAGTCACCATGAGCGTTGAGACACTTGTCCTACTGTGTCACTAACTTACAAATGCCGTCCATGTAAAATTTGGACGGCTGACGATCAAACCAATCACGCACAGCGTCCTGTACCTCAGCTTCAGACTGAAATCTCTGACCTTTGAATGCCTTCTTTAGAGGTCCAAAGATGTGAAAGTCACAAGGTGAAAGGTCAGGGCTGTAGGGCGGGTGTCGCAACTTTTCCCACTTCAATCGTTGAAACAAATCCTGCACTTGGTTTGCAACGTGTGGACGCGCGTTGTTATGCAACACAATGATTCCAGCGGTTAATAAACCAGGTCTTTTGTTTCTGATGACTCTCTGTAATTGTGTGAAGGTCTGACAGTAGCGTGCGGCGTTGATGGACTGTCCTGGTTCCTTGAAGTCGAGCAATAATGGTCCGTGGCAATCAAAGAACACAGACACCATAACTTTCCCCGCTGACGGTTGCGTCTTAAACTTTTTGGGACGTGGAGATGAGAGGTGTTTCCACTGCATACTGGAAGACTTTGAACTCGATTCAAAATGATGGCACCAAGATTTACCCTCAGCAACAATAAGCAGCAAGAAGTCGTTACCTTCCAAATGGTAACGTAACAAATGTTTAATGGCGCAACCCATACGCTCCAATTTTTGGTCTTTCGTCAATAACCTGGGGATCCACTGCGCGCACACTTTATGATACCCCAGATCTTTCACAATTTTTTGAGCAGTACCATAACTCATGTTTAATCCGTTCGCTATGGATTGAATACTAATGCGTCTATGTGCAGCTATAGCCACAGTCACCTTTTCACGAGTATCTTCTGTGGCAACAACATGGGCTTGACCAGGACGGGGATAATCAGTGGTTTGTTCACGCCCCTGCCGAAACATTCTGGTCCAGTCCATCATTGTTGTTTTGGAGATGTATGCATCACTATACACGTCTTTCATACGCCGGAACACTTCAGCTGGTTGACAACCTTCTGCACTCAGAAACTGGATGACGGCACGCTGGTCCTGTTTGGACGGACTGGGGATCTTGAGCACCATCTTTCACTCGTTATACCTGCAAATCGGAAACAAGTATCAACCAACACACAGGGACATTAGCCATTACACACTATTAAACAAACAATATCCTCCTACACACTATGCCAATAATACATGGAACGAACGGGTTTCAGTTGATCGCCTCTTATACATAATAACGAAAGTTTTAGAATACTAAAACCAAAACAATGCTCTTATTGAATATGTAGATCTGATGAACAGCACATCGCAATCATAGGAGGTGATATGAATTACAATACAGTAGTGGGTATTTATAGTGTTAGACGAAATTTTGCAGTATTAAAACTAGAAAAATGTCTTATTTATGATGTGAGTAAAACTGAAAACTTGTATTAAGGTGACAGTACTAATAGATGACAGCACGTTTCCCCTATCTTTCCAGTGTATTTTGAAGGGAGTCAAAATAATTCGATTACATTCAAGAACTGAATATGCAAATTTGGTCCACAGAGACGTTGAACAGTAATATTAGTCGACAGTGAGATTTTTTTTTTTAAAATGAAACATGGTGTTCCTTATAGTTTTTGAGCTGCTGAAAACGAACCTGATTTTAATTTTTGTCCTACATCTTCAGATTTAGAAATAATGCCAGTTATAATAGACCCTTGCCAAAACTTCAAGAAAATCGCACAATTTCACCTTGTCAAACATACGCCCAGTTTCACACACCTCATGCAATCAGGTATAATATATTAAACTACCGCAGAGATAGCTCGAACATGAGGTAAAAAAAAGTGTTTGGAAGAAAAAGAAGAAATTAAAAATGGAAAAGAATAATTTTTGGTGAAATAGACAAGGTTGTAACACTTACAGTTATGGATAAATTAAACATAATTTTCTTACAAGGATGTCTATATTCTTTATTATAAATTAACGAGAAATGTTACAGTTTCGGAAGTATATCACTTCCTTCTTCAGACTACTATTCCAACTGAAATCATAGATAACGTAACATAATTTGTTATCTCTCTACGTTATCTATGATTTCAGTTGGAATAGTAGTCTGAAGAAGGAAGTGATATACTTCCAAAACTGTAACATTTCTCGTTAATTTATAATAAAGAATATAGACAGCCTTGTAAGAAAATTATGTTTAATTTATGGTTAAGATGGACACAAGGCCTTTTTATAAAAATTACAGTTATGCTATGGGAATATATTCAGGTATAACATATAAAAAATTCACAGATGTTATCTGAACACAATTTTTTTTAGGATTACTTTTTGAACTATTTTTAATTTTACTAAAATAATTATTTTTTTCGAGAAGTTGCTTCTTAAAATTTAGACGACACCTAGAAAAAAACATCATAATCATAAATGAGTTCTTTTATATTTCTTATGGGCATTAATTTTCTTGTTAAGTAAACTAATTAGAGTGCGAGAATACCATCTTGGATATTTAGAATTTATTTTAACTGCTATTGGAACATTGTTATTCCATCATTAACCTTTTGTGTAAAGGGATTAACAACTTTGTTCAACAAAATATTAGTCCATACCCCTCCTTAAAATTTGTTTATATAAGAAAGAAAATCACCTTTATGATACAACAAACAATGATCTCTCGAAATGTCTTGTACTCTAGATGGACATTTAACAGAAATAGCAATAGGATCATGATACTGATCAAAAGAGACCATCGGTAGAACATTTTTACTAGATTTAACGTATGTATTGTATACGATTATATCAAGACTTGAGACCGTACAATCTACAATTAAGTTGAGATCAGCCAAACAATTGAATAAAATTCTAGCTTTGAATTTTGAATAATAATTTATTTCACTAGAAGAATTTCTATTAGTCCAGTCAATTTTAGATATGTTAAATTACCAATAATAACTATGTCATAGTTCAAAAAATCCACTTTGGAAGCAGTAAAATCAAGTAATTCATGAAGTTTATAACAATGTCGGATAAAAGAAACAACACGCAATCAATATAGTTCTTCCCATTCACTATATCCATTTTAATCCATACACATTCAGTCTCAATTTCTAAGTCAAATCTCCGTTGACAACTTTTAACATCAAGTAAAACACCATCTCTACGACTACACTGCTTACAGGAATAATCTCTATCAGAGCAAAACATTTACATTCTTCAGAAAAATAATTGTAGGAATGTTGATTATCACTAAACTACGATTCTCTTAGAGCTATACCAAATGAAAAATTAGCAACAGCAGTACAAAACATGCTACTTTTGGTTCTCAAGCCTAGAACATTTTGATATGCAACTTCATTATAGACTAGTTATTATTATTCTCATTGTTATCCTGTTTTTCAGTATTAGTTGTTAAAAATCTCTCATAGAGAGGACCAATTAATATACTACTAGGCCAGATCGGAGTCATTTGTAATTCCAAAATATGTGTCAAATACTTTAATATGAAATGACACACAAGCATCATATTTACTTTTTTTTTTTTTTTTTTTTTTAATCTCGTGCATTTTACATAGGTTACATTCCTTTCATTCACAATATTTTCTGTATCACTTTCTTAACAGTAGAATCAAATCTTGTTACAAAAAACTTTTCCGACTTCTCGCTACTAAGTTGACTTATCTATGTCACAGCTTGTAACCAATGTACGTTCGCTTTTATGTATATTTGAACTTAAACTAGGATTTCTTTTGTTACTTGCCTTTCTTAATTTTTGATTTTTTACTCCCTTTTTGTTTTTTGAAATAACTTTAACCCATTGCTCTTTATTTTTGTCATACATAATACTTTCTTGACTGTTTCCATTAAAACGAACATTTTCGTCAACAATCGAATAAGGAAATTTTTCAGGATCATTCACATCTATAATATGCAAATTCTTATAAGAATCAACTAATAATGTCTACTCTAAATATTTGCATGATTTTTTCGTAAGAAAATCCCTAACTTCTTTACTCTGAGACTTTAATTGACCAATTCTTTCAAAATTCCAAGTTCATTCTTTCTTTTTTATTATTATTTTTTTTTTTTAAAGTTTCTATGACCTGATCTTATGGCTGCTATGACAGGTCTCCATAGCTCTGTTTCTGATTTTATATCTTTGCATACGTTTCATAATGTTGAACTTAACTCTATTTGTACAGTCACCAGCAAAAATCGGCGTACACATCTCATGGTTTTTCGAATAACTTCGGGACTCAGCTGAAAATTTTAGTTAGTTTTCTTGGCCTGAAGGGAAGTAATTATCTGTATAGTAATGAAAACTGTTCGAATTAGTCAATTCTTTTGGAAGTTATTGACGAAAGAACAAGCAATTCAATCATGATGGTGACTCTCCAATACTTAGTTGTATTAGTATACTCTGTAATTCATTAATCTGTCTGACATTAACAGTAAGTTACTAAATGTATTTTCTGTTCTGTCTGAAAAGTCTCTGACCACAGCCCCGGAAAAACAATGCACTCACTTGGTGTATTCATCTTCCTAATTTCCTTCACATTAGTTTCCTCCTGCTCCCAGACACTGAGCCCAGTGGCGTTTACACTGCTCGAAACAGGCCTGGAATTCTTCCTCTGCTGTTGGGGTAGCCGTCGCGCTGCATTAGACGTCCTCTCGTGTATGAACGTAAGTTCCTTTATGATGTCTTTTGATTTCTTGGAACAGCCAAAGTCGCCTGGGGCTATTCGGAAAGAGGAAGCTTGATGAACCATCGAAATATTATGTTCTGCCGAGAAAGGCAATAAAATGAACAGGAATATTGCCCTGGTGCTGTTGGGTGGTCCTCGAGTTCCACAAGTTTCATCATTTTCGACACAAAACTTCACGAAGATGACGGAGAACGTTTAAATAGTCCTCTGTAACTGTACACCTACGTCTATGTACTCAAGATTCACAATGCTACGGTAATCAAAGTACAATTCAACATTACCATATTTGCGCGAATATAGGCCGCACCTAAACTTTTGACACGAGATTATAGAGAAAAGTAAATATCGATTATAGGCCGCGGTACTAAATTTACGAGAAAGTACAATTAGACAGTACTTTGAAATGTATCTCTCTCTCTCCTTCTTTGACTTTTGCATAACTAAGGGTGATTCATGATGACCTTCTTTATAATAGTGACTCTGAGCAGCATTCTGGATCGTCTAGCGAAGATGAAGAATCAGACGTTGGTGATAATGAAATGATGGGAAGTGATTGTGTGTGATTTGGGTGGGTACAAACAAGTTGACAGAGTTTTGCGAAACAAAGTTGCTTTTTTTTTTTCAAGAACAGCTTACTGTATATAGATATCCGTGCATATTATATATACTGTATAACAAAGATAAGTATTCCTCTTAATAGAACTATTAAATGTACAAGTGTTTTTTTGTGGCAGTGTAAGGTGTTACCGGTTGCCAATGACTGTGATAATTTTTGTGAACAAGGTATGTTTTTCTGCTACTTTCTTCCTAAGTCTTTGATGGTTTACAAGCGTAACAGCATTAACTTGTAATGGTATTAACTTTAACACACAAGATACGTGTACATGTCATTTTGAAATTGACGATTTATGATCTGTGGGAGAAAATTTCAATTACAGGCCGCACCACGATTTTTCAAACCAAAATTTAGGAAAAAAGTGCGGCCTATATTAGCGCAAATATGGTACTTTGATTTTAATACAGATCTTACAAGCCTTTTTAGGTCTTGGCGAGCTAGGATGCTTCTTCTGAGACGATTATGCCTTTGTTTATAGGTTGCATCCATATACCAATGTTTTTATCCTCTTAAACCTGTGCAGAAACCATGAAACAAACCCACCATAACTACTCCTGTACAAACACAGTTGAAAGTGAATATACCGCCACCTACGCTAAACACAACATGAGTCTCTGTGTGGACAACCTGCGCAATGTAGTTTTTCCGAAAACAAAGAAGGCTGAATGTTTCTCAGACAAACCTTGTATATTTTACTTATAATCTTTATATTGTTTCTTGTCCATTTAACAGAAACATCATCATAACATGCAATCAGAAATATATGCAATGACAAGGCACTCACCGTGTATATTCTTTTGACTATATCTAATTCGGTAAACGACCTTGCTGACTCTCTTTCAAGCAGTTCAAGAATTTGCTTCTCTCGCTCGTTTCTATGATTAATATAGTATTGGATTTTCGGCAGCGGATCCTGTAAGAATGTAATGCACAACTTAAATTCACAGAACCTCTGTAACCAAACAATCATTAAATAAGTAATGTAAATTATTTCTAATTTATCTCTCGGGTAGTCGAATAGCTGCGGCCTTGTCTACAGTATACTTTTACAGAGCACAAAATACGATATAAAAATTAATAAACTTAAATCTAAAGTCACCTACTTTAACAAAGTTCGAAACCTTGTAAAAGTAATCTTCCAACAGCAATAAATGATTTACAATAATACATATATAGATTTTACAAACCGATTTACATCAAAACTTGCAATATTTTCTCTTACCTTCCTAGTTGTTTTGAAAAATAAATAAGATAGGGCCTAAACGATGGCTATGTTTTTGCAAAGAAAAGTACGACAGGGCAACACTATTTCTTCCAAGGATTTTTCGAGTGTGTTTCGATTTCTGAACTGGAAAAACAGAGGAATACGAGGACATCTGAGATATCTTTGTTTTGCTGATGACTTTGTTCTGTTGGGAACCATCACAGAACTGCAAGATATGATAGATCGAATTTGAAAAATAAAGAAATCAGGTTGAAAATGTATCGTGGCGGACAGAAGTCATTGATTAGGTAATGGCGAATGCTTTGAAACAGATACAGAGTATGAGAATTAAATCTGTCATATTTGTAGTTTCGTGTAGAGAAGAAAAAAAAAACTTGTGAATCAAAGGTTAAAGAACAACTCAAGTTCTTAATATAAACTATGCCGAAGATTATTGACTTATATCTCATAAAAGAAATACAAAAAACGTTTTGAAACAAACAAACAAAAAAAAAAAAAAACTTTGCAAGCGGAGACAAAGAAACCTAACGTAACCAGACTAAAGACGAATCCGTTACCGCGTAGAGATCGTGGTTCAGTGGTCAAGGCGATCGACCAGTAATCTGGAGGTTCTTGGATCGAATCCACGTCGGCAAATATTTTTTTTTAAAAAATTAGGATTTTTGATGGCGATTGATCGGCGACAACACACGTTTTATTATATTAAGATATTCGAATACTCGGATGTTTCAATACTTGAACTATCAAATCTTCAGAAATAATAATAGTAATAATAATAATCATCATCTCGTTGAAGATTAAAAATTAGAAACTTATTATCACTCGGGTCATTGCATTAAAACAGAAACGTGACGCGAAACAAAAAATATTTCGGTTTCGTTGAATGTTGCTCACGAAAAGAGAAATTTCTCATCTCGTTTCTAAAACAAAACAAACAAAATCGGGATAAGAATTAACATTTTGCATTTGAGACGCGACAAGGCTAACTCAAATTATAGTCTCGCTTTGGAGATCAGAATCGAGACGAGGCGAAAAGAATCGTAAACATTTCTCATTTTATCTCGATTTTCGAAATAGTGTATATCCACTCTTTAAGTAACAATTGCTCTGTAGACTGAATCTTATACGCTATTTTCTTACTTTGTATTTCAGACCTTTTATAATTACATTTGCATATCCTAAAAGTTGGTTTATTATATGCGTTACTGTTTAGTGATATTCAGTTATTTATTTATTTATTTTTTATTATTTTTTTTTTACAGTTATTTTACTTAAAACGCACTACGTATAACTTTAGTGGAACACTTTCGTTTAGAATTTGGGTAGTTGCAGAGGTGAGTCTTGAAGGTACAGACCCCCTTCCCGAAATCCCGACGTTTAAGTTTTGCCAAATTTTAGGGCAACTTTAAAACTTTCAATACCATTAATATTATTATTGTTATTATTATTACTGAAGTGTTGTGAATTTAATGGTTCAGTTCACCTTCCACCCAGCTCTCGCCTAGTGGGCATTGTGCTGGACAAACGCCGTGTGTGTAGGTTTTATCCGGGTTCCGCTTCTTCCCACTTTCTTTATTCCAATATTTCTCTCATTCTCATCATCAACGTTTTCTTTAGCTTAGCCGGCATAACCATTACTTAAAAACAAATTTAATTAGGGCTCTTGTCAGTTCAGTACCCCCACTTTCTACATGAAATTTGCCTGGAAACTTTTCGTTTAACATTTACCTAGTTGTAGAGGGGTATGCAGAGGGTATGTCCTAATGTTGCGGACACTTCTCCCCAATCCCGAATATTTTGTAACTTTTGCCTAACGCTAGGGTAGATTTTACAGATTTTAATACAATCTGTCCCCATACGTAATTTCTCTTCCATATTATTATTATTATTATTATTATTATTATTATTTTAAATATTATTATTATTGAAGATTTTTAGATCTCAATATAAAATCCTATTCGAATTCAAATAAGCATACTGAAGTTGATAGGAAAAGAAACTGGTTTGGACCCCGTTTAAGAGATCCTTTGCAAGTATTAGTGTCCGGAAGGAAAAGAGGGAGAAAAAGAAGGTGTCAACCCCTGAACAATAAGAAATTTCGAAACTTCGGATGCCTTAACAGAAACTAAGTAGGATTTGTTTTCATCACTAAACATAGTAACGCCCTTTCTTTGGATTATGTATGCGTTATATTGATATTTTAACAAAATAAACATACCAATATAGAAAAGAATAGTTCCTATTTACAAATTTTGGTTGAACGGATATATGGTGCGTGTTGGAAATGGCGAACGAAAATATTATTGTTATTTCTAGTAAGAGTGGCAGAACTTAGAAACAATTCCGCAAGGAAACAATAACGTTTCAGACACATTTATGACTCATACTAGGCCCTAAGGATGACCCTAATGTATTCATGAATTGTTTGCTAAATACGCTAAGCTCTCAGACAGTACGAATCAAGATTGTAGATATGTGAAGTCATGTTGTTAGTATTTCCCCTGTAAAGAAAGCCGTTTCAACTCTAATCTGTAAGACCGAGAGAAATTAAATAATTTTCATGTTATTATACATCAGAAATATCAACATTGTAAATGATAAAAATTCCCTTAACTACCTCAGCGGGAATCGAACCTAGGACCCCTAAATTACGAAGCGAATGCTCAAGCCACTACCCTAAAACTGCTTTGTTAAGTAAGAGTCAAGAAACACTTGTGTATGTAATCAAATTGCACATGTTTACGATTCCAATATTTTATTAACGATGAAACCCTGATTTCGGTCATGGTAAAACACTGTACAAATTTAAACTTAAAAAAGATATAAAAAAACGTAAGGATATGAGGGAGGAAGCGGTCTTAAGAGTAATTCGAATCCTTAACTGGAACCTGGTGCCTCAGACCACTTTTTTTCTGATTCACCGAAAGTATCTCCGTAACTTGTCTCTATTATACTCGGTTATATTCGTTTTACAGTTATTTCCAATACCTTGAACGACAGGGAAACGAACATAGATACATCGAGAACATTTAAAATTTCAAAGGCTCTCCCACCGGGAATCGAAACCGAGTGAGTCCCTGCTCACTGAACTATCTGATGGGTGGGGTACAGGGTTCGTTCCCAAGGCAAATAAGCTTGAGAAGGACAACATCGTGCTCGTGGGTTTTCTCGGGACACTCCCGTTTCCTCCCACTTTCTCATTCCACCAATTCGTCCATCATAATTCGCTTGCTTTAATCATGGTCTTCCTCAACCTAACAGGCATAATCGTGGTGCATTAAACGCAAAGATTTCATTTCATTTCCAAACGGTTAACCCAAACCATTTCGAATCGAAAAAGTTATATTTTCTATTGCTTATTAACGAGTTCTCACAAAAATATTTAGAGAAATAAACATGGGGAATCATAATTCGATTTAAAAGAGAAACAGAAGATTTATAATACCTTAACTTGAAACGAAACCATTTATGTACCTTTCGGAACTTTTCCAATATACGTATGAATATGCTGAAAAGTGGCAATATAGTGTCTGTTTTCAAACAAAACTGAACCAAATTATGATTCGGTTTCTGAAATAAACGGACACATTCTGTTACAATCTTATACCGAACCCAAACTAGTTAAAAGGGTTTTGGAACACGTTTAGTGTCTAACTTGTAGTTTTTGTTTCTATTGTCTCGTGAAATTTACTGCCATTATATAGTTCAAATTTGGAGATAAAACCCCTGTAGCCACCTACTTCCGCCCATATATGTAATAATTCGTGTAATTTTCTAAAGCACTGGAAGAAGATGAAGTTTTCACACTATTAATGTGCAATTTTTCATTCTTATTGAAAAATGTCTGAACTTTTCAAATTTTAACAGTAAATGAGAGAAAGTCATTCTTTAGCACCTCTTTTGGGGCGTGAGCACAAACGTTCACATTCCTTAAGGGAGATTCAATGTTAATTTTTTGTAGCTGTTTTCTCCAATCATTATTGGTACGGAATTTGGGGCATATGAGTATTATTTGCTAGAAAATACAATAACACTCATCCGCAATGTTAGTAATGTTAATAGTTCTGGAACATTATTTTTGGTAAGGATACTCTTTTGGGGGCAAGGAGCGTAAAAAGGTGGTGGGTAGTGTGTTACCAAAATCCCAAATTCTATATTTTAGAACTCCAGTAATCGTCAGCTTAAACACAAATGTCAGAATTAATGCTCCGATGCTCCTTGCGTGTCCCAGTGACTGATATGGGGCTACATTCCCGCTTTTAAAAATCACATAAAAAAATCACCGTAAATATCCCTAGCAGGGACTACAAGAAGAAGGTATTTTTTGGATCAATTAATGTGAAATTCAATGCTATTGTAATAGAAAGGTATGTGTATTGTTGTAAAGGCCTGGAAAAGAACCGGAAATTTTGGGTAAAAAAATAGTTTTTTACCGTTTTTTTCGAGCTTGGAAAAAACGAAAAATTGGGAAAAAATTAAATTTTTAAATATTTTACTACATTATGCTTTTAAAATGAAAACTATTTTATATTTACTAGTTTACAGTTAAGATCATTGAGTAGTTATGTTTCTTGCATTAGAATAGAGAAATTTTGTGGCAACAAATAGACTTGCACCGCTCTAAAGTTAGCACTGTGATAGAATAAAGTTATGGCTACAAAGGAACTGAAATATAATCCTAGTTAGACTAATTAATACAGACGCACTTAAATAATCTTAAGTAATCTTATAGTTACCATTTTATGGCTGGGAAATGTTAAAATAACAGGGCCAGTATCATTTTAGTTAATAACAATATGTTAAATCAAATATATATATTTTATGGAGATACGTATCTTCCTTGTGCTGTGCAAAATTTCTGGAAATTTTGAACTCATTAGAAAAAATCTTTTGTTCGGAAGTATTGGCAATCTGAAAATATAATTTAAAAACTATTTCTTCGCCTGATGCTAATCTTATTTGATGTGACGTATTTGCAGCATATGTACAACGTATTTCGCTAGCAGGAAAAATATTTAAAAGCAACAGCTTTTTATTTTACTGTTTAGTTTTCTGATTTCTGATAATAATCCCTCTTTATTATTTGTATATTTTTCTAACAACTCAAAAAGAGATTATCTTATTTACATATACACACACAAACCTCACAAGTGCGTAAATTTGAGCAGCGACAAGTATTATAGAATTTAACATGTGGAACTTCCGTTCGTTATTATTAAAGACTAGCTGTATACACGTTCTTTGCATGGGGAGAATACGTTTCATTTTTTGTATAAGGGGCACCAAAACTGTCACCAATGAACTTAGGGACCCCAAAAACTATGAATTCGACACTAGTATCAGTCATTTACAATTACTTTTACATGACACCCTCCAACTTTACGAGTACTAATGGGGGCTGAATCTGGATTTAAACGGCATAGAAAGTGTTACTGTTCATCTCAGCCAGCCCGAAAACTGGTATCAATACTAATATCGGTCATTTTCGATCATTTTTAAATATATATCCCTGCTCCCTCCCCGAAGTTGTGGCGCTGAATTTGGATTTAAACAGCAGCGGAAGTGTTACCGTTCATCACAGCAACCCCAAAAACTATGGATTCGACACTATTATCAGTCATTTTCGATATATATATATACACAGGGTGTTAATGAACTATACCGACAAACTGTAAGAGATGATTCCTTACATCAAAACAAGATAAAAAGTTCATATGAACCTGTGGGCAAAAGTTCATAGTTTCAGAGCTAGGGCTGTCCAAAATGGCGAAAAAGCCAAATTTCAAGAGGCCCTATTTCGAATTTGAGAAACTGTGAATGATGGTCCCTATCAGCGTAAAGGAAGTCACGCATACGCAATCCAAAAATGCATTCCCTGAATATTCATAAAAGTCATGTCTACCTTTACCCTGCTTCATCTCACAAGGAGAAAGCAGACTTTGATACATGAACTTCGTAGCCATCTTTCGCGAGATAGTAGTGCACAGTTAAAATGTGAATATTACAAACTGAGAGAGCGCAATGGCCAGAAATAGCAGATAAAAAGCGCTTTAACTTTCCGACTCGCTGCATATATGATACTACGCGTAAAGTTATCAAGTGACGGCGTGGCAGAGTGAAGAGCATCTACGACTCACATGCAAAGGGTCCTTTTGCATGGGGATGAGGAGGAAGTTCTATATGGGGGGAGGCTATAACCAAAGGGGATTTCCCCCTTATTCCTTTTGTAATTCGCACACTGTCCACAGATATAGACACGAAGCGTCAAGAACATTTTTTATAGAACGACAGTGGTAACCATAATATCAGGGTTGGCTGGTTTAAACCAGCTGTTTTTTTCAAAAAAAAAAAAAAGTTTAAACCAAACAAAAAAAGAACGAAAAATGCTTTAAATCCTGTGAACTTCATGGTGACGTCTCCACATATGAAACCATCTGCATTACGTTTATGTACTTTTCACCTTTTAATCAAGGGGTCCCGTGTTCAATTCTCGGTCGAACCACAACCCATCTTTCAAGTGTAAACCAAGTGCGATTCGAGGTGTCCCTTTAAGCGAAAACTTTGGTATTTCATAAGAATGTTAAGCCTAAACATACGAAACGAAACCAAATTATATATTTCTACTTGCCTGAATGCCTGTTGTTTTATAAAGAAGCAAAGATTGCTTAAATATATTGATAGAAATAGGCAAAATTTATCAACTGTCTACGCAGCTTCCAACATCAGCTTGGATTTGACTTTGTTTTAATTTTATTGAATGATATCTACATACCAAATTTGTAATTTAATACCTCAGTTTTAGCGTAGTAATTATGATACGTTGAACTTAAAATTTTATATACAAATACATTTAAGGTAATAACAGGATTTTTCCAATGGCTAAGGCGGGAGTTTCCCGATTTATATATAATTGTATAATGTTTTTACTTATGTAACTGTTTATCTTTTTGTCCTTCTGAAAAGACTCTTGACAATTATATTAACAAGTAGGCCTATGTAAAGATCAGTACAATGTATTTTTATCAGGAGTCCTTCGTGAGTGAGTCGGCAATCGCATTTATGACCAATTAGTCACGGTTTCGTGTCGAAATGGACAATTTCTCTTGGATGAAGCCGAGAAGCGGTTTGGATTCCGCTTTAAGCTTATGTGACCCCTTCCAGCATAACCTTGTTGTTGCATAATAACACCAAGGCGAAACAAACTAATTTCTGTCCATATCTAATATAAATACATAGAGTAAATTATTTAAACAAAAAAAAAAAAAAAAAAAAAAAAAAACTGGTTTAAACCAAAAAAACCTGGTTTTTTGGTTTTTTCAATAAAAACCATGGTTTTTGCCAACCCTGCATAACATATTATGTGGTATCAATATATTTACGGAACAGATTACATTTTGTTGCTAGTTAGCAAACGTTGAAAGATTTTACAACATATTTCATCATTTCTATTGTTTTACGCATTATAAACACATGGTGAATTAATATTTTATTTGTAGTTACAAATTGCTACTTTATTGGTTAAAGTAAAAAAAAAAAAGTTGAATCGAGCGGGAATTGAACCCTGGACCCTTTGCGCGTGAGTCGTAGGTGTTCTTCACTCTGCCACGCTGTCACTTCATAACTTTACGCGTCGTATCATATATGCGGCGAGTAGGAAAGTTTAAGATGCTTTTTCTCCGTTATATCTGGCCATTGCGCTTTCTCAGTTTGTAATATGGTGTCCCTGGCTCAAACCCCGCAAACGTAGTTTTGTGTTGGGCAACATTATGATCGGGATACTCCAATTTTCTCCCATACTTTCATTCATTTCTCATCGTCACCGTCTCCTTTAGCCTAACCGGCATAAGCGTGGGATGTAAAACTAAAGATTTCATTTGCACCAGTGTTAGTCCATCTCATCAAAGGGGTAATAATCTCCAAATTTTATGCCATAAAAGGGAACGAAAAAGCCATCATAACCTCCAAGCTAAAAATCCCAGTTCAGTGACGTCAAACGAACATATTAGCTCGATCCAAATACCTCTAATTCATTCGTACCAGCAGGTGTGCGGTGGCTCAGTGGTAGAGCGTTCACCTCTGCTGTATGGGGTCCCTGGTTTAAACACCGCGAAAGTAGTTTTGTGGTGGGCAACATTATGCTCGGGATACTCCAATTTTCCTCCACCAATTCATTCATTTCTCATCGTCACCGTCTCCTTTAGCCTAAACGGCGTATTTGTGGGACGTAAAACTAAAGATTTCATTTGCACCAGTGTTAGTCCATCTCATCAAAGGGATAACAATCTCCAAATTTTATGCCATAAAAGGAAACGAAAAATAAAAAGTATTCGTAAACCTGTACTATTTCATAACGTAATGAATCATCAAGAATATGTTTTTAATAATTAAAAAAAAGTCATCATAACCTCTAATCCAAAAATCCCAATTCGATGACGTCATAGCAGGGCCAAGGTACCTCTGACTCATTCGCAGTAGCGTGCATGGCCCCTGAATAAGCATAAGCAAAATTTAATAGGTGACGCAATACCAGGTCAAGGCAACCCTGATTCATTCACTATGGTCCACGGTGGCCCCAAATTGGATAATCAAAAGTTAGATAGGGTGGGGCCAGTACTACTATCGCTGTGCTAGCCACTATGCTACCCAGTGCATTCTCAGATATTTTCATTCCTCAAGTTGTTTCTCATTCAGACCCCGTGCGCTGTCACAACTCTAGTTGTGTTCGGACAACCTAGTACCTTTATATTAAGCAACTATACAGGTTGAATTATGTTGCATGAGAAAGAAGGAAACAACATTTCTTCTTACTCTATATTCTCTATGTGCAAAGCGTTGCTTCATTCCTTTTCATATAACTGCCAAATAATATATAAACAAACCTCTATAACAGGTCCATGTCCCGGATATATTGACTTCGGCTTCAAGTCAAGTATACGCTGCAGAGAATTCATATAATCATGAAGGTCTTCAAACACTGCTGTACCTTCACCCAAAATACAGTCGCCACTGAATAGAACATTATCTTCTTTTAACATTAAAACAATGTGATCTGTCGTATGTCCTGGTGTATGTATTACTCTGAAACGGAGATATATTAGACAATGATTTTTTCAAGCCAAATATATATTACAACTAATTTACAACATAAATTTGTTTGACTGTTATAATTAAAGGTAAATAATTTATTTTGAAGATGTTACTAATTAATTATATACTACAAATTGATACGAGGAAAGGCCAGATAGTTCTTATCCTCACCATAATAGAAATGTGTTAATAATGTAAAAATCTGCACAATGATAGATTGGCATCTCACTAATATGTGAGCCAACATGAGTCGACTAATATGCCTCACTAATATATGTCTTTATAGGTTCTGTTGAATTGATGTTACAGCCAGAAAACTAGTTGGTTATATGTTGAGCAAAACTGAATACTGAGCTGTAATTAGATTCCTCCATCTTCAAGGAAAATTGGCGCGAATGATACATGAAGAGATGACAGCTACGAATGGAGAGGAATGCTTATCTTATGACGCAGTGAAACGTTGGAAAAGAGAATTAAAATACGGTTGCACAAGTCTATAGGGTGGCTCAAGAGAAGGTCGTCTCTCAACGGCTACAGACCCAAGTGAAGTGGAAAATGTCCAGCTTGAATTATACGTGTGACTAATAATTGTTTAACTACGGAGGTGAACATTAATAGGGGTTCCGTTTACACCGTATTGCATATAACATTCTGCACACGAACAAAGCGGCAGCAAAGTGGGTTCCCCGATTGTTGACACTTTTTCAAAAACAATAGCATTCTGGATCATACCATAAGGATAAGAATTCTTTTGTAAACAGATTGGTGATTACGTATGAATGCTGGATGTCTATGTGGCCTGAAACCAACGAAATTAGTAAAACATCGAAGAATATCTCGTCATCCACCTCCAAAAAGGCTAAAGTGCCGCATTCATCCATCAAGGTCTGTTGTCCGTGTTTTGAAACTATAAGATGTAATCCTGATTTATTACTTTAAGAGTAAGGCTACAATTACAGCTACGTGCTGCAAAGGTTACTGATTGCTATCAAAGCTAAGAGACGGGATTCGCTCTCGAAAGGCGTGTTGCTACTAGTACCGACATACCAGGCAGCAGAAACACTCAGTTTTTTTATGCCAATGTAGCTATAGTCGGCATCAGAGAAGAAAACAAGTTAGGGGTGACGAAGTGGGAAACAGAGGGTATAATTGATGCTCTCGCAAAACAGTCAGGATAGTTTATGAGTGTATAAAGAGACTTTTGAGTTGCCAGGTATATGGTGAATGCCATGTTTGTGTGGAAATCAAAAGAAATGTACCGTATTTCCTTCTAAAACAGCTTTTCGTGGATTATTAATTTCTTACAGTGTAAATAACTTCACAGCTATATCTGAAGCTTTATTAGTAAATAGTAAGTAAATATGTCAATGTATCTGCAAAAGAAAAAAAATATTTATACTTGAAAATTATAATCATCAACGAATTACTCATTTCGCAGCTGAATCTTGTACGGTCTACTGAATCGTACCTGAGCGAGAAGTTAGAACTCATATTATTTAAGTGTTTTGACAGATCGTGAAGCATTGATGAAACTTCTTAATAGCATTTTGTTTATTGGTTTTTAGTGTTCTTTTTTAGTAGCGGAAGGGGGGCAGTGGTTCAGTGGCAGAGCGCTTACATCTGGTGCATGGGGTCCCTGGTTCGATCCCTGAACAAGTAAGTTTATGGTGGACAACATCGTGTCCGTTGGCTTTTACGGACTACACCCGTTTCCTCCCACATTTTCATTCCATCAATTATTCAATCATTCATTTGCCTTAATCATCCGTCTCCCTTAGCATAATGGGCATAAACGTGGGACGTTCAACTGAAATATTTTCTTTTCAGTACTGGGACCATTTGAGGCATGAATCAACAGTTTAAACTGGAACCCAAACAAATGAAGTGCGTTTAAATTTCAATGCTCTCCCTCCGGAAATTGAACCCAGGACCACGCGCACCACAGGCCCGTGCTACCTATTAGACCAGCGGGGAAGGCTAAAAGAAACTTTTTATTACTAGTTGTCCCCCCCCCCCCCAAAGCCTTCGGCTTACTGTACGCTATACGTTAAAATTGCTTAACTGTACGTTCCAGTTCATAGTGGTTCAGGATGAGCAAAAACCTGGCCAAAACCTATAAGTGGTTATAAAAATGTACAAAATGCTTCTAAAGTCCCAAATGTGTGAGAATTGTATATTTATAGTACTAAGAATTAACGAACACGTTCATCGTTCGGTTGCACTAGCCTTATCTGCAAGAGAAAGTTAGTAGGAAATGTTTGTAAACACTGATAAAGTACTGCGTATTCGTATGCAATATGTCAGTACACTCACATGTACTAATCTTACTACACTCATACATACAAGTCTTCATTACACTCACACACACGAATGAAAAACGACAATTGATTTTGTCAACCACATCTGTACGTCAATCACCACTGTCACAGTCAATATCACTGAAAGCAGATCGGATGCTTTCATTATTTTGGCTGTTGGACGCGGCGTTGGCTCTTTCCCCTCCACGCTCCGACATCTTCAACAGTAGTCGTCCTTTGTGTGACAAGCAACGATTTCTCTTCCCGGTAGCCACGTGCCTAATACTCGAAAGAAAGGGATCAGAAGTAATCAGAGGTATATGCAACATATCCTGATTCGTAATAGTGCGAGAGAATTTGCGCGAGTGGTCTTCTCGAAATGTTCGTAAGTCTTTATTCCGTGCCTCTTCAGAAAGCTGACCTATTGGTAAAATGGCATTCTGTATCACAGCCAATCCATGAACAAGTATTTTATGGACACTAGCCAGCATATACGTAGATCGAACTGTAAAGATGAACAAAGAGTTTGGCTGTCTCAAGTGCATAACTGTTAAAAGTCTTGGGATCAATATCAAGTCCAGAGTTGATTACAGATAGTATCACCAAAAATCATTTAATCAGTTGTTCAGAAATCCCGTTATTTGTGAAAATTGGTATGGGTCCGCAAAAATCTCCTAGTAGTGTTCCAATCATTGCTTGTTTCGCTGCCTCCTGCTTTGGGTCTATCAGCGGAAGGTCTATTTTTTCTCTCAACTGTTTCTGAATCTCATGTTTCCGTGAGTAATTGGCGATAACTTGGATAAATGTCTGTGTTGCATGTTTTGGCACCAACTCGTATACAGTTGTATTGGCTTTTGGTTAACTTAGCATCGATAAATAATGCAAGCACCTCTTCTTTGGTGTACGGTTTGGGAGAAATACTTTGGTCCTTTGCGCTCACAAACGCTTGCCTCATCTTACAAGCTCTAGTCGGAATTGTTTCTGTCACTTCATGAAGTACTTTTGCTGCATACTTTTGTCCTGATGCCTGACGACTAACTTTGGCAGCAAAAGCCAGTTCCGATGTGCTTGCAGATGCGTGTAAGTCTTTCGTTTTGCTCCGTTTTGTTCTGTCACTAGATTCTCTGAAATCCTTCGATGGACGAGCGCCAGAATTTGATCGACGTTCCATCTGTCTCTGGACTGTAAACGTCAGTTCTCCTCCCTCAAGCAATGCTGTATGTGTCTTCAGAAATATGTAATGATTTCTGCCACTCTTATACAGTTTTTGGTACACTTCCTGCAAAATATGGAAACAGTTCTTCGAATGTTTCACTAATGCGGGCTGGGTGATCACCAAGGTCCAATTGCGTCAAAACCCAGGTCTGGACCTTCCGTGTTTGCTCCCTCTGACAATGTCCTTTCATTTATCTTATTTTCTCATAGAGTTGGATGTGTCTTGGCTTTATGATAAACTACAGACTTCCTGCAAGTAAAAACCTGAACTATTAATTTCGTTGTACTGTCACCACACACAATCACAAAGAAACATGTATTTCACGAACTCGCACATAATCGCACCTAAACTTCATGGAAAACAATTCACCATGGATTATTCTTCGGGACCATTTCAACAACTCCGCTGGGGAACGTTGGGCACTATACTAAATCTTTGTAGTTTTGTGAACCTTCTGTTGACACAAGTGAGATTTTGACACATTAACATATTTTGTTTGAGGAAACGTACATATGGAAGATACTGCATAGCCACTTTGGATAGTTGCAGTGCTTGAGAGGTATATTGGTGCCATATATAACAGATGTTTCTTTTAACCACATATTCATAGGTATCAAGCCATGAACTTGAATGTCAAATACTCTATTTGGCAACTATTTCAGGAACATGCTCACAATGGTTAACTTCCACCCTTTCTAACTCATCCATTACATGTTACTCGTGTTCATTTTATGTACTTAGTAAACTTTGGATATTTCTTAAGCCATACATTAAACCAGTAACCTTCTAACGCAATTTTCAAAAATTGGGTTTTGGCTCGTTCTGAACCACTGTGCAATTGTTTAACTTTTTAAGTTTGTCCACTAACTTGCAGTTACACGAAAATTAATGTTCAAATCTTAATAATAAACAGCAAAACACACAGTTCATCATTATTATAGTTTCAGTATTTAAACTGAAAGAATACAATTACATCCTCACAATATATTGCTGTAGAAATTCACAACTACGAGTATTAATGCTCAAATCTAAGTATGATCACAGACCTTGTCCTATTTTCAAATGATTAAATTGAAACAATACAGTTTTTAAGCTGCAATTAAATCGTCACAATATTTTTATATGCAAGTTGACTGCACGTTAGCGATATCTATTGGTATCTAAGCATGACTATGAACTATTAAGAATTGGCGTTACTCACAGGATGAGATATTTCCCTTTTATTCGTAATAAAGATTAATTACGTCAACGAACTTTGCTTAAGAAAGTAAATTCTGCTAATGACAAAGATAATTTCGAAAGGAGTTATCTCCAGCTTTACACTAAAAGAACTTTATACTGACTTTCCTATATTTTAACGAAATTAGCTTATCGAGGTTAAAAATATAAATAGAAACTGAAGAGTAAAAACTATAGGCTATTAAGGATTATCTAGTTCATACAATGGATTCAGTTTCTAGTGTAATTGAAAGTACTTTTTACCTTTATTAAATTATGTAATTACGTCATTACATTCTTGCCATTTAATATTTACTCTATCACTTTCATCCTTTTTTGTTTTTTACTCTATCACTTTCATCCTTTTTTGTTTCCTTGAATTGTAATTTCTAGAAGGAAATTTAGATATAAGATTGGCCACCCTGTAAAAACTCTTCACAGCCGGGAGTAGGTAGAGAAACTCAGCAAGAAGGGTTGCTAAGACTGAATTCCGAAGTCTTGCAACCTTCTTAGATACCTTTGCTGCCCCTACCCATCACATTCACCCATTCGGGTCCGTATAATTACTTCCTCTTCCCAAATATGAAGCAGCATTTACGAGGTAGGGGTTTTGCAGATTGTGATGAAATCATTAATAAGCTTAATTTGTCTCCGACTCCGAAGACTTTTATACAGATGGTATTAGACTGATCCATAGATATGAGGAATGTAAGGCAATACGAGGTAAATATGTAGAGAAGGACGTAACCACGAACCCAATTACAGAGCCCTAGCTCATCTCTATTATAGTGCAAGTAAGAACTTTCTAGCCTCCCCTCGTAATAAACATATTTGTAAGAAATTAGTTACTTAAAGTGTTCAAATTGCCTGTTAATATAGACGCTTAATTTAACAAGAAGAGTGTGAACAACAACTGCACTCCATCCAGCAATAGCAAGCTTGAGTGGAAATAAAGTTAACATCACTAGGCCTACTTATTTCATAATGGACATCAAGTAGGTAGAACAATTCTCACTCTTCTATTTGAGTATCGATCTCAGTGAAATTTCCTTAGGATTTCGATTACGTACGGTTACAGTACTTTTCATCCTATTCTTCGATTCTAGAAAAGGAACAGATGCATCCTTCCTTTCCACATTAAGATTTCTATCAAACGCAATACTGCTTTTACAATACGGAATTATAGAGTAGCCATTATACGACAGTTTTTCAACGAAGAACGACCATTATTTTACACTATATACCCATCCTCATATTTTTCATTGTTTTTCTTCAAATTTTATGCGATGCACTTGTCCCAGCGTTTCTGCCAATCATCAAAGACATACTGGAAGTCATTTTTGGAAAGGTCGGTCCTTTGGTATTGCTTCCGATTCTGGCCATCTGATGATGAAAAATGACGAAGGTGAAAAACAGCAAAAGGCACACACGACCAGGCTTGGACTATAGTGCGGGTGATTTGATTTGATTCGATTTTGAGTTTAGCGTCCCTTTCAGCAGCGAGGCTATATGAGACGTGGACCTACTGGTTAACGTGGAATCCAAACCACCCGAGCTCCCTCCGGGAACCGAACCCAAATCTCCCACGCCAAAGGCACGTACGCTAACCACTTAGCTACGAGAGAGCTCAATATAGTGGGGTGAGAAACACATTTCACATAATAATAATAATAATAATAATAATAATAATAATAATAGAATATTTATCACAAGTCGACGAGCGTTGTCATAGTTGACGAGCGCATCTATTTTGTTGCGAGGAGTTAGATTCACCATCTTCGTGTAACTTCCGTTCCAGTTCCTAACCAACATATACGCAGACGTCCATTTGTTCTGGCGTGAGCAGTGTGGAGTTGAGTTGATTTTGAGTTTAACGTCCCGTTCAGCAGCGAGGCTATATGAGACACGGATCTACTGATTAACGTGGAATCCGAACCACCTGAGCTCCCGCCGAGAATCGAGCCCGGGTCTTCCACGCCAAAGGTGAACAGTGTGGAGACCCAGCGAGCACAAACACGTCTCATATTATTCAGTTTTCTGTTACTAAGGTGTGAATGACGCCTTATAATCTTTCCAACATGCCTTCGTAAAATTATTCCCCGATTGTCTCTCACAACTACGATAACAGTGTTGATGTTTTCTTCCGTAAGAACAGTTATTAATGCCTCAGGGCAACCTTCCTTTGAAGTTGATCGTCTCATTTTTCTAAACCACTTCCGAGTTATGTTGTAGGGCAGAGTAGTTTCTTCATAGTCTCATAGTCTTCATAATCTTCATTGAAGCATTGCATACACAGATCTGCCACCATGATATATATATATATATATATATATATATATATATATATATATATATATATATATATATATATATATATATATCAGTCAGTCAGTCAGTCAGTCAGTCAGTCAGTCAGTCAGTCAGTCAGTCAGTCAGTCAGTCAGTCAGTCAGTCAGTCATTCATACATACATACATACATACATACATACATACATACATACATACATACATACATACATACATACATACATACATACATACATACATACATACATACATACATACATACATACATACATACATACATACATACATACATACATACATACATACATACATACATACATACATACATACATACATACATACATACATACATACATACATACATACATACATACATACATACATACATACATACATACATACATACATACATACATACATACATACATACATACATACATACATACATACATACATACATACATACATACATACATACATACATACATACATACATACATACATACATACATACATACATACATACATACATACATACATACATACATACATACATACATACATACATACATACATACATACATACATACATACATACATACATACATACATACATACATACATACATACATACATACATACATACATACATACATACATACATACATACATACATACATACATACATACATACATACATACATACATACATACATACATACATACATACATACATACATACATACATACATACATACATACATACATACATACATACATACATACATACATACATACATACATACATACATACATACATACATACATACATACATACATACATACATACATACATACATACATACATACATACATACATACATACATACATACATACATACATACATACATACATACATACATACATACATACATACATACATACATACATACATACATACATACATACATACATACATACATACATACATACATACATACATACATACATACATACATACATACATACATACATACATACATACATACATACATACATACATACATACATACATACATACATACATACATACATACATACATACATACATACATACATACATACATACATACATACATACATACATACATACATACATACATACATACATACATACATACATACATACATACATACATACATACATACATACATACATACATACATACATACATACATACATACATACATACATACATACATACATACATACATACATACATACATACATACATACATACATACATACATACATACATACATACATACATACATACATACATACATACATACATACATACATACATACATACATACATACATACATACATACATACATACATACATACATACATACATACATACATACATACATACATACATACATACATACATACATACATACATACATACATACATACATACATACATACATACATACATACATACATACATACATACATACATACATACATACATACATACATACATACATACATACATACATACATACATACATACATACATACATACATACATACATACATACATACATACATACATACATACATACATACATACATACATACATACATACATACATACATACATACATACATACATACATACATACATACATACATACATACATACATACATACATACATACATACACACACAAAAAAAAAAAGAAAAAAAAAGAGAGAGAGAGCACTCAAGAGCAACCGCAACGGTCTCATTATATTTACTACTTAAATAAGGTATTCCGTGACATACTGGTATCTACTTGGTGTTTCCAACAACCTTGAAGTTTGGGGAAGATCAGAGTAGTATTTTGCGTTACAGTTGTTCAAATGCACTCTGTTAGGTGTGCCTGTACTCAATATGTGTGTCGTTAAGACTTAAAATGCTCGCTTTGTTTGCTTTTCTGGAGCAGTGTAAAGTGCAAATTTTAATGAAATTTATGTATTACTGAATATTCGTTTTGTTTACGTTCTAAACGGAAGTGCTTCACGTACATTACAAGACGTTGAAAAAATTTTATTATTTCCTAGAAACTCGAAATATGAGAAAAGTGCGTGACACAAGCCTTTGTAAACAAAGACGAATTCTGACACTGCTAAGTGAGGGCTACTCAAATAGAAAAATCGCCGAAATTCTAGGTATAATCATACTATCTTCGGTATAATAATACAGAAGCAAGGAGAGTATGGTATGTCTTCTGAATGACAACGGTGTGGGAGAAAATGAAAACAGCTGCAAGATTTGATCGAGAGGTTTTTTGCTTGGCTGTATCAGAGCTTTCAGGGCTATGAAATACAGTAATTATTTATTCTAATGCAGGTTATAACATAAGCTGGATGACTGTTGTCAAATCATTTAATGAAAAAGGGTTACATAAGAAAACTCTAAGAAAGAACCCACTTTTAACTCAAACATGTAAACGCTAGAAGAGAGTTCGTGAATAGACACGGTGCATGGAGTAATGAACAGTGTTGCCACGTAATTTTATTGGATGAGGAGAAGTTTATGATTGTTGAAAATGACATTGGAATTAAATTTTGGATGAGAAAAGGAAAAAATGTGCGAAGATGAAGCCAAAGTACGTTTCCAAACGAAGGAAATTTGATAAAAGTATCATATTATCGGGATGCTTTACTTCAAATGGAACGTGATGAATTAAAATCTGGAATAAACAAGTTAATGCGGCATATTATATTGACATCCTGAACCGAAAGTTACTACAACCATTTGTTGACTATTTCTCAAATTCTAATTCGAGTGGATTTATTTTCCAAGACGACAATGCGCCGTGTCACAGATCACGGAGTGTAGCATACTGGTTTTAAAGTATGAATTTCCAAAGAATATGGTGGTCACCAAATTCTCCGGATAGGAATCTTATATACAGTGGCATATTATGTCACAAAAAGAACTGGCATATTATGTCACAAAAAGGACATGGGAAGATATATCAGTCTAGGAGTGAAGCATTTGTGAACATCATATCCCGTTGGTTTGCAGCATTAAGATCTGGCCGTGTCGGTGTAACAAAAGACTGAATTGTCATAAAGATTGTGGTGTATGAAATTTTCTTTGTTTCATTTACTTTTAGTAATTTACCTACCGTTTAGCGATAAACTTTGCACAAAGAGTGTGATGATAAAAAATATGCATTAAATTTAGTTTCTGGATTATAAGATCCTTTGATGTATAAAACTCAGTGTTTTTAAGTAATGTTCATATATGTACTATAGGAGCACAACATAAGCATTAGAAAACTATTAAAAGATCAGTTGAACAATGTGTGACCAACGAGGTTTATAAAAATAAGTCTGGAATTAACAATGTAACAGTTTTTCCAAAGTGGTGCTATTTTTTTTGTGACAGACTGTTCTATATATATATACACAGACGTGTTCAAATTATTAGACTCAATATTCAGTTTCTGAATATTTTACTGTTCTTACAATATTATGTGAGAAAATACGTTCGAACTTAGTCCAAATTACTACTTTGTAACTCTGTAATAATTTCTATTGGATGTGGCATATGCTTTTCAATATCAATAAAACAAATGCGTACGTAACATTCCAATATAATTACTATGAAGTATGTATATCCAAATTGGAAGAAAATTGTCTCTCACCCAAAGATTAATATTTCGTATGAAATCCCTTATTCTTTATTAAGTCTTTTATCCTTTGTGGCATCCTACGTACGAGTGTAGCACATTTTGCCTTCAATTCAGCATCGTGACACCACAAATTAATTATCTCCTTGATCAACTGAAGTTCGGTTCTAATGTGCTTCTTCTCTAGCTTTTCTTTCATGAAGCTCCAAAAGTTTTCAATCGGGTTCATATCAAGACTAGTGCCTGACCACGGAAAAACACTAATTTCGTTGTCCTCGAAGCATTTTGTCACAGCTTTGGCCCAGTAGCATGGCTCCATCATGCATAAAGATAAATTGTACTTCATAAAACCAGTGCAGTTTGGGAAAGCAGTTCTTCTTGAAGAACTTGTAGGTATTGGTCGTGCTTCATTGTTCTCTCTATTATATACAGCTCACAGATCACGAGAACCCTGAAACAGGGTAGCGGGGAAAGGTCAACGACACGGTCAAGTTTATTTTCGGTTTTTGAGGTGTGGTCTATACTTAAATGTCGTCTGCTACTCCGGGTAAAGTGATCTGTGTGCTATTCCGTGGTGTCATTTGAAATGCGCGTTGTGCTTTGTTTCGTGCTTAGTTTATTTTTGTTTTTCGAATTAGTGTGTTTTTAATATTACAATATACTGTGTTTTAGTGTAATGGCGAGCTCTAGGAAGAAAGGCGCGACTATTCATACTGATTCTCGAGAAATAATAAGCAACATTGTTGAATTCTGTGACCGCGAATCAAGAGAGAAACAGTGTTTAGTACCTCTTGGTCAAGCCACAAAACGTGCTTCTAGAGCTGCAGGTTTGTCTGAATCAACTGTAAAATAATTCACAAGGACGAAAATTAATTTTTCCTGGTATACACAGGAAAAGACCTGATCACAGAAATGTAATTGTAGACGATTTTGATTTGCGTGTTGTAAGAAATGCTGTGAATGAAATGTACGTGTCAGACCACATTATACCAATGCGTGCTAAGCTTTTAACTGTAGTGTGGCAAAAAATACATTTCCCTTGGAAAATAGACTCACTGCACAAGGTATTGAGACAGTGTGGTTTCATTTGGAAGAGATGTAACAATAGGAGAAAGACCAGAAATTGTAACGTAGAGGAGTAAATATTTAAGAGCTGTCAAGAGATATCGGGGAGAAAATCGCGCTCTGATATATCTTGATAAAACTGGAGTCGACAGCAACATTACAACAAAGAAGTGTTGGCAGTCAGACAGTTGTAGGGGTCAGATGTTGTAGGGATCCATGCGAATGCTAGTTTTGCATATCGGCTCATAGTTGCGCATGCGGGAAGCATTAATGGATTTGTGCCGAACGCGTGTCTTATATATAAGGCAGGTAGTAGTAAAGGTGATTTTCACGGTCAAATGAATAATGAGAATTTCCAGAAGTGGGTTAGAGAAAAACTTATCCCAAACATTTCTCCTCGGTCTGTCATAGTAATGGATAACGCTCCTTACTATTCAGTAGAAGCAGAAAAAAGTTCCTTCGGACTATAGCTTGAAAATAGGCTAATAAAATGTATTTGCTACTCCTATTCGACTGTAGTGTCATTCAAATATCACTTTCCTCCACCTTCAAATTGAACAATAACATTAGTCTCGGAAGCGCTTTGCCAGACGTGCAAAATTCAATGAAGAACGTCGTGTACGATGACCTATATAGTCCAGTAAAGATAGCCCATTTTTCTGCCAAGAAAGGAACAAATTAGTAACAAGCTGAAAATTGGTATGGAAGTAGGGGAATATGTTAGGAATAACATACTAAAAGTCCCCTAAAATCCCACTGTAGCTTTTCCCGCAATTTTGAAAAATGTCCGCCATCTTTAGACGACGACAAGGAATTTATGGAAATCGTCACCCTTTATGTTTATTCCTCTAGCCACCGTTCTAATTATCACAAAGCCATGAATCATATATGGTTGGAAAGCTTGAAAGACAGAAAATCTAAGTAAATAACATATATGCCCATCGTCCTAAATTTCTAGAAGAAGAGGAAGAAGAAAACAGCTTTTTTATTTAAAAAAGTTATATTTTCAGAAATCATGAGAAGTTTGCAACACTGACAGTTATTACACACCAACGAAACACCACCAACAGATGTCCTTGATATTTATCTCAATCATAGCCAAGCAATGACACAAATCGGTGCAATACAAGCCGAGAAAAAATATAACTTATGTTACTTTCTGACCTCTTTGTACAAAAGTGCATAAGGTGACATACACTTTCACGGTTCTAGTCACATTCTTTTATCACATAGGACCAAGAGTTATATATCATTGGAAATCTTAAGAAACGTAAATTCGAACGAGATAACACTTATGCTCATCTTCATCATCATCATCATCATCATAGGTATTCTGCCTTTATTGGCAGGTCACTTGCCGCAGCTGAGAAGCTTCCATGCTCCACGGTCCTCCGCTAACTTCTTCGTCTTCGCGTATGATCTTTCTGTTTTTATATCATCCATTAATTGTAGTCTCCTTCGACCCCTCCCTCTCTTTCCCGCCACCATACCCTCTAGGACGTCCCTCATGATACAATCTCTTCTTAGGCAATGTCCCAACCAGTTTCTCTTCCTCTTCCTAATAATATCTAAAAGTATTCTTTTCTCACCCACCATTTCTAACACTCTCTCATTCGTTTTCCGCTCGACCCAACTAATTCTTTCCATTCTTCTCCACACCCATATTTCGAAGGCTTTCAGTCGATTTTCATCACCTTTACGTAATGTCCACGTTTCCGCCCCATACAGTACAACACTCCACACGAAGCATTTTATGAGTCTTTTCTCAACTCTTTATTCAAGGTCCCACAAAACAGACTTTTCTTCCTCCTAAAGGCTTCTTTCGCCATTCCTATCCTTACTTTTATTTCACGTTCGCACTTCATGTTATTACTAAGAATACTACCCAGATATCGAAAACTATTCACTTGTTCTATTTTCTCCCCTCCTACTTTTATATTTGACACCGACCCCTTCGTTCCAATCACCATGGCTTTTGTCTTTCTAACATTTATTTTCATTCCATATTCTTCAAAGCCCTTTCTCATTTTTTGTAACATTTTATTGATTTTCTTTTCAGGTTCTGCAACAAGCGCCATGTCGTATGCAAATCTTATGTATCTAATCATTCTACCTCCTACCGAAATGCCATCATCATCATGTAAACTCTTTTTCACTATCTCTTCTAGATAGACATTAAATAGAACACTTATACTAATCAAGCCCAATTTGTGGAAGAAGCGCAAAACCCAAACGTGATTTTCGCATAAATACTTTAAAGCTTGCAACACTGACAATTATCGTATGTTAACAAAACTTAGCCACCGTTTTCACTATCATCATTATTAATTTACTTTTAAAATGGCTAACGTTTTTCCCAATGAAGTAAGCTTTTATGATACATAGTTTTACAGCACTTAAATATAGTACAAAAATCATTTATTGATTGCATTAGAAAGTAGCAGAAATTGGTAGTCTCCTATTCATAGGAAAATCGTAATTCACACATTAAAAATAACTCTCAACTATAATAGTCATTTGAATGTAATTTTTTAAAAATATGTCTTGTTTAAACTAGAATGCAATTTCCTCCTAGTATTCTTCAAATCAACTTAACATTTACATTACACGTTAGTTTGCACTTTAAGAACATTTTTGTAACTAGTTCATTCGGACTTATTTTATTAGAAATCAATGAGGTTATCATTATCTCGTTCATCTCTATGGTCTTCATCATTTGGTTTTGCACTCATTCATCCAATTCCTCGACAGTGACATAAATTAGAGCACACAATTCCTGCTTTCCGACAACCGTATATACTTTCACAGCCCTTTTTACGGTTACAGGATATTACACGGAGCGGGTTCCTTGGTCATTCTTGCTGGTGCGAGAATACCTCCTAATGTTGTCCATCTATATTCAGTCGCTCGCAAATCATTTCCACGGTACATTTGAACCTGATGATATGGTGTTTCGCAGCATCACTGGTGTGTGGCAATTTTGCCAATTGTATTTCGTTCTGAATGGGGAGCCGACTTACTGCAAGGATGTATGAATGACATGGAATTCATCCAGTAAGGTTACTATTGCTGGAGAATCGTAGTGTGTTAGGAGAAATGATGTGCCAGCTTCATAGACTGTACACTAGCATTATCATGGTTCAAAACTTCAAGTGATTGGCATAAATCTTCCCGTTTTTGAAGTAATTGCAATGGTTTTTTCCTTCCCTGTCGATACAAATCACGTGAAGTGTCGCATCCAGTTAAAGCATGGTAACTGAGCAAAACAGTTATTATATTTGTCTGTGTATCTTACAACTTCTTAGTACTAAATTCTTTACTCACGTCTTGTACACGTCCGAGTTTTCGAAATGTGATTGTCGTACTGACTATTACCTTGTTCAAGCAAAATGATTAAAATATCAACATCCTCGCCAATTACCACGACGTGCCTATAAGGATTTAAAGACTTGGCTACAGCAATTTTACCCATAAGTGCGTCAGCATCACTTGTTGCTTGCTGGGTTTGAATTCCAGCTTGTGTCAAATGAACCATAAACTCAAGGGTGAAACAATCCTTATTTTTGAAATTATCTACGAATTTATCTTTTGTTGTTGTTGTAGTTGTTAATTATGTGGTTTCATTTGTGAATAACACCAAAGCTGATTGAACCTTTGACTCACGTTGCTCCCGCTCAGCGGCTTTTGTACAGTTTTCAGTGCAATACCCATAAAAAATAATTGTTGCTTTCGTTCCTGAGTTTGTGAGTACATAGGACACATACGAGTTGTGCACGTCAAGGTATGTTCCATGTTGTGGCCAAACAACATGATGTAGAAGCCAGCCTCCATCTATAACGTACACAGTGTTTTCAATTTGAGTTTTAAAATTTGTCCGATATTCAAACATGTCGTACAAAGCGAACTTTTTCGTTTTTCTCATGGACATTTCTGTGAAGAGAGAAAGTGAATAGGGTGCAAGCTCGTAAGAAAAACACCGCTGGAGTTCTTTTTCGGACTTCTAATCATATGATTCAGTTGAAGTATGGTGTTTACAGCCAGTAGCTCATCACTGATACACACTACATTGTGCATTACGGATAGTGGGGTGACTATCTTTTTTGTTTAAGTTTCACATTTCCAAAAGTCCGTCCAAACATTCCTTCCATAGCAGCCAATCCGATTTCCTTAGATTTATCAGTTGACCATTTCATTACCTACCATGCCAGTGCTTAGGGACGCGAGCTCCGGATATCAAGGGAATGGAGAATGCTGACAAAACCAACGCAAGAATTTCTTTAGATGTAATATATCACGCGATTGACTGCTTTGGTACAGGTCCACATGCCGACCAGTGTGAAGTTCTTGCCTATCTTTGTTTAATAATTTTTCAAGACATTCTCATAAGTGGCACGCTGCTGGATTGTTTCGCTGCTGGATTGCTAGACATACTTGACATACCTAGATATTATCTTTTCAGTCATGCCTCTCCCATGAGTCAGTCCACTGCTGCTCTTCATTGCTCTCGCTAAAACCTACTCAATCGCCATATCAGACCATGTACCACTCCAAAATATATCTTTTCTACGAATAGTGAAGTAACCGTCTCCTGTAAATAGCTGGAACTCATGAAGATCCATTTCATCCTCCAACCGCAACATTTCTAGTAAGTACAGATGGGTAAGTACAGATCTGCGTATTTGGCATACACAAGATGCCCAGCTGCACAGAAGTATGGTAACATTTCTCACATGCAGTGAAGATGAAGATTCAAGTCTCCAGTTCTTTCGAATTAAAAGACGCATAATTTCTACAAGCTGAAAGTACAGAGCGAATAACTTACAGATACGGCTTGTTTCTGCAGCAGCGTCAATAAATAGCTTCAGGTCATTTGCAATCTTGATTGACTATTTTACAAAATGTTGAACAACTACATCAGTATCGATATCTTCTTTAGTCATCAGAGGAATACAAACATCTCGCAATTGACGCACAAACTCCTCAGTGGCGTCGGATTCATGAATTAAACAGTATATATTGCAATCGCTGTGTTTTAAAAAATGAGCTCGCAAAGCACGAGCAATAAGAATGGCCTGACTTTATCTGTGGCATGGAGTTACTAGCATACACACAAGACCAAAGTTCTTCAATGCCACTACTTTTCATTATATATGCAATTGTTTCCATAAATGACATTATAGTGTGAAAAACCACTAAGTCTAACAACCACTGACGGTAATTCAACAGAATTTCTACATGCTGCTATAATGTCACATGCTTTAGAGTACAAAGGTTGATCCAACGTGACTAAGCACGCTTTTTTTGCTTATTTCCTGCACATTCTTTGCTGGCAAACATAAGCGCCGAGTATACAGCATTCATGCTTATTGGCTGAAGAATGATGAAAAGTTGAATTACTACTTGATATGTTTGGTACTTATGGTTGTTGCTTGTCACCAGCTGCATAAATCCATTCCAATTCGGGCAAGTTGGTGTCTTCAACCACTTGAGAATCATCCATGTTACATCGTACAGAAGGTGGATTTCAGTTTGGATATTCAGAACACGAAGGTATCTTATATCTTCAATAATTAAATCCGAAAGGCCATTGCCTTTGCGTGTGTACGTTAAAAGTGGTATGTTCCATTCTTTCTTTGACAGTGTACGGTTTTTGAGCCCAGGTATTGCTCAATGATATGTGAGCGACTGAATATGAATGGACAACATTAGGGGGTATCCTCGCACCAGCAAGAATGACCAAGGAACCCGCTCCGTGTAATATCCTGTAACCGTAAAAAGGGCTGTGAAAGTATATGCGGTTGTCGGAAAGCAGGAATTGTGTGCTCTAATTTATGTCACTGTCGAGGAATTGGATGTATGAATGCAAAACCAAATGATGAAGACCATAGAGATGAACGAGATAATGATAACCTCATTGATTTCTAATAAAATAAGTCCGAATGAACTAGTTACAAAAATGTTCTTAAAGTGCAAACTAACGTGTAATGTAAATATTAAGTTGATTTGAAGAATACTAGGAGGAAATTGCATTCTAGTTTAAACAAGACATTTTTTTTTAAAAAAAAATTACATTCAAATTACTATTATAGTTGAAAGTTAATTTTAATGTGTGAATTACGATTTTCCTATGAATAGGAGACTACCAATTTCTGCTACTTTCTAATGCAATCAATAAATGATTTTTGTACTATATTTAAGTGCTGTAAAACTATGTATCATAAAAGCTTACTCCATTGGGAAAAACGTTAGCCATTTTAAAAGTAAATTAATAATGATGATAGTGAAAATGGTGGCTAAGTTTTGTTAACATACGATAATTGTCAGTGTTGCAAGTTTTAAAGAATTTATGCGAAAATCACGTTTTGTCCCCAAATTTTGGGTTTTGCGCTTCTTCCACAAATTGGGCTTGATTAGTATGTGGTGCCTTCCATTTCAACTCAGGCAAAAAAATATAAAATTGTACCATCACCATCTCAGATATTGTTGAAACTTTTTTTTATAGCAACTAGACGTGTTTTTAAGAGACCCATATTTTTTTGTTTTGTCGAAAAAAATTTTCCCGCCAAGTAATGGGCCATCAAAGACGGGGAGTACAATTTATGAATTGTAGAAGACGTGGAAAATGGTCAACTTCGGAGCCTCACCATTCGGCTATGGAGACAGGTAGAGGGATATAAATAAACTATATTTTATTATAGTTTGGTTTGCACATGCGTATCTTTTTGTACATAAATTAACAAATGAACGTCAATTTATCTGAAAAGTCGAAGTTTGCGAATTTTTTTCAAGCACTTCCGGTTCGAATTTTAAAATTCTGTTTTCACGGTTGATAAGACCTAGCTACCCACTTTCCGAAACAATTTTTGTATCGCTTCTGTGTGCAACCGTTTTGTCGCAAAAAATTCGAGAAATTGTAAAATTTTCAAAAATCGCCATTTTTGGGCGCCATTTTCTCGAAAACACCATCTTGTAAAATTCTGAAATTTTGTCAGATGGTTCAACTTTACATGAATAATAAACACACCAAATATCATTCTCGACCAATGCTTCATGAATTAACTGCAGCCTTTTAAAGTTAGTGAAGTTTCGTTAACTTTGATGTCACAGTTAGCAACACTGAGAACAATAAAAGTGCAATGATTTGATGATGTTTGTGGTTCACATTCATTAAATGAAGAATAAAAGGTTTTCTTGACTGTTTTTTTTTTTTTTTTTTTTCATTATTTTGATCAAGAAGGCTCTCTGAAATAGTAAATGAGCCTCCCCCTACTCCTCCGTTTTCTTAAACCGAAATAATCTGAGGTGGAAATTATGATTACGAAACACACAAATTTTAACTTTACTTGAAACGGCCATCCAATAAATTCTGATGATCTACAAAAAGCCTGAATTATTACCTCAGTGATGATTTGGAATGCTCCAGACAAAGCAACAAAACGAGAGTAATACCCGGAGTTTGTACTTGCACTATACTCACGAATTCTTCTACGGTTTTAGTGGGGGCGCGGTGGCTCAGTGTTAGAGCGTTCACCTCCGGTGGTTGGGGTCCCTGGTTCGATCCCAGATCGCGCCTTGTGGGCTTTGTGGTGGACAAACACCGTGCTAGTGGGTTTTCTCGGGGTTATCCCGTTTCCCCCCACTTTCTGCATTCCACCATTTTACTCATTTCTCATAATCACCGTCTCCTTTAGCCTAACCGGCATAAGTGTGGGACGTAAAACTTCAAGATTTCATTTCATTTTCTTCTTCTGTGGTTTTAATACTGTGTATCTGTATTTGCCTAATGTTATACCGCGTTGCCACATTCTTTACGCCCCCCCCCCCCCCCCCAATACCGTCGCAGAGACCCTTGCATGGCCGGTTTCACTGCAAAACCACTGCTTTATCGGACCTGTCTGCATCTCGAACATCTGAAAGCTATTTTTAAAGTGGGATGCAGCACCATCAGAAATCACTAACACGATTTGGGAAATTGTAGACACTTATTTTCTCGTATTCAAACCTTTTTCTATAAAATATATTTTCGCTTTTCTTCGAGTATTTTTAGAATTTTGTCTATGGTTATGAGTACATAAGCTGAATCGTGTGTTTTATCGTCGTTTATTACAACAAAACTGTCAGTTTTTTCATATTCCGGTGATAACTCTGAATTTCACTTTGCAGAATAACAGCCCAGTTTTCAGCGAAGTCCATATGATGTAAAATAGAATTTGTATCTTGAAATTTTATACGGTGATTTTCGGTAGCAATTAATTCTCTTTGGATTTTCTTGATGTAGTTATGAATTACAATTCTTACAGTTAAAGCAGCAATGTTCGATACGAAAACAGAAAGTGGCACAGTTTTTAACGAGATTATTGTTTTCCCATATGGCATACGTAACACTTTCATTTTCATCAGGATCAATAATTAAAGACTCCACACTTATTCCTTCCACTCCAGGACATTCACCACATTCTTGAAGAAGACAGTTGTCATTTTCTACGGATCATACTACCAAAGGAAATAGGTCACTCATGACAGCTTCAATACAGGCTGCACCTTTGATTTGTAGCAACGCAGTAGCAGCTAACTTAAAATTTGCACAATACACACATACACACTTCCCTCGCAGGTTGCGGACTGACCCACTTTAGTCGAATACTGTAAAATTCCGAGTGACCCATTCTTATGCTGGGATTGTTCTGTTTAAAAAGTCAGTAAATTTCTTTGGAACGCGTAAGAAAATGTTTCGATTTTTTAAAACTTTTTGTCCTTTTTCAATCACTGTAATGACATCGCACTTAATTGTGACTTTGTCTGGAGCATTCCAAATCATCACTGAGGTAATAATTCAGGCTTTTTGTAGATCATCAGAATTTATTGGATGGCCGTTTCAAGCAAAGTTAAAATTTGTGTGTTTCGTAATCATAATTTTCACCTCAGATTATTTCGGTTTAAGAAAACGGAGGAGTAGGGGGAGGCTCATTTAGTATTTCAGAGAGCCTTCTTGATCAAAATAATGAAAAAAAAAAAAAAAAAAAAAAACATTCAAGAAAACCTTTTATTCTTCATTTAATGAATGTGAACCACAAACATCGTCAAATCATTGCACTTTTATTGTTCCCAGTGTTGCTAACTGTGACATCAAAGTTAACGAAACTTCGCTAACTTTAAAAGGCTGCAGTTAATTCATGAAGCATTGGTCGAGAATGATATTTGGTGTGTTTATTATTCATGTAAAGTTGAACCATCTGACAAAATTTCAGAATTTTAAAAGATGGTGTTTTCGAGAAAATGGCGCCCAAAAATGGCGATTTTTGAAAATTTTACAATTTCTCGAATTTTTTGCGACAAAACGGTTGCACACAGAAGCGATACAAAAATTGTTTCGGAAAGCGGGTAGCTAGGTCTTACCAACCGTGAAAACAGAATTTTAAAATTCGAACCGGAAGTGCTCGAAAAAAATTCGCAAACTTCGACTTTTCAGATAAATTGACGTTCATTTGTTAATTTATGTACAAAAAGATACGCATGCGCAAACCAAACTATAATAAAATATAGTTTATTTATATCCCTATGTACATACCACAACAAGAATTATAACTCTACCTGTCTCCATAGCCGAATGGTGAGGCTCCGAAGTTGACCATTTTCCACGTCTTCTACAATTCATAAATTGTAGTACGCGCCTTTGGCGTAGGAGACCCGGGTTCGATTCCCGGCGGGAGCTCATGTGGTTCGGATTCCACGTTAATCAGTAGGTCCACGTCTCATATAGCCTCGGTGCTGAACGGGACGTAAAACTCAAAATCAATCAATCAATCATAAATTGTACTCCCCGTCTTTGATGGCCCATTACTTGGCGGGAAAATTTTTTTCGACAAAACAAAAAAATATGGGTCTCTTAAAAACATGTCTAGTTGCTATAAAAAAAAGTTTCAACAATATCTGAGATGGTGATGGTACATGCTCTGCCTGAATTGAAATGGAAGGCACCATGTGTTATCTCATTCGAATTTACGTTTCTTAAGATTTCCAATGATATATAACTCTTGGTCCTATGTGATAAAAGAAGGTAACTAGAACCGTGAAAGTGTATGTCACCTTATGCACTTTTGTACAAAGAGGTCAGAAAGTAACATAAGTTATATTTTTTCTCGGCTTGTATTGCACCGATTTGTGTCATTGCTTGGCTATGATTGAGATAAATATCAAGGACATCTGTTGGTGGTGTTTCGTTGGTGTGTAATAACTGTCAGTGTTGCAAACTTCTCATGATTTCTGAAAATATAACTTTTTTAAATAAAAAAGCTGTTTTCTTCTTCCTCTTCTTCTAGAAATTTAGGACGATGGGCATATATGTTATTTACTTAGATTTTCTGTCTTTCAAGCTTTCCAACCATATATGATTCATGGCTTTGTGATAATTAGAACGGTGGCTAGAGGAATAAACATAAAGGGTGACGATTTCCATAAATTCCTTGTCGTCGTCTAAAGATGGCGGACATTTTTCAAAATTGCGGGAAAAGCTACAGTGGGATTTTAGGGGACTTCTAGTATGTCATTCCTAACATATTCCCCTACTTCCATACCAATTTTCAACTTGTTACTAATTTGTTCCTTTCTCAATCCTATCTTTACTGGACTAATATTGTAGTGTTCTTCCCCTTTCTGTAGCTAGGAGTGAGACCAATATTTTCTCAAAATGCTCTGTCATCAATATGTTATTTTATCCGGATCAGCTGTTCAGAAAAAAAAAAAGCACTGGGGCGCACTACAACACAGTATCACATATGGAAAACGAAAATCAGGATATTGTTAAAATGAAGCTAAATCAAATAAATTATCCACTAAGGGCTGGCATTGACAGTGAATACAAATATTAATTTATACCACTGGTATTTCATTTGTGGTTAACCATGCTTAAATAGCGATGCAAAGAGCTCGCTCAGCGCCAGAGAGGCCTGTCGCGGAACAAACCTGAGCGTAACTCCGACCCTGTCGGCCTATGCTTATACATCGCCGAATACGGTGTTCTATACCGTATATACGAACCATCGGTAGCTATGTGCTTCGTTTTCAGTGAATTGCAAAAATGAAATGAAATTTTTGCGTTTTACGTCCTATGGATATGCCGGCTAGGCTAAAGAAGACAATAATAAATGAAATGGTGGAATGAAGAAAGTGGGAGAAAACGGGAGAACCCCGAGAAAACCCACGCACACGGTCTTTGTCCACCACAAAGTTCACTTGGCAGGAGCAGGGTTTGAACCCGTGACCCCATGCACCAGAGATGAACGCCACTGAGCCACCGCGGCCTTCAGTGAGTTGGAATGTCGATTATGGGAAAATATTGGTTCAACTCCAAGGAATATTCTAAGACATTCAACGACAAACTAGACCGAAAAATTAGGGGGAAAAATGGTTAAGGGAATGTGCGCTCAAAGTTGTGAACAGGTGGTTTTTATTCTCGAGAAAACCGCTGTTTTGCACACTCATCGCTAGCCGATTGTTTGTTTTTTGGTCACATTTCTCGCGGAATATTGCCTGAAATTTGGTCACTATTTTCAAACAATCCTCATTAAAATCCGTTGAAAATTTTTAAAAAATGGCTGGTGGTGAAATATTGAAACACTGTCTTCCACAATTGATACCATCATGTCCATGGGATTTCTCGGGATACTCCCGTTTCCTCCCTTCTTCTTATTCCATCTATTCTTTCATCATCATTCACTTGCCTTAATACTCGTCCTTCTTAGCCTAAAGGGCATACTCGTTGGATGTTAAACTGAAATATTTCATTTCTTCCATAATACACAAAGGCCGGCTGAGTTGAGAGTCCTATCACGTTAGTTCCGTGGCAAAGCGTTTCGAAGACATGTGTCATTGTTCACTGTTAAGGTGGCCACACAGAAAAGTGACATTCAAATGACAATAGAGTAGAATAGGAGTGGCAAATAAATTTTATTAGCTTACTGACCCGGCCAAACAGTTGGTAATTTGCAAGTTGTAAAACAACATTGCCCTTCAAGCTTTAACCTTTCCCCAATAAGTTCCCCTATCTTGCAAAATACGTACATTTTGACCTCATCATTCTGTCGAGCACCCAAGAAAACACCCCAGTACCAAAAATGAAGTGTGTATCTCAAAAAATGGTTACTTCAAACTTTTTTCAGAACTGTTCGATTTTGAACTTTTAACGCTCATAATTCGAACACGCTTCCTATTGAGGATTTCTCTGGTTGCCTAATTGTTTCATATGTAAAAAGGAGTCGACTGAGCATAGGATCAATAAGAAGTCAGAGTAACACCCCACGACCTTCCCTAGTAAGCGAAATGAATTAGTATTTTCCACTAACGGGTTCAGGCAACTACTCGTGTACATACGAAAGCTCAAAAACATAAATAAATTATTTTCAAGAAGATATAATATTTTGCCTAAGCAAATTAAATTTCATAAAAAATAAAGAATGAAAGAAAAGAAAAAAGAAAGAACACATATTACATATTTAACATTCAAAATGATAGTGAAAATAAACTTGCTTTATATTATACGTGTGTATAATATTTACGTGGCAACAAACAGTTAAAAATTGAAAAGCGCTTAGCTGTTTCTTAAAATTATTCTTCCTTTCTCTTCGCTTCCTTTGCTCTTCGACCTTCTACTTTGAGCTGGATTCTTTTTTCTTTTATATGATTCCTCCCCTTTCCTCATTTTTAAACTTTCATTAATTATAATAGTTTTGTCACAATTCACAGCTTCCGCTTGTGGACTTCAAACGCTAACAAGGAATTGCCCTACTACTGTGACTGCAACAGCACACATACAAGTTTGGCAACGAAGCCGGCGTCTGCGCAAGCACGAGATTTAGCCGCTAAAACTATTTCCTTAAACTTAGAATAATATTTGGATAAAATGTAAAACATAACACAAAAAACGGCCATATTATATCCATATTCCGTAAAGAGAGAACTACTTGTAAAACAATTTATGCTTATAAGTAAAAATTTCATAAAACTGAGCACAGGAGTAACAAAATCTAACAGCAAGCGCCATCTTGCGTACTCATCTTAAAACTAATCAAGTTTTCCTCTTATATGTTAGTTTTTTAGATAACAGAATACATAAGCACAGGAAATAGTATCTTATGTTGTAGCTAACGCATAACTCTATTTTATAGTGCAATACTTATAATATGTGCCATTTCCTTACGCATTGGTTAAGGCAATGGACTAATGCTTATATTGACTTCCGGGTAGCGATCCACCTTAAGACAACATACTGGTTTACTGATAAGGCAAATAGAGCCTTCTCTCTTCTTTTACTCTGCGATGATAATATATATAAGGTCAAAAGAGATCTTGTTTTTATGTCTATTCTTCAAGAAGAGAAAAACCTATAAATAAGAACTGTAGTATACCCACAGATCAAAGCACACGTATCAATATCTATGATTTGTATTCTACAACTTACTCTAGTGTAGCTCCCTCTGTTTGTATTGTGTCTCCGTTTTCAAAGAAATTTAAAGCCAAATCATTTGGTAATGGATTATCTGGAGGATCTTCCCGCTTATATTTCCACACAGAACATTCTAAAAACGAAAGCAAACCAAACTATGATTTCCATCTGCGGTTAATAAATAATATAACTTGAGAGCAATACGTATATATATATATATATATATATATATATATATATATATATATATATATATATATATAAGGCTATTCTTATAGTAGTGACACAAAACATGTTAATTAACTACGAAAATTACAGTTCTTTAATGTAATGTTTTGCTGCCGCAATGATGTAATTAGAAATATCAGTAGGACAGTCTGTTTGTATTTTCGATTTTCCAGCAGCAATCTATACAGGTTGTTAATGAACTCTATGTCATAGATTTAAGAGGTAATCCCTTATGTCATATCAAAGAAAAATTTCTAACAAACACAGGTTGGGAAACGTCTTTCGGAGTTCTAAACCGCCTAAAATGCGAAACATCACTTTTTAAAACGCACTGCCTTGAAAATTATGGCATCTCTCACAAGCGGTTTAAGGAATTAGACACGAATTAGCATGTACTCTATATAAATATTCACGTTTCACAATCCCTGCGTATCGGAGTAATGAACTGAATAAAGTAGGTTGGAGTGCAGGTATATACTTTTAAGTACTAATTGACTACTCGTTGCGTGGATATCAGAGGATTGTGAAACAGATATTTAGAGTGCATGCTAGTGTCTGTGTAATTCTTTGAGCCATGAGAGGTCCCATAAATTTCAAACCACGGCGTTTTAAAGTGTGATGTTTCGCATTTTCGGCCGTTTATAACCCCGAAAGACGTTTCCCAACCTGTGTTTGTTAGAAATTTTTCTTTGATATGACATAAGGGATTACCTCTTAAATCTATGACATAGAGTTCATTAACAACCTGTATAGATTGCTGCTGGAAAATCGAAAATACAAACAGACTGTCCTACTGATATTTCTAATTACATCATTGCGGCAGCAAAACATTACATTTTCTTTCATTTGCTGTAAGGAATCATTTCCTAAATTTATGACACGGACTTCATTAACACCTCGTATGAAATCAGAGTTTGAAATAGAATCCAAACAATTACTTCGATCTGCATTAGTAGTTTCATGCACCCATTAGGAACTGAACCCGGAATCAGCGCCCAGAAAGCAATAGTAAGCCATTCAGATAAGAAGAAATTATTTGCGATTTTGTGTTACAAGCCTACCCTTTGCAATTAGGCCTCAACACTATCTCCTTTCGCTATTACTTAAGTTTTATCTGTATTAGAACTTGTTCCTAAACATTACTTTTCTATGTATTAATATGCAAGAATACTTAAATTTTAATTCCATCGTTTAAAATTTTGGAGCTTCTAGCTTCATGTTTTTGTGCATGATAAAGTTCAAACCCTGCCGGAGTTCGACTTTTAGCCTCGTTGCTATATACGGTTATTAACGTTAAAATGGCGAAACAACTGAATAATTTAAATTTGTGGTGCCATGTAGTGTATCAGTAAGCGGATAATATTTTTCAAGTTGAAAATTTTTACCATCTTATGCTCGACCAATAACGTACAGTGAAGTTTCGACATGGGTAGGTTGAAATACTAGAGGAAAAGTTATTCATGCAATACATACTTTTGCAATTGACTGTACGATGCTTTTGCTTCACATGGAGTATTGCCATTTCATATAAACAAGTAAAATCTAATCCGTATTAACTATCAAACACAAACTGAAGTTATTCACATCACTCACAACAACAAATGCCAACATGCTAATACAAAAGGTTAGTATAACAGAACACAGCACAATAAATTACACTATTACTAGAAGAAGTGCTCGTTCTTTACACAGGAACAATAAAGGATAAAACCCGCAATTTGAATATTGTAATTAGTTCGGTCTGTTTTCTTTTTGGAAGCGAAATTTTTGAAAACGCTTATTTTAAATGAATAGCTAATTGAAAGAAATTAAATTATAGTGTTATAAAAATGCTCCATTCGTCCCTTCGGACCCTTATTTTCGTTAAAGGTCACTATACAGAATTTCGCCTCTCCACCTTAAGCGTGTCCTCATATTGGACACTTTCTGTACAAAGAATCGGAAATTTGAATATTAAAGAAATTGTTTCCCCCCTCCCATTAGGAGCGGAATTTTCAGAAACGATGAAACATGTTTTCATCAATTTTAGGTAAGAGTTTATATACAGAATTTTACACGTGTAATTTAAGTACATTCCTACACTGAGCAAAATTTGAACAGAGTGTCGGAAATTTGGGTATTATAGAAATTGTAACCTTCCTCTTTAGAAGTGAAACTTTCGATAACGCTGAAATACGAATTAAGTTGTTTCTATTGAGGAGTTTGTGTACCAATTACATCTTCCTAACTTCAGAGATTTGTAAGATAATCTACTCTTAGCAAAGTCACTGAATCTCTTTTACCCTCTTCTTGAAGATAAGTATTAAAAAAAAAAAAAAAAAAAAATATGGTATCCTTTTCTTTCGTGGCAAAAGCAGTTTTCTGTGCAAATTTCAAGTTTCTAGTTGCGAGCTGAGGATTGATGAGTGAGTCCTATTACGTTTTTGTGTAATATTACAAACAGGGCACGTGCACCCCGCTCGTTGTAAATATACACTATCTAAAATGAGAAGCTAGCAGTCAAAATAGCAACACTTTCCGGAACTTTCTGCCATCATGTTTCCGTTTGGGGCTTAAAAGAAAGCAGAACTTTGCAAAAGCAATAGTTTAAGTCGATTTTCTAAAGGTTGAAGGAAAGGGATTCATCAAGCAAAATAATATAACATTTGTCAAATAGGGAAGAAAACAGAAGCCAGGAGAAGAGAAGAATATTTTTCTGCATATCACTTGCGACCCTCTTTAAAATACTTTCCTCCGTTTTATGCAATAGTGTTGTCAGGGGTAAATACGAATTAAGTTGTTTCTATTGAGGAGTTTGTGTACCAATTACATCTTCCTAACTTCAGAGATTTGTAAGATAATCTACTCTTAGCAAAGTCACTGAATCTCTTTTACCCTCTTCTTGAAGATAAGTATTAAAAAAAAAAAAAAAAAAAAAAAAAAACTATGGTATCCTTTTCTTTCGTGGCAAAAGCAGTTTTCTGTGCAAATTTCAAGTTTCTAGTTGCGAGCTGAGGATTGATGAGTGAGTCCTATTACGTTTTTGTGTAATATTACAAACAGGGCACGTGCACCCCGCTCGTTGTAAATATACACTATCTAAAATGAGAAGCTAGCAGTCAAAATAGCAACACTTTCCGGAACTTTCTGCCATCATGTTTCCGTTTGGGGCTTAAAAGAAAGCAGAACTTTGCAAAAGCAATAGTTTAAGTCGATTTTCTAAAGGTTGAAGGAAAGGGATTCATCAAGCAAAATAATATAACATTTGTCAAATAGGGAAGAAAACAGAAGCCAGGAGAAGAGAAGAATATTTTTCTGCATATCACTTGCGACCCTCTTTAAAATACTTTCCTCCGTTTTATGCAATAGTGTTGTCAGGGGTAAATACGAATTAAGTTGTTTCTATTGAGGAGTTTGTGTACCAATTACATCTTCCTAACTTCAGAGATTTGTAAGATAATCTACTCTTAGCAAAGTCACTGAATCTCTTTTACCCTCTTCTTGAAGATAAGTATTAAAAAAAAAAAAAAAAAAAAAAAAAAACTATGGTATCCTTTTCTTTCGTGGCAAAAGCAGTTTTCTGTGCAAATTTCAAGTTTCTAGTTGCGAGCTGAGGATTGATGAGTGAGTCCTATTACGTTTTTGTGTAATATTACAAACAGGGCACGTGCACCCCGCTCGTTGTAAATATACACTATCTAAAATGAGAAGCTAGCAGTCAAAATAGCAACACTTTCCGGAACTTTCTGCCATCATGTTTCCGTTTGGGGCTTAAAAGAAAGCAGAACTTTGCAAAAGCAATAGTTTAAGTCGATTTTCTAAAGGTTGAAGGAAAGGGATTCATCAAGCAAAATAATATAACATTTGTCAAATAGGGAAGAAAACAGAAGCCAGGAGAAGAGAAGAATATTTTTCTGCATATCACTTGCGACCCTCTTTAAAATACTTTCCTCCGTTTTATGCAATAGTGTTGTCAGGGGTAAATACGAATTAAGTTGTTTCTATTGAGGAGTTTGTGTACCAATTACATCTTCCTAACTTCAGAGATTTGTAAGATAATCTACTCTTAGCAAAGTCACTGAATCTCTTTTACCCTCTTCTTGAAGATAAGTATTAAAAAAAAAAAAAAAAAAAAAAAAAAAACTATGGTATCCTTTTCTTTCGTGGCAAAAGCAGTTTTCTGTGCAAATTTCAAGTTTCTAGTTGCGAGCTGAGGATTGATGAGTGAGTCCTATTACGTTTTTGTGTAATATTACAAACAGGGCACGTGCACCCCGCTCGTTGTAAATATACACTATCTAAAATGAGAAGCTAGCAGTCAAAATAGCAACACTTTCCGGAACTTTCTGCCATCATGTTTCCGTTTGGGGCTTAAAAGAAAGCAGAACTTTGCAAAAGCAATAGTTTAAGTCGATTTTCTAAAGGTTGAAGGAAAGGGATTCATCAAGCAAAATAATATAACATTTGTCAAATAGGGAAGAAAACAGAAGCCAGGAGAAGAGAAGAATATTTTTCTGCATATCACTTGCGACCCTCTTTAAAATACTTTCCTCCGTTTTATGCAATAGTGTTGTCAGGGGTAAAGAATATTATCATATGTCACTTTGAAGAGTTTCAGTGTCATTGGTTATTTTGGTAGATATTGGTGCACCCCCCTCAGACAATCCTGGATCCGGCCCTGATTACAGATATGCTTCTCCTTGGAAATAGCTATTTTGAAATTCAATCATAAAGGGCAGAAGTAACACCTAACTTGAATATCCATAGTCTTTTTTCTGTTTCTTTTCCGACAGGGTTTAAAAGTTACTAAACCAGACTGGTATTTTTCTTTAAGTCTTTCTGCTTTCTTTCTGTTCATAACCTTTCGTACTTCTGCAGATAGCCGCTATATTAAGACAAAATATGAAATATTTCAGTTTAACGTCCCACGACTATGTCCTTTAGGTTAAGGGAGACGGATGATTAAGGCAAGTGAATGATAATGAAAGAACCGGTGGAATGAGAGTGTGGGAGGAAGAAGGGGGGTACCTGAAGAAAATCCACGAACACGATGTTGTTCACTACAAACCTACCTGGCCGAGGATCGAACCAGGGACCCCATGCACCAGAGGTAAGATCTCTACCACTAAGTCATTACCATATATTAAGACACTGTGATGTTGTGTAGTAAGAAACTATGCAATGCTGTATTTTTCAATGTAAAAAGTACTACACGAAGCCAGCGCCTCCGCAGCGAACCACAAACAAATTGCGTGAATTTTCACACTTTCGGTTCCCAACGCTATATTTTGACTGTAGCTCTCGTCCCCCGAAATATCTCGAAAGTCAGCTTCGTATCTTCATTTCGGATTCGTGTATTACTCTCAATGCTCTCTTCTGCTGGGAGCAATGACAAAGTAATCACATTTCCGCCCATTCTCATGCGTTTAAGAGAAGATTATAAAGAAACAGCTTTCGGTGTGTTGTTGAAGGGTCTGAACTTGAAAAGTTACTATTGTTTGCTTATTGCTATTACGAATTATAGAAAACTTATAAAGTAAATCATATATTACTAAAGTATGGCGTATCAACGATTAGGAACACTGAGTTTGACGTATAAATACATTATTACAAACTTGGTCTTATACCTTACTAGACCCTACGTCCCTGCTCTTGACCGACTTCAACACCAAGCAATACAAGTAATTCTTAAATCTACAAGGAAACGCACGACATGCTTCACAAAAATTAGATTTTATAAACAAAAGTTATCCTGAAATATGTTCTTCAAGTTGTGGTGACTCAATTCGTTATTTGCAACAAACTGTTTTCAACCTCAAGCAACAAGCTACAACGGGAAGCTTCAAAGAACGCTCAGGGTTGCTACGCATTTTGCGAAATGAAATTCCCTGATTTTTCCAGGTTTTCCAAGAACAAGAACTGTCTTCATAATGGTGAAAAAATAAAATAAAACACCTAGCACTTTCGGTCACATACTATAGCCGTCCTGTTCCAGTCTCTGGTGAGTATATTGAATTTGTCAGTTAATGTCTTCCTACGTGCAATGGAGATTGTAATCATATATATTTTAACTATACAAAATTGGAAATTATGCACAATTGAGTGTCATCACAATAATAAAATAAGAAATTACTGTGAAAATGTTTAAGTATTAATGAAATAAACAACTTGCCTGTTTTGTTTCTTTCAACAGTTTCCTTGATATCCTTTGATTTAATGCACATAGTTTTTCTGAAAAGTTTTAGATTTAGACAATTCTTTGGTCACACTTATTCAGTACTTCACTATGTTGCATTGTCACGCTTAGAACGTTTATTGGGTAATTCACTATGTGTCATTAAGAAACTTCATCTCTTCATATTTCCACGAACTTCCCCCAAAGAACACTAAAGTTTAAAACAATAATAATGAAAAAAATTTAAAAAAAAAAACGACACTAATGTATAGGTTTTACTTTTGTAATGTGCGAATTTGATCTTTAAATGCCCTTTGATTTAACACACATAGTTTTTCTGAAAATTTAAGATTTAGACAATTCTTCTGTCACATAAACACTTACTCAGTACTTCACCTTTGTTTCATTGTGACGCTTAGAACGTTTATTAGGTACTTCACTGTGTCATTAAGAAACTTCATCTCTTCACATTTCCACAAACTTAACCCAAAGCACACTAAAGTTTGTAACAGCAATAATAAAGAAAGAAAAAAAAACTGAACACTAATGTACGAGTTTTATTTTTGTAATGTGCGAATCTGATCTTCGAGCAACTGTGCTACTTCCTTAGCGTCGGCAAGTACTTTCCTCTTCTTTTCTTCCAAAATCTTCACTTGTTCCCTTCTTCGTTCCTCCACCACCCTAGTTTTCTCACGTTCCTTGTCCTCCATTTTCTTCTGCTGAAACCTTTCGTGATATCTTGTTCGGGCATTTCTCACGTAATGGATCATTTCCTTAGTAATTTCAACCTTCTCAACACCTCCAACTTTTTCTACTGCTTCCCAAATCAATCTCTGTGCCACGAGTGACTCTTGAGATTGATTTTCAATTGGGCATTCTTTATTCATTGAAAAATCCTCGTTCTACAGCAGCATTCCCGTGTGAAGATACGAATATCTTCTTAAGGAATGGCATCAGTTCGGTTCCACTACATGCAGTAACATTCTTCCAGAATGTATCAAGTCGGATTGTCCGTGAGTAATTTCTCATCTCTTCCAGAAACTTAGGATCCGAACATGAAATTGTGAATTCCCCCTCTACACGATCAGCACACATTCCAGAAATCCACTTGATTTCGACAAACGTCTCAAGGCATGAACGAAGCCGTTTCTTGGCAACTTCCGGGTTTCTAGAGATTACATCGGGATCACAAAACGACAGACTTCTCACGAACTGGAATTTCAGAGGAGTCTTTTCAAGAAAATTTGTGCAAAGTGTCTGCAGACATTTTCGACAACTCTGTTTGAACAAAAGTATATCTTTCGGAGAAGCATTCTCAACTTGTTTAATAGCATCACGAACGCCATATCCCAAGTTGATGTTCCTTGCGCTAACTAAGTTCTCGAGATCTGTTATATTAATCTTAACAATATTTGTAGCTATAACCATTACATCAGGTTTCACGAATCTATTCATTGCAGTTGTCACTATATTTGATAATTCACAATACAAGAAAGGAACCATGGGCTGTTCGGCCTGAAATGCCTTCAAAAAGGGTTCAACATCAGAAGCAAGCAATTTAAAAAGTGCTAATTTTGGACCAATCATTTTATCTTCTAAATATTTATTCATAGTGTCGTAACTTGCGGATTTTGGTTCTTTTTTCTATCTCTTTGCTACGTCAACATATTTAACTAAGTTCTTAAGCACTTCTAGTGCTCTATCAGCTACTTCCGTATTCTCAACCCAACGTACGGCACAAAATTTCTTCGGAAACTTTGATGAACCAGTAAAGGAGACATAATCTGCTCTTCTTGCGGGTACGTTCTTAAATACATTATATATAGCTCTTAAAAAATCTACGATATTCCACTCGGCAGATTTTATTGCAGTTTTGAAAGAATTATTCACATTTTGTAGGCCACATGTTCCAAATTCTAGGATAACTGGACCGACCTCTAACTCTTGACACAATTCTTCTTTAAGTTCCAGGAGAAACTTAACATTAACATTCGGTCCATCCATTGAGACGTGCAGAAGACGTCTTAAGTCAAAGGACTGAAGTTTTTCTTTGAACGCGACTAACAGATCGGCTACTGTTGAGTGTCCTAAAAATGACGATCCAAAGTATTTGCTAACAACCTTCTCTTCCTTCTTACTCCAAAATCTGATCACAAAGTCCATTTGTTGAGCTTGGTTTATTTTATTTAGGCTTTCATCAAAAGAAATACAAAAACAATCACTATCGGCTGCATCGCTTATTGTTTGTTTTAAGAAATACGGTGCTAAACCATAAACTAGACAATATGCCATTTTTGCTCTGCCGATTGCGATTTCCTTAGCTATGTCACTGTCAGGGAACATAATTGGAAACAAGTTTGAGATTTGGCCAGCTGCAGAGAGGGACAAATGAACATAAACTGACTGCAAGCACCAATAATATTTCTGCTTTTGTTGTTTGCTCCTTGGTAAGACATACGGGTTTTAGTCTCAGTAGTGGGTTCAGAAACTGAAGCTTTACATGTCGAATCAGGGGCATTATCACTACAGGCACGGGTTTTATTGACAGTCTCTGGAGTAGGTCCAGAAACTGAAGCCTTATTTGTCGAGTCATAGGAATTGTCACTACAAACAGATGCAGCAACCACTTCATTTTTTCACACATAGATACCGGTTTGTCTTTGGAAAACATGAAGATGGCCGCTATACCGGGTGATTTAGCAGCACTTACTGCGGCCTTATGCTTTCTACCTTTTATGTGGCTAACAAGCGCTAGTTTCTCCATGTTGCTAAGAGAAGCACTTTTCCTACAGATTTTACAGTAAAATGAGAATTGGTCCGATTCACAAGGCAGAAGCCACGAAGAGAAGTCACTATTTGTAAGCCACTGGGAATTAAAAGAACACAACCTATACTTGGAGCTAGCCATAATATGAGGTGCATTAATTAACCTGTGGAAGAAACAACGTACCGTCGTATAAGAAAGCTGGATATACACAACTGTCATATCAAATACGTATATTACTCATAGAAATTGAAACTTTATGTTTCTGTATGAACACTAGAACGAAAACAGTTCTTAATATCATATGTTTTCTACGGGAAACTTTTCGGTGTTTAAAATTTTCGAATTCATACTTTTTTACACATGTTTATGTACGTATGCCCAAAGCTTTTCGCTTTTTTTTTTTTTTTTTTTTTTTTTACGTGTAATCCATTACTGTGCGAATTTGCAGATCATATATAAACAAAATCACTCACCAGGGTGCAAAATTACTTGTTAACAGCAAATGTTAACATTAATAGCACTTACAATACATTTACTACGGCCAACTAATAAACCAGATTTTAGGATAGTGTTACTAAAACTATTATACCTGAACAAGAAATGTATCTTTTTTTTTTCTTTCTTTCCTTTTTTTTTTTAACTTCTGTTATGTTACGCTGTATTACAACTCTCCCGCTTGGTTCTTTGTTCTTCCTCAAAATGCGCTATAAAGACCAGTGTTGCCAACAGAGCAAAATGTTTTTCCATCACATCTCAGAATTAAAACCACTAGAATCTCTCAGACAATTTGGGAAACCATCTGATGAACAATTATGCACACCAGGTCGTGGAAGTAATGCACCTTAACATACTCTTTTTACATTATGTAGGTGCATTACTGGCGTGATCAGGAGTGTATGATTGCACAGATGATTTCCCAAACTTTTGCTTAGTTGCAGACTCGCCCTCATCTTCGATTGTATCCAGTGCATGTAGTGAGAGTGCGTCCAGTTCAAAGTTGCAACTTTTATCTCACAAAATTCCCTGACATTTTGCTCAAATTTTCAAAATTGCCTGATTTTTCCAAGACTTTTCCAGTAACTTTAAATTCCCTGATTTTTCCAGGTTTTCCAGTTTTTCCAGTCGCGTAGCAGCCCTGAAGTTTAGTAATATTTCATGAAACCAGTAATTTTTTAAGAAATTTGTAGTTAAGTATTTCTATTAAATTTTTGTATCAAAGTAGGTCGTGAATTCACCCACTTGCCTCTTTTTCAATCCTCAAAAATGCGAATTAAGGTGATTCAGAAGCCTCAAAACACCATACGCCATATTGCGCTTTTTTTTAACGAAGTTATCATGAAAATTTGCTGTTAACATATTTATGAAGAAAAATTAATATTGATTTTCAGTATATTTATAATATATTTACTCAATTACTTTACCAACAAATCATCTTTACGTTTCTTTTCCCGATACAAGTAGTCTTAAACATCTTCATTAATATAAAGTAGTTTATATATTATTTTAACTATAAACTAGCATATAAACTAGTTTAGTACTATATATCGGGTGTTCTAAAAGTGGCGCCCACGGACCACAGAGCACTATTCTACAAGCCAAAATACAGCGAAAATGTTATATGATGGAATGTTCTCCGGGCCCTCCTTCAGCCGCTATGGGGAATCAAAATTTCATAATGTGCAACGTCGCAGATTAACTTGGAGCCATTAGCATTACTCTACGAATACAACAATCGATTGCTACACTAATAAGTGATGCTAATGTCAATCATTTACCTGCCATCTGGAAAGAATCTATATAACTATTTGATAGATTGGTAGATCTAATCTATGGTTTTTATTTGCCACGTTGCCATATAGTGCAATTTATGTCTTCAGACGAGGACTCGAAAGGTATATATATATATATATATTGTTTGCTTTATTTTGAAAACTGGCGGCTCTGTGCGCCGCCATTTTTAGAACACCCGATATAGTACTTTATACACTATATGTAACACAGAGTGGCCCAAAAGAGGTATACACCCTTGCATTGATCAAGTGTAACATTCTAGTTTATGGGTTTATTTGCTTCTGCTCTTCCGAACTTAAGCTGCAAGTAAAAACACATTAAAAACAAATAATAAAGAAACTATGTCTACCTGATGGATAACAATAAGAAATGATACGAAATGCAATGAGCTGATCAGTGTGGTCGGTACTGTATACCTACTTTTGGGCTACCCTGTACATAAACTACGTCTACATATGTCCTTTTATTAATACTTTCATAAATTAGAACTCACTTGTCGGTAATTATTTGTAAAAATAAAAAAATAAAAAATAAAACTTCTGGGTTCAAAATGTACTACAAATTTACTAAACTGTTTCAGTAAACCTTCGCCTGAGTCAGATGTTTTTGTAACTCATATAAGTCTTGACATTTTTTCATACAATCACTTTGCACTTTTGCCTGTGCTCAGCTGAAAAGTGATAAGCTTAAAACTCTCATACTCGACAATTCTTTTGAACCATCTACTATAGCAAACACTTTGCACAAAAACTTCTTTCGTAACAACAAATGTATTGCAGCACTCGAGAGTTGAATTTCGAAAAACATACTAGCAAATGTATTTTCTTATTTTAAATTACGAGTTCATATGGGAAATTTCATATTTGCAACTTTAGTAGTTAATGATATCAAGTATTCTTTTGAAAATAAATCATCTCCTCTAACATCACTCAAGTATACATTTCCAAAAGCCTTTCTTTATTATTCAATACACCAGCTTAACGTTAGGGTACACAATGAAGGGAGTCCCGTCGTGGGTTGGAAGCTCGCAGACTCTTCCCTTTTCTATAAGAGAAAGGTCAGTTTAAGCATTACCGCTGTTTTGTAGAAGACTCCTAAGTGTTCATTATGAGTAGAAAACAAATTATCATGAGGCTCGTCATCTCGAAAACCAACCAATATCGACAATAATATGTAGACTCTCGCGCGCAAACCTTTTTTCTTTCTTTCTTTCTTTCTTTGTCCATAAGTACCAGTCTGAAATTAGGCGATTTAAACATGATACTGTAGGGGACACGAATATTGAAGTATTCCACACGTAACTTTTAATCTACATTAGGAAGTAAAATTTTAGTGAAGGAATGACACTGAGATTTTACTAACAATTTTACTCTTACATTGTTTTTATCCTTAATCGGTTCCTTAATTTTGTTCCCTAATTTAGAAAATCTTTGCACTGAAATGAGCAAGGTTCGACAGGCACCATTAGAACATTGGTAATAGCAGAAATATATCATATTTGGGATTTTGGTACGTGGTCCCCTTCTCACCTGGAAAGCAGTCTCAGGGTTCGTTTTATTACTATGATACAGTTTTATAAATATTAAAATTACATGCAGCAGACAAAAATACATTGTCACTGAAAACTGAATTTCAGTTATCTATATCAACAAAATAGTAATAGTAATAATAATAATAATAATAATAATAATAATAATAATAATTTATTTACTAATAACTTAATAGCTCCTACAGGTGATATAACTAAGTACGTTAACTTTGCACTTTTGTTTGCTGCAATGTTCCGTAACTAATTGTAACTTATTTAGCGCTTATAAATTTTAATTACATTTTTAGAGGATCTGAAATGTATTTTTGCAAACGAAACCGCATAGTTACGAGTGTTACGTAACTGATCCGTTACCTGCATCATAAAGTACAAAGTCAAAACTTAAAGCTTCTAAGTATAGCGGTTTCAGCTGTTCACTAAAGATGAGTTACTTCAGAAGTATTAAGAATTTTAATATTTCTATCACTACGAAAACTTATGAAAGATGGAAGATAATGGATGACCAATTCAGGATTCAATTCAGTAAATGATTTGACAAATAATCTATTATCGTTGCACATCACACATCATTTCAAGTTGTTATGGAATTACAATAAAACACGAAATTGGAATAGTATTGAGATGAACAGTGACACTTCCGATGCCGTTTAAATCTACATTTAGCCCCTTCCCCAAGTTACGATTTAAATTTAGATTTAAACAGAATCGAAGTGTCACTGTTCATCTCAGCGATCCCCAAAACTATGGATTCAACACTAATATTGGTCATTTTCGATAATTTTTATATATCTCCCCTCCCCTAAATTGAACCATCAAAGTGAAATGACAAAAGCTATTCCAGGCCCGAACCTCATATATGTTGAAAATTTGATTGAGATCGGTGGGGTAGTTGAAGAGTTATTAAGTCACAAACGTAGTCACTTTAATTTTTGTTTATTTTTATAGATCTCCCCCTCCCAGGTCCGAACCTCTATGTTCAAGATCGGTCGGGGGGGGGGGGGAGTTCAAGAGGTACGAAGTCACAAACATAGTGACTTTCATTTGCTTTTGACATAGTCACTAATCACATAGTGATTATATATATATATATATATATATATATATATATATATATATATATATATATATATAATATTACACAGGGGTTGGATAAAACATCTAAAAACACTTCATATAGAACACGTAAGTTTAGTCCTCCACTAGACAACACGTGTTGCGGTTACCGATCGTTTTTTTTGTTTTCAATGTGTCATGTGGACCTTCCTCTTCCGTCAGCAGTAACCAGTTCACCTGTGAGTATGGTGGTGTGAATGTGGTGCGGTAAAATGGGCGACCTCACAGACTTCCAAAGAGGCATGATCGTTGGTGCCCGTCTGGTTGGAGCTTCAGTGGCAACAGTGGCGAACATTGTGCCAGTATCAAAAGGCACTGTGTCCAATGTCACGAGGGCATACACAATTCATGGGGAAACGACGTCTGCAAAGCACAACAGTGGTCGAAAGACAATCCTGTCAGATAGGGACCGGAGGGCATTAAAACGGATTGTAACAGTTAAAAAGAAGACCACTGCAATGAAAATTACGTCTGAACTCAATTCCGGCCTACAGAACCCGGTTTCATCGAAAACAGTGCGACGGAAACTTCATAAAATGAAAATTCATGGCAGAGCCGCTATCGCCAAACCCCTGGTCACAGCAGTAAATGCGAAGAGGCGTATCCAATGGTGCAAGGACAACAAGGCGTGGACTCATGAGCAGTGGAAACACGTAATGTGGTCCGATGAATCGACCAACACCTTGTTTCCAACAACCTTGTGTTTACGTATGGAGAACACCGTCGCAGGCCTATGATACAGACTGTCTGCTCCCAACTGTAAAGCATGGGGGTAGTTCTGTTACAATATGGGCAGTGATATCGTGGTTTTCTGCAGGTCCCATCATAGCCCTGCATGGAATGATGAATGCTAAGGCGTATGAGATCTTTTTGGGGAACCAAGTTCTACCCATGGCCCAAATATTGTTTCCTGATGGTGATAGCATCTACCAAGATGATTTGGCACCCTCTCACGTCGCAAAAACGGTGAAATCATGGTTTGAGGAGCAGGACCAGGAGCTATCACACCTCCCCTGGGTCCCACAATCACCAGATCTGAACATCATTGAGCCATTGTGGTCTGAGTTAGAAAGGCGTGTTCGGTCTCATTAGCCTCCACCAGCATCCTTTAAGAAACTGGAGCATGTTTTGGAGGAACAATGGTACAAAATTCTACACACCACGATTCAAGAGCTGTATACGTCCATTCCACGTCGGATCCAAGCTGATTTAGACGCAAAAGGAGGCCCCACACCATACTAGGTATGACTTTCACACTTTTGCATACGTTTTAGATTTTTTGTCCAGATATATATGCATTTTCCTGTATAGTCAGTAACATGTATATTATCTCGTGAATATGTTAGACAATTACGTCACTATGGTCACTATGATACCTTCTGGTTTCACTGACTATGTGGAACTTTCCAGAAAATATTCTCCCGTTCATTCTAACATTGTGGTTACGCTTTTGGTTTATTTATTAAATTTTGTTTGAAGTACGCTGCGAGAGATTTTTAGCAAAATAGACATAACTAAACTTTTTGTTATATTCTTGATAGTATACCTAGTTTTATGACACGAATTAGAACTTAATAATTTTACGCGTGAATGAAAGATACAAGCCTCAATGTGTAACTAATTTAATAATTTTGATTGTTTGTTGTTATGCGGCGTTTGTGAAGTGTTTATGTGGTGTGACATGCATGGCAGTTGACAGTTTTCAATTACACATATCAACTTATTTTTAGTTGAAGTGGTTGTTACTTACTTAGAGTGAGAGCTTACTAACTAACTTGCTTACTTAGAGTGAGAGCACAAGTACTTGATATAGTAGAAGTCTACAGAGATGGCTGCTAATTGATATTAACTGTTATTTATTTATTTATTTTGAACTTTATAGACATAGAGATGTTTGGTTTGAACTCGAGATGTATTTTTAGTTTTAGAACGACAGAGAGAGAATTTACGATGTAAAATTTGGCCACACCGTACCATCCCTATTACTTTTGATGAAGTTATTACTCAATGTGCCCGTGGTTATGACGTACAGCCACGCGCTTGAAACATTGACCCAGAAATCTGGGTTTATGTTCAAATCGGAATTTGTTTACACGAAGAAATTTATTGATCCAAGATTCACATAATGAAGAAGTTCATTATGTAAGGTAAGCTGTCTTCAGCACACAAAGCGAAGTTACAGACGAGCTTATACAATAATTGCTAACGTTGTACAATGGATTTTTTAATATAAAATTATGTGTAGCAACTTTTTTCTGTTTCTTTATTTATTTTGGCAAATGATATTAAATTTGGAAGCAAAAAACAATAAAAATAAAAAGTTTATAATTTGAAGGTTACAATATTAGGTAATTCCCAACCAATCCTGCACGAAGTATTATTCTGTTTTGTGGCATTGCGTTTCGTAAATTCTTACTTTAAAATACAAGGAAGCAAAATGAAATCAACTGTTCGGACGTACAAATCTTAAGACAGTAATAAACTATCGTACTATTTCCAAGATAGCAAATGCACGGTAAAAGCAATCTTGTTTGTTAGATGGATGCATCAAATGCATTAGATTAATAAATCAAATCAAGACTGGAGACAAAGATACAAAATGTTATACGCTTTCACTTATGAACTTCTATAAACAGAGCGCTTTATTATCTAGATAATGTATAGCAATGTAACTTCGGTAAACATATTTACTTCTTTCTACGCACAAATTAAATTGCATGGACACTGATTTTACCCTGTTTACAAAATATTGAACAATTTCAATACTTACTGTTGCCTAAAGGTGCACACATGAGAAAAGTTAGTTTCAATTAGCTCCTAATGCCACTGAATTTCTTTTTTCAATCTTTTCATCTGTAGATGTATTTTTTCACGCAAATTTAAAACTGGTGTTCTGAGATTCTGATTCTCAATTAATGGGTTTCAAATTATAGAAAAAAGTGTTTATAAGCTTTAACATATTGTTTTATAGTAGAACTTTATTATAAAGTGTTATTTATATGAAATTACTAAACAGTAACTACTATGCCACACTGCAACTTCTACCCTACATCCATCAACTTTTTATGAATAGTAACGTAAATTTTATCTTGAAAAGTAAACTATTCTTAGCACGTAATTATTTTATTTATACCCGAAATTACAAATTTGTACATATTTAATGCATGATGTAATTGGTTATCCAACAATAATTTAATGCAACTGACAATATATATACACAAAATGTTCAGTCAGAAACCAACAGTCCAATCAAATGATGATTCCTGTGTGTGACTTATATGATGCATTTTTCTGTACATTATTGAAGAATCACGTGGGTAACGAGTGAAAAAAGAAAATAATTACCGATATTGGAAGACAACTGTTATTATTGTTGTCATCTATTTCTTAAATAAAGAATAATGAACGAACGACATACCAAAGAGTTATTCCTACTCCACACCTTACTGTGTTGTAGTTAGTCGAAATACTATTTTTAAGGCTCATTTTTTTAAACATTAGCACTGTAAATAATCCTAACGCATACACATCTAAAACTGGTAGTAATAATGTATTATAAACATAAATACTAAAGGTATTTCGCTTCCACCTTTTGTAACTCACCTCTTCTTTTTCTCCTCATTAGAAGATATGTCTTCAAGAAATCCCTGTTGAGAGATAAATTTCAGTCGTAACTCAAATTCTCACTGTGCATTCGGACAGGAATTAATCTGTAACGGCTGGGAATCTATCTCTTGTAGGATTTTATACATCCTCTTAAATCTTCACTGGCAACTATCAACATACAAATTCTCAAGTAACACTAGCAAAACACTCACCTTTTCCTCAAATTCTCCAAACAGACTATTTTTGAGCACATTTGTACAGATTCTTCACCATAGAATAATCGATATAAGCAGAACAACAGAATTATATATATAATCAACCAAATTGACTTGTTAGGAACTTGTAAACAGACATACAATGTGATCGCAGGCCAAGGCTGAGATCAGATATCGGATCATTAGCCGCGAACACAGAATAGCTAAAAATCCAATAAAGTTATAGAAATAAATTATATTTAAACATGTGCACAATTCACACGTAATATCTTACACAAGAAATACTAATATTTGGTAATATACTTAAAATTGAAAACTCTACAATTCTATCCCATCTTTTCTACACTTACAATATATATTGCATAGGGTTGTATCCTAAAAAAAGCGAGGCAGGGCAATTTCTTTTCCCTATTTCAGGAATAATTGAAGATTTGAGGCTTGACGGACGTAGCAATACTCATTAAGAGTATACCGTACAATTAAATATTAATTTTACTAATTATAAAAATATATACAATCGAAGAAAGCCCACAGAATGTATTTGCCAAAAAATATGGTTCTAAAGCAAAAATTCAGAAGAAAAATAATTTTCTAGAGAATCTCAATTACTTATAGAAAGACTATGAGAAAAATATAAACAACACTCAAACAATTTAAACCTATATAAGGAACTTAAAAATTAATACCATGTACCAGGCTTAAAGCTACTCATGATGTCGCCAACGCCACCTATATGATCATGATGCCAGTGAGTTACAACTATCTTCTCCAATTCTATATTTTCCTTACTGAGAACATCCTGCAAATATCCTATATACTGTGGTCTATCATTTTCACCAGTATCCAGTAAAATTCTCCTGCAAATAAATATAAGCACATTTAGTTTTTACATTTTTTTTTAAAGATTCCGCTATGTTGTTACAATGAGAATATATATCAGCATTTTTTAAAGTTTGCTACACAAAATCACAGAATTGCGATGCAAACGAAAACTTTCATCGCAAAATGTGTTACATCTATGATTATAATTTATTACCGAAGTGAGTTATTTTCACTCACTCACTCTCTCTCTCTCTCTCTCTCTCTCTCTCTCTCTCTCTCACACACACACACACACACACACACACACACACACACATACACACACACACACACACACACACACACACACACACACACACACACATATATATATATATATATATATACATATATATATATATATATATATATATATATATATATATATATATATATATATATATATATATATATATATATATTGGGTGTTCTAACAATTGCGTCCACGGACAGCAGAGCGCTATTCTTCGGGTCAATATAAAGCGTTTACCAAATGTTATATATAGTATACTCTCCGGGCCTCCTTTAGCCACTATGGGGAATAAAATTTTCACTATGTGGCAACATCAAATATTAACTTTAGAATTTCTCTACAAATCCATGAAGCAGTTACACTGATTCGAATGCTAATAGATAGTGCTAGTTGTAACGTCTATCAACTTTAACTGCTATGTAGAAATAATCGATGTAACTATTTGATGGATTGATTGATCTCCTCCATGGTTCTTTATTTGCGACATTGCCACATAGTGCAATTCGTGTCTCCGGACAAGGACCCGAAAGGTATACAATTATATATACTTTTCACTTTATTTTGACTTGTAGAATAGTGCTTTGTAATCCGTGGGCCTCATCTTTAGAACATCCGATATATATATATATATATATATATATATATATATATATATATATATATATATATTACGAGTATAGTATACGATACTATACTGTACAATATATACAGGGTGATTCAATAAGAACGTACCAGGCCTATATCGCAGCTAATACTCCACGTAGAGCCTTCAAACAAAAAATTGCATTACCAAATCGTATATGTAAAATGCAATAAAAATAGTAGCGACACCAGTGGCGTCTCATGAATACCTCCAACGGGGGCCAACTTCAAAATTGAAATGGATAGTGGTATAACTGTTGGAATCGTTCGAAAGGACATTAAATGTCATGCAACTTTTAGAGGACAAACTTTGTAATATCCTTTCCCATTTAGGCGCGGGAGGCGTTGTTGCAGACTTGTATCTAACTACCCGTACCAGGCCTATATCGCACCTAATACTCCACGTAGAGCCTTCAAACAAAAAATTGCATTACCAAATCGTATATGTAAAATGCAATAAAAATAGTAGCGACACCAGTGGCGTCTCATGAATACCTCCAACGGGGGCCAACTTCAAAATTGAAATGGATAGTGGTATAACTGTTGGAATCGTTCGAAAGGACATTAAATGTCATGCAACTTTTAGAGGACAAACTTTGTGATATCCTTTCCCATTTAGGCGCGGGAGGCGTTGTTGCAGACTTGTATCTGACTACCCATAGCAGGCCTTAATCTCAGCTAATAATGTACATAGAGCCATCAAACAAACAATTGAACTACCAAATCGTATGCGTATAATGCAATAAAAATAGTAGCGACACCAGTGGCGTATCGTGAATATCTCCAACGGGGGTCATCTGCAAAATTTGACATGGAAACAGGGGTTGATTGTGCCTCCATTGAAACAAGCGCACAATGGGAGAAGCGTCGAGATGAAACACGTTGTCATATTTCTTCCTCGTTGGCAGCAACGCGGTCGCATTACTAGGTGAACGTCAGATGGTGCGAGGGTGTATCCAGTCACACCAGGCGAATGCCGCGAGGGTACGCGCAAACCATGCCCTGGCAAACAACAGCCGACGCCTTTGCAGGATTAACTTGGGGCCTAAGTCAAGGGTAGCCCAGACCCACAATGACGTGGACGCGCGATGTATCTTGTGTGTGTACGTACAATATGAAATATCTCCAAATCCGGGAGCATGTGTTGTGGGATTGTTTGTCGTTCTTTCGAACAGCATACTCATTTATCATTGCCAGTGATTGTGTGGTGGTACTCTTGTAGATCCAGTAGATAACTCGTACATGACCTTGCTCAAGACATAGTCTATGCGGCTTCGAACAGGCGATTGCTGCTATGTCGGACAGAGGGCAGAAGGAGCGATGCTGTAGCCAAAACAGGTAAAAACAAGCGTGTAGAGTAAAAGTGATTAACCTCTACAGTGAGTTAAAGTGGTCCGTGTACTGGACAAAGTGTGGTGCATTGAATTGTACTACCCCTGTGCATTACAAGCTCGTGACGGACGAAAACGAAACTTCCACAAGCAGTGAAACCTCTGTGATTGTGTTGATGTTTGAGTGATTGTAGTAGGAAGTGTCGGTAGTAAATAACATTCATGCGGTATACGAATTTGGAGGCATTCCAAATGCTCAATTTTAGGAGAATGCCGGGAAAATTATAGGGCTGCAGCTCGATTATACGCTGAACGCTATCCACAGCGACAAGCTATTTCCCACAATCTGCTGCGGAGATTAGCAGCACGATTGCAGCAGACAGGCAACATGCGTGGACGCTATGGTGTCCGGAGAAGAATCGTACAAAATGAAGACGTTGCCATTGATGTACTTGCCGCTATTGCAGTAAATCTTCATGTATCTTCGCGGCAGATCGCACGAGATCGTGGTATAAGTCAAGGTAGTGTCCTGCGTATTCTGTGGAAATTACATTTTCACCCGTACCACCTCTCTCTACATCTAGAACTAAGTGATGCGGACTGTAATTTACGGTGAAATATCCCTTACACAGTTGGCAGGAAACCTTAATATTCGTGTACATATATCTACCTTATCAAGAGCTGTGAAACGCTACAATTATCTCCGATATAAGAAGTGCAAGCGACAGCCGCCACTCACTGCGCAACACAAAGAGCGACGTGTGAATTGGGCCAAGACACATGTGACCTGGAAGCAGAACTGGCGTCGTGTCATCTTCAGTGACGAAAAGAAATTTAATTTGGATGGTCCCGATGACTGACGATACTATTGGCACGATCTGCGGAAAGAGGAACAGATGTTCTCTAAGCGACAGCAAGGAGGACAGTTGGTAATGGTGTGTGTTTGTGGGGAAGGGGGGCTTTGGTTATTATGGTACAACAAACCTCGTATTTCCTACATCTCGTATGGGACCAACCACGTACCAAACAACACTTGCAGACAATTTGTTCCCATTTGCCGCGCAAATTGCTGGTCCCGAATGGATTTTCCAACAGAACAATGTCACTATCCATGTTGCTGGAACTACCAGGGATTGGTTTCGGAACAATGGTGTGAATGTCCTTACAATTCCCCAGACATAAACCCGATGGAAAATTTATGGGGAATGTTGTGTCGCTCAATGTACGCCAACGGTACCCAGTACAAGCATGTTCGTGAATTGCAGGATGCCATCATCGCTTCATGGAATCAAATGATGCATGGTAAGGCGTATGAGGCCATTTTGGGGGACCAGGTTCTACCCATGGCCCAAATATTGTTCCCTGATGGTGATGGCATCTACCAAGATGATTTGACACTCTGTCACGCTGCAAACACGGTGAAATCATGGTTTGAGGAGCATGACCAGGAGCTATCACACCTCCCCTGGGTCCCACAATCACCAGATCTGAACATCATTGAGCCATTTTGGTCTGAGTTAGAAAGGCGTGTTCGATCTCATTACCCTCCACCAGCATCCTTTAAGAAACTGGAGCATGTTTTGGAGGAACAATGGTACAAAATTCCACACACCACGATTCAAGAGTTGTATACGGTGCCTTCCATTTCAATTCAGGCAAAAAAAAAAAAAAATATATATATATATATATATAAAATTGTACCATCACCATCTCAGATATTGTTGAAACTTTTTTTTATAGCAACTAGACATGTTTTTAAGAGACCCACATTTTTTTGTTTTGTCGAAAAAAAAATTTCCCGCCAAGTAATGAGCCATCAAAGACGGGGAGTACAATTTATGAATTGTAGAAGACATGGAAAATGGTCAACTTCGGAGCCTCACCATTCGGCTATGGAGACAGGTAGAGTCATAATTCTTGTTGTGGTATGTACATAGGGATATAAATAAACTATATTTTATTATAGTTTGGTTTGGGCATGCGTATCTTTTTGTACATAAATTAACATTGGACAAAGGTGATATGTCCGTGCCGTAATATTTGCAGGACAGAAACTTCAAGGCATCTCATAAATCAGAGGTTCATGCAAAACTTTGTTTTTGTTAATGGAATATTTGATGGAGGTTTTTTTGTTTTTATGTAATGTGCTACAAATGCAAAAACCCTTCGGACATTATCCATATCAGTCAAAACCTGATTTTCGAAGAAAAATGGACATATCACCTTTGTCCAGATACCCATCGAAATGAACATCAATTTATCTGAAAAGTCGAAGTTTGCGAATTTTTTTCGAGCACTTCCGGTTCGAATTTTAAAATTCTGTTTTCACGGTTGGTAAGACCTAGTTACCCGCTTTCCGAAAAAAAATTTGTATCGCTTCTGTGTGCAACCGTTTTGTCGCAAAAAATTCGAGAAATTGTAAAATTTTCAAAAATCGCCATTTTTGGGCGCCATTTTCTTGAAAGCACCATCTTTTAAAATTCTGAAATTTTGTCAGATGGTTCAACTTTACATGAATAATAAACACACAAATACTATTCTCGACCAATGCTTCATGAATTAACTGCAGCCTTTTAAAGTTAGCGAAGTTTCGTTAACTTTGACGTCACAGTTAGCAACACTGGGAACAATAAAAGTGCAATGATTTGATGATGATTGTGGTTCACATTCATTAAATGAAGAATAAAAGGTTTTCTTGACTGTTTTTATTATTATTATTATTATTTTGATCAAGAAGGCTCTCTGAAATAGTAAAATGAACCTCCCCCTACTCCGTTTTCTTAAACCGAAATAATCTGAGGTGGAAATTACGATTACGAAACGCAGAAAATTCAAGTTCACTTACTTAAAATGGTCTTCGGAAACAAAATGTCACTGATTTTTTTTTTATTTTTTTATTTTTTTATTTTTTACATGGACCAATCATTTGCTTTATTTGTGTCTTCTTCGCTAATAGCATGTAACCGTGCAGGTGCTCCAATAGGTGTTGGCTCACTCACAACTCGTCCAGGAGTGGATCTAAGGGGAAGAAACTTTTTTATTTTATATATAAATAAAACCGATCTCAGAGTTTGGAGCTCGTAGCTCTAAGTAGCAATATTACGCCCCCCCCCCCCTTTCCAGAAGTCCATCCTGTATCCGCCCCTGCGTAGCACATTGTCGATAGTCACAAATGCTGAAGGTCCATGTGGAAGCATAAACAACACTTCAACTTCACGTAATTCATGACTTATTCATAATATTTCTGCTACGCACCACTGGTTATCATACCTATATGTATGTAACAGAAGTTCCTTTTTTTGCAGATTTCTTAAATCTACACTTTGAATTGCAGAAGTTCGAGTTTGGGGGAAGCATGAAGTTAGTTCATGGTGACCCGTTACTGCCATAAAAACTTCGCCATTTTCCGAAAGCGAAAGATGACTTCGTTGAATACCAGCTACCGGTCGCATACTTTCCCTTTTTTTCTTTCGGCAGTCGTCGAATTCAGTTCCAGGGAACAAAACGAGAGTAATAGCCGGAGTTTGTACTTGCACTATACTCACGAATTCTTCTGCGGCGCGGTGGCTCAGTGGTAGAGCGTTCACCTCCGGTGCTTGGGGTCCCTGGTTCGATCCCAGATCGCGCCGTGTGGGCTTTGTGGTGGACAAACACCGTGCTTGTGAGTTTTCTCGGGGTTATCCCATTTCTTCTCATAATCACCGTCTCCTTTAGCCTAACCGGCATATGCGTGGGACGTAAAACTTAAAGATTTCATTTCATTTTTTTTCTTCTGCGGTTTTAATACTGAGTATCTGTATTTGCCTAAGATTATGCCGCGTTGCCACATTCTTTACACCTCCCCCCCCCCTCAATAACGTCTCAGAGACCCTTGCATGGCCGGTTTCACTGCAAAACCACTGCTTTATCGGACCTGTCTCCATCTCGAACATCTGAAAGCGATTTTTAAAGTGGGATGCACACTATCAGAAATCACTGACACGGTTTCGGAAATTGTAGACACTTATTTTCTCGTATTCAAACCTTTTTCTATAAAATATATTTTCGCTTTTCTTCGAGTATTTTTAGAATCTTGTCTATGGCTATGAGTACATGAGCCGAATCGTGTGTTTTATCGTCGTTTATTAGAACAAAACTGTCAGTTGTTTCATATTCCGGTGATAACTCTGAATTTCACTTTGCAGAATAACAGCCCAGTTTTCAGCGAAGTCCACATGAAGTAAAATAGAATTTGTATCTTGAAATTTTATACGGTGCTTTTCAGTAGCAATTAATTCTCTTTGGATTTTCTTGATGTAGTCATGAATTACAATTCTTACAGTTAAACAAGCAATGTACGATACGAAAACAGAAAGTGGCACACTTTTTTAACGAGATTATTGTTTTCCCATATGGCATACGTAACACTTTCATTTTCATCAGGATCAATAATTAAAGGTTCCACACTTATTCCTTCCACTCCAGGACATTCACCACATTCTTGAAGAAGACAGTTGTCATTTTCTACGGATTATACTACTAAAGAAAATAGGTCACTTATGACAGCTTCAATACAGGCTGCACCTTTGATTTGTAGCAACGCAGTAGCAGCTTACTTAAAATTTGCACAATACACACTTCCCTCCCAGGTCGCGGACTGGCCCACTGTAGTCGAATACTGTAAAATTCCGAGTGACCCATTTTTATGTTGGGATTGTTCTGTTTAAAAAGTCAGTAAATTTCTTTGGAACGCATAGGAAAACGTTTCGATTTTTTTTAACTTTTTGTTCCTTTTCGATCACTGTAATGACATCGCACTTAATTGAGACTATGTCTGCAGCATTCCAAATCATCACTGAGGTAATAGTTCAGGCTTTTTGTAGATCATCAGAATTTATTGGATGGCCATTTCAAGTAAACTTAAAATGTGTGTGTTTCGTAATCGTAATTTCCACCTCAGATTATTTCGGTTTAAGAAAACGGAGAAGTAGGGGGAGGCTCATTTTACTATTTCAGAGAGCCTTCTTGATCAAAATAATGAAAAAAAAGTAAAAAAGAAAACCTTTTATTCTTTATTTAATGAATGTGAACCACAATCATCATCAAATCATTGCACTTTTATTGTTCCCAGTGTTGCTAAGTGTGACATCAAAGTTAACGAAACTTCGCTAACTTTAAATGGCTGCAGTTAATTCATGAATCATTGGTCGAGAATGGTATTTGGTATGTTTATTATTCATGTAAAGTTGAACCATCTGACAAAATTTCAGAATTTTAAAAGATGGTGTTTTCGAGAAAATAGCGCCCAAAAATGGTGATTTTTGAAAATTTTACAATTTCTCGAATTTTTTGCGACAAAACGGTTGCACACAGAAGCGATACAATTTTTTTTTTTCGGAAAGCGGGTAACCAGGTCTTACCAACCGTGAAAACAGAATTTTAAAATTCGAACCGGAAGTGCTCGAAAAAAATTCGCAAACTTCGACTTTTCAGATAAATTGACGTTCATTTGTTAATTTATGTACAAAAAGATACGCATGCGCAAACCAAAGTATAATAAAATATAGTTTATTTATATCCCTATGTACATACCACAACAAGAATTATAACTCTACCTGTCTCCATAGCCGAATGGTGATGCTCCGAAGTTGACCATTTTCCATGTTTTCTACAATTCATAAATTATACTCCCCGTCTTTGATGGCCCATTACTTGGCAGGAAAATCTTTTTCGACAAAACAAAAAAATATGGGTCTCTTAAAAACATGTCTATCTATTAAAATGCTACAGTACCAATTACGAGTGACCGAGCTCTAACCTATAACCTTAGCTTTCAAAGCTTTGATTTACGGTTATTTGTGATTTCACGTTTATAACAAAGACAAATATTTTTAAAAGAGTGTACTTTAAATAAATTACTTAAAGAAATATTCTTCACAAAGTTTATCCTTTAAAATTATTGTTCAAAGGCCTTTGCCTTTAATAAGCCTTCTCCGAAATAAATGCAAATGAATTGTGCTGCCATCTTTGGAGCTTTTTTAAACTACGTTTATATGTTTGTGGCCAATCCTTTCGACAATGAGATCTCGGAAACTACAGGCTCTAGAAAGATGACGTTTTCACTGATCGATTGCAAATTTCATGTAGATTGTCCAGTTCTAATTGAATATTTAAAAAACATAGGCACTCTTTCTTTATTACATTTTTTAGGGGTACATTGGAAGTGTTGAAATTAAAAAAACTAAAGCATCGCATCCTACGCATTATACATTCCAACATCACACTGTTGTATATAGGGGTTGTATATGTCTCAAGCGTTTGTTTCATGGCCAAATAATAATGGAAAAGGAAAAGGAAGGATAACCATTTCTCCAGTCTAAGATGAACTTTTATTTTGGGAGTGTTTTGCCCAATGAACACCTGTATATAACTGACATTATAATTAATTGTATATATAATGTATTTGCTTATTACATCCTGCATGCAAGAAGAAAGAAAACACTGGTCATACATGAATTAGAAACTCCAACCGGAAGCAGGCTCAAATCTTGCAAACGGTGCGAGATATTGAGAAAAAATAATCGAAAAATGTCTCCTCTTTATGATACCCCTTGTTTTTTTTTAATCACTACGTCTTTCACTTGTGTCTGTAAAGGGACATGTACAGATGTTGTAAGGAATGATAAGGAGATTTATACTCATATGCGAATGATGCGCTGTGTAGAGAGCGCTGGTTTAGCTAGTTGCTATAAAAAAGTTTCAACAATATCTGAGATGGTGATGGTATATGCTCTGCCTGAATTGAAATGGAAGGCACCATACGTCCATTCCACGTCAGATCCAAGCTGTTTTGGACGCAAAAGGAGACCCCACACCATACTAGGTATGATTTTCACACTTTTGCAAACTTTTGGATTTGTATATATAATGGATTTGGATTTGTATATAAACAACTATTTATAATGTATAGTTTTTTCTTCAGATAGAAGGATTCTCTTTTGATCTGATATAGTTGCGATAAATCTTTCCGCAAGAACCTGACGCTTTTCTTTATGTACCTGTCGCTTCTCAATAATACATACCAATCCATTATAAGCTAGATATATATATTACCGGAGAATGGTCGTAAAATTGACCATGTGAACTTCAACATTTCATAGCATATGGAAATACGTAAAGCGCGTCAAAGCGCTTTGCAAATGAAGAACTTCAGCTTACTTTTGTGAAATTAGATAATTAACGAAAACACGAAACTAGCAGTAAAGTTCAAGAAATTTCTTGACGTCCTCAGTGGGTGGTTCAGAAAATTGACCTATTAGTCTTCGCCCACTACATGGTAGTGAAACATATATTTTTTCCGAAATCCGATGTTGCCAACAAAATTCTAACTGGCGACAGTTTTCGGCTGCGATAGGGGAGTGAGAAAAACCTATCTACTCTGTCATTTAAGTAAGATACGGAGTGACTTAAATATTTCGACGAAGAAAAAATAGCCTAGAAACTCCTAATGCTTTGTGACGTTTTCTTATTTGACACTTTCAAGAGAAAATCTTCCTTCTTCCAGTGAGAAGGAACAAACTATATACAAGCAGTGTTCATTTTCTTCTTCCCTAGTTGAGAGTGTGCATTCTTTTAGTTATAAACATGAATACATCTATTGAAAAAGCAGCATGGAATTTTTATCTATAAAATACTCTTAAATTCTAATCAAATATTAATATCCGAAATGTATGCTGAAGTATCCTACTTTCTCATTCACATAATAGAGCATAAGATCAAAATTTTATGAATAGTATATTTTAATTATATTTTACATTTTATTACATTATATCTAATTATTTTATTACATAATTACATTATACTGCATCAACTATTTTTATAAAATTCTACACCAGAGCATAAGCCGTCCTAATTAATTTTCTTTAACTGATTTTTCCTTATGACACCAGAAGAACATTGGTATAATATTATATTTTCTTCTTTCTCTTCCTTATTCGATAAAGATAGGAAAGATGCCTAGTGTTATATACAGACCACGGTTGACGGAAAGTTAGTCCGATAATAAAATAGTAAAACAAAGAGAATTCCGTTCAGGTCCTCGTATTAGAAGAGGAAGAGAAATTACAATTGATATATGTTACTAAAAACGATAAATTTTATTTCAGTGCTAAAAGATCACGACGTAGGAAGGCTTCACACTTGTAGCAGTTCTGCTAGCAATAGCCAAGGGCGTATCCAAGGAAGGGATCCACTGGATTCAGGACCAAGAACATAAGAAATTGTACTTCTTTTTGTAATATACTGTACCTATGTTTTGTCTACACCAGGGGCACACTTAGGAGGGACCTACTCGATCTGGACCCCCTCTGGTGTTTCGATTTCGGACAAAAATTACAGAGTGTGCGCCTGACAAAATACTTAATAACATTATTATTTTATGGGTATTTCTGACACTATAAATCTACTGTCGTCGTAAGTCTTGGAAACTACTTTTGGTATTTCTGAGCGACAAAAAAAAAAAAAAAAAAAAAAAAAAAAAAAAAAAAAAAAGTAGCTGTTTTCTTTGAAATGAAAATGAAATCTTTGAGTTTTACGTCCCACGGTTATGCCGGTTAGGCTAAAGGAGACGGTGATTATGAGAGATGAGTGAAATGGTGGAATGAAGAAAGTGGGAGGAAACGGGAGAACCCCGAGAAAACCCACGAGCACGGTGTTTGTCCACCACAAAGTTCACTTGGCGGGGGCTGGGATCGAACCCGAGACCCCAAGCACCAGAGGTGAACGCTCTACCACTGAGCCACCGCGCCCCCCTGCTGTTTTCTTTATTCTATGGTACATTCCTAATGGTAACAGTGATAAAGAAAACAAATTATACAACCAGAATAATCGTCCAAATATGTATCTTAGTTACGAAGGGAACAAGCAATCGCTATGTCATATTACCATAGTAATGTAGCACCAACGGAAATTCTTCCTTTCGCTCTCCTCTCATTATACTGTATATTGATATTTAATTTCATACAGCTGTGTAGCCATACGATAGTTATTCGACGTAAGAATTATAGAAATTTGAAGCTGAAGAAATTAATATCTACGGCATTTTCGTTGAAAGGATAAAAACATAATTACTAGCACTGCTATATGTAATTACCTCATTAGTTACTTCTTATGAAATAGTTAATGTGAGTGATTTTCTTCCAACGTAATTTCACTAAAATATAATTATCGTATTTTATGTTTAAGCAATAACTGCAGCATAATATGATATAGTTTAAGAAATTGGAACGAAAAAAAATTAGTAGAGTGTATGTTTTATTACATATTGAGAACGTAAATTAAGTAATATAATTCTATATTAATTTTAAGTATTTAAGTAATATATTCTATAATAACAATTATAGATTTTTTTCTTTTTAAATGCGGAATTTCAGAAAACGCTGGAGCATGTGTTCACTTACTTTTACTAGGGAGTTTATATACTAAATTTCATCTCCCTAACATGTCATGAAATACTCTGTTTTTGGCATACATTTTAAACCCCGTTCCTCCATCTTAATGCAATTTGATGACATGACAACAAGTCAAGTGAGTATCGTTTCACAGTGTGCAACTAATAATGTACATTTGCAAAATGTCCCTCAGGATTCGTGTAAAATTGATTAAAATGCAAAGTTCTCCGTAGCCCAATGTGTATTGTACTAATTTTAGCAGCCCATACCGGTAATTAGCATATTTATGGAGCTTCATATATATCCGGAATTCAATTATACACTACTATAACGTTCGGACACAAAACTGCTTTTAGTTTCTTTAGATGTAACTGGATGGGAATATGGAAAACAAATTGGATCAAGTACTGCTTCTCTGACACATGCTACTCACCCCGGCTGCAATCTTGGATCCAGCATATTGGATTCAACTTTCGGTTTTTCCAATGGGGATAGGTGCAAATGATACATCAAATTTATGTATAATTTTCTCGGAATTTCACTAAGGTAGTGAATTTTGCCGTAGTTTGTACCGCTTGGACGTTATTGCATGTTAAATCCTTCCAGGCACTTCGCGAATAGGCATTGCAGAGTAATATCAGTTACACTTACGTTTTTGATGTTGACAAATGAAAACAATTTCTAACTGGAAAAATACTGTAGGCAGGGTCGGATCCAGGATTTTCTGAAGGGGGTGCACCAATAACTACCAAAGTAACCAATCACACTGAAACTCTTCAAAGTGATATGCGACAATATTTTTTACCCCTGACAATGCTGATACATAGTACGGGGGAAGTATTTTAAGGAAGGTCGCAAGTAATGCACAGAAAAAAATGTACTTCTCTCCTCCTGGCTTCAGTTTTCTTCCCTACTTTATAAATGTTATATGTGCCTTCCATTTCAACTCAGGCAAAAAAATATAAAATTGTACCATCACCATCTCAGATATTGTTGAAACTTTTTTTTATAGCAACTAGACATGTCTTTAAGAGACCCATATTTTTTTGTTTTGTCGAAAAAAATTTTCCCGCCAAGTAATGGGCCATCAAAGACGGGGAGTACAATTTATGAATTGTAGAAGACATGGAAAATGGTCAATTTCGGAGCCTCACCATTCGGCTATGGAGACAGGTAGAGTTATAATTCTTGTTGTGGTATGTACATAGGGATATAAATAAACTATATTTTATTATAGTTTGGTTTGCGCATGGGTATCTTTTTGTACATAAATTAACAAATGAACGTCAATTTATCTGAAAAGTCGAAGTTTGCGAATTTTTTTCGAGCACTTTCGGTTCGAATTTTAAAATTCTGTTTTCACGGTTGGTAAGACCTAGTTACCCGCTTTCCGAAAAAAAATTTGTATCGCTTCTGTGGCCAACCGTTTTGTCGCAAAAAATTCGAGAAATTGTAAAATTTTCAAAAATCGCCATTTTTGGGCGCCATTTTCTCGAAAACACCATTTTTTAAAATTCTGAAATTTTGTCAGATGGTTCAACTTTACCTGAATAATAAACACACCAAATATCATTCTCGACCAATGCTTCATGGATTAACTGCAGCCTTTTAAAGTTAGCGAAGTTTCGCTAATTTTGATGTCACAGTTAGCAACACTGGGGACAATGAAAGTGCAATGATTTGATGATGTTTGTGGTTCATATTCATTAAATGAAGAATAAATGGTTTTCTTGACTGTTTTTTTTTTATTATTTTGATTAAAAAGGCTCTCTGAAATAGTAAAATGAACCTCCCTCTACTCCTCCGTTTTCTTAAACTGAAGTAATCTGAGATGGAAATTACGATTACGAAACACACAAATTTCAAGTTCACTTACTTAAAATGGTCTTCGGAAACAAAATTTCACTGTTTTTTTTTTTTTACATGGACCAATTATTTGCTTGGTTGTTGTCTTCTTTGCTAATAGCATGTAACTGTGCAGATGCTCCAATAGATGTTGGTGGTTCACTCATAACTCATCCAGGAGTGGATCTAGGGTGACGATTGCCGCTCCCCCCCAGAAGAAGAAACTTTCTTATTTATATATAAATAAAACCCATCCCAGAGTTTGGAGCTCTTAAAAATAGCTCTAAGTAGCAGTATTACAATCCCCTCCAGAAGTCCGTCCTGGATCCGCCCCTGCGTAGCACATTGTCGATAGTCACAAAACACTTATTTTCACTTCTCTTATGCTCTTCTGGAAACCTGTACCCTGGTGAAGGTTCATGTGGAAGCATAAACAGCACTTAAACTTCACGTAATTCATGATTTATTCATAATATTTCTGCTACGCACCACTGGTTATCATACATATATGTATATAACAAAAGTTCCTTTTTGCAGATTTCTTAAATCTACACTTTGAATTGCAAAAGTTCGATTTTGGGGGAAGTATGAAGTTAGTTCATTGTGACCCGTTACTGCCATAAAAACTTCGCAATTTTCCGAAAGCCAAAGATAACTTCGTTGAATACCAGTTACCGGTCGCATACTTTCCCTTTTTTCTTCCGGAAGTCATCGAATTCAGTTTCAGGTAACAAAACGAGAGTAATACCCGGAGTTTGGGCTTGCACTATACTCACGAATTCTCCTGCGGTTTTAGTGGGGACGCGGTGGCTCAGTGGTAGAGCATTCACTTCCGGTGCTTGGGGTCCCTGGTTCAATTCCAGCTCGTGCCGTTCTGCATTCCACCATTTAATTCATTTCTCATAATCACCGTCTCCTTTAGCCTAACCGTGGAACGTAAAACTTCAGGATTTCATTTCATTTTTTTCTTCTGCGGTTTTAATACTGTGTATCTGTTTTAGCCTAAGGCTATGGCGCGTTGCCACGTTCTTTCCCCCCCCCCCCCTTCCCCACTACCGTCGCAGAGACCCTTCCTTGCATGGCCGGTTTCACTGCAAAAACACTGCTTTATCGGACCTGTCTGCATCTCGAACATCTGAAAACGATTTTTAAAGTGGCATGCAGCACCATCAGAAATCACTGACACGGTTTGGGAAATTGTAGACACTTATTTTCACGTATTCAAACCTTTTTCTATAAAATATATTTTCGCTTTTCTTCGAGTATGTTTAGAATCTTGTCTATGACTATGAGTACATGAGCCGAATCGTGTGTTTTATCGTTGTTTATTATAACAAAACTGTCAATTGTTTCATATTTCGGTGATAACTCTGAATTTCACTTTGCAGAATAACAGTCCCGTTTTCAACGAAGTCCACATGAAGTAAAATAGAATTTGTATCTTGAAATTTTATACGGTTTTCAGTAGCAATTGATTCTCTTTGGATTTTCTTGATGTAGTCATGAATTACAATTCTTACAGTTAAACCGGCAATGTACGATACGAAAACAGAAAGTGGCACAGTTTTTTTTTTTTTTTTTTTTAACGAGATCATTATTCTCCCATATGGCATACGTAACCACTTTCATTTTCATCAGGATCAATAATTAAAGACACCACACTTATTTCTTCCACTCCAGGACATTCACCACATTCTTGAAGAAGACAGCTGTCATTTTCTACGGATCATACTACTAAAGGAAATAGGTCACTCATAACAGCTTCAATAAGGTTGCACCTTTGATTTGTAGCAACGCAGTAGCAGCTAACTTAAAATTTGCACAATATATATATATATATATATATATATATATATATATATATATATACACCACACACACACACACACACTTCCCTCTCAGGTTGCGGACTAACACACTTTAGTCGAATACTATAAAATTACAAGTGACCCATTTTTATGCTGGGATTGTTCTGTTTAAAAATTCAGTAAATTTCTTTGGAACGCGTAAGAAAACGTTTCAATTTTTTTTTTAACTTTTTGTCATTTTTCGATCACTGTAATGACATCGCACTTAATTGAGACTTTGTCTGGAGCATTCCAAATCATACTGAGGTAATAGTTTAGGCCTTTTATAGATCATCAGAATTCATTGGATGGCTATTTCAAGTAAACTTAAAATTTGTGTGTTTCGTAATCGTAATTTCCACCTCAGATTACTTCAGTTTAAGAAAACGGAATAGGGGGGGCTCATTTTACTATTTCAGAGAGCCTCTTTGTTCAAAATAATAAAAAAAAAACAGCCAAGAAAACCTTTTATTCTTCATTTAATGAATATGAACCACAAACATCACCAAATCATTGCACTTTTATTGTTCCCAGTGTTGCTAACTGTGACATCAAAATTAGCGAAACTTCGCTAACTTTAAAAGGCTGCAGTTAATCCATGAAGCATTGGTCGAGAATGATATTTGATGTGTTTATTATTCAGGTAAAGTTGAACCATCTGACAAAATTTCAGAATTTTAAAAAATGGTGTTTTCGAGAAAATGGCGCCCAAAAATGGCGATTTTTGAAAATTTTACAATTTCTCGAATTTTTTGCGACAAAACGGTTGACCCCAGAAGCGATACAATTTTTTTTCGGAAAGTGGGTAACTAGGTCTTACCAACCGTGAGAACAGAATTTTAAAATTCGAACCGGAAGTGCTCGAAAAAAATTCGCAAACTTCGACTTTTCAGATAAATTGACGTTCATTTGTTAATTTATGTACAAAAAGATACCCATGCGCAAACCAAACTATAATAAAATATAGTTTATTTATATCCCTATGTACATACCGCAACAAGAATTTTAACTCTATCTGTCTCCATAGCCGAATGGTGAGGCTCCGAAATTGACCATTTTCCATGTCTTCTACAATTCATAAATTGTACTCCCCGTCTTTGATGGCCCATTACTTGGCGGGAAAATTTTTTTCGACAAAACAAAAAAATATGGGTCTCTTAAAAACATGTCTAGTTGCTATAAAAAAAGTTTCAACAATATCTGAGATGGTGATGGTACATGCTCTGCCTGAATTGAAATGGAAGGCACCTATATTGTTTTGCTTGGTGAATCATTTTCCTTCAACCTTCAGAAAATCTACTTAATCTATTGCTTTTGCAAAGCTCTGGTTTCTCTTAAGCCCCAAACTCTGGTTTCTCTTAAGTGGTTATGTATGTACTTCAGAGAATATTTCGTCAACGATCAATCATATGCACACGGAGCCAGTCCAGTTACATATTCATGTCCAGTTACATCTAAAGAAATTAAAAGCAATTTTGTGTCTGAGCGTTATAGTAGTGTATTATTGAATTCCGTGTATATGAAGGCCCAGAAATATGTAAATTACCTGTATGGGCAGCTAAAATTAGTACAATACACATTGGGCCGCGGAGAACTATTCATTTGGATCGATTTTACACGGATTCCGAGGGGACCCTTGGCGAATGTACCTTGTAAGACTTTCAAACTATGAGAATTCAAGGAGACTAGAACGTATTCTTGGGACACTAAATCGATTGCAAAAAGCTGTTTTATATTTTACTAATTTAAAAACAAATATTTCACTCGTTGTTGGTGTTTTAAAATAAAAGTCGTGCACGAGAAAATGCTTACTTCTTTTAGCGATTCTGTTAACCCTGAGATTTGATTAAATGGGACTTACTGCAGTCTGTTTAATTAATGTTGTTACTTTTATGAATTATTGAAACAAAGTTGAAAAAATGAAATGAAATGAAATCTTTAGTGTTACGTCCCACGATTATGCCGGTTAGGCTAAAAGAGACGGTGATGATGAGAAATGAATGAAATGGTGCAATGAAGAAAGTGGGAGGAAACGGGAAAACCCCGAGAAAACCCATGAGCACGGTGTTTGTCCACCACAAAGTCCACACGGCGCGAGCTGGGATCGAACCAGGGACCCGAAGCACGGGAGGTGAACGATCTACCACTGAGCCACCGCGCTCCCAAAACAAAATTGAAATAAGCAAAATAAATAAATAAACAATTCATTCTTCTTAAGAGTTTAAAGTGATGTATATTTAGTATTTTAAAACACATTCAAGAATAAATTATAATTTATGAGATTTGCATTAAATTAAAGTGAATAATACACATAATTTCTTGCTGTGGATAGAGAAAACAATAAAAATATAATGTACTCTGAAATATTAAAATATTGGTGTGGTAGTATACGTTAAAATCTCTTGTTTCTATTTATTCACTTGAAGTAACACGAAAGGAAGCATCAATCTTTCATTAGCAAGGGGAAAAAAAGAAAGAGACGGAAAGTGACCTCTTAAACCCACATGTGTAAGTCATAAATCAAAGTGAAACAGCGACCAAAACAATGGCAACGTCGTTGGACACATACTAAGGTACAATGTCACTAGTAAGAGGATACTACTGTTCGGACAGCTCCAATTATCACCCACTAAGAGCTTTCTTGTTATTGAGAATAGTTTACTCCCTTTTTTGTCCTTCCATTGTTTCAAGCTCTAAGTAGTTGAGTTCTGTTTATAATTTTTCGAATTAAGGAAAATACACTTGAACCAGGAATAATTTAGCTAGAATATGAGTTAGAAAGTTAATATTTGTGTGAAATAAAGTTTTTGTACTTTTGTCATAAAAATATAGGTTCAGTTTGTGGGCTGGGTAATGTCAATATAGCGTTTCTTGACGTATTATAGATTGAGAACTTAATAAAAAGTGCCATGTGAACACACTGAAAAACAGATACAATCTTAGGTAATCTTCATTCATTAATGTCAGTGATCATTAGAGAAGGCAATCCCTCACTCATCCTGAGTTCGAGAAACGTATGCTTATTAATAAATTGTGTATTAACACACTAACAAAAAAGTGAAATTCTTATACCGGTGGACAATCCTGCTCCCTTTGCATAGGCAAAATGTGAAATGACGCTACTGATTATCGTACGTGTTTGTGTTTGTTATATACAAAAATGTTTATTTTTAATATTTCATGTCACTAAAACAAAAATAAATATACATAATTTCCATTTTCAATGCTGCCAAAAATGCTACACAAAAATTGTAAATTGCTACACAAACAGCAAAATCTAGAAAGAAAAAAAGCTAATATAAAGGGGGGACCATTTATTTTGATACGCCATTGTAATTTTTAAATTAATGGACAAAAAACATTGGAATTTTGAATCATGCAAATATCGGCAGTGGGACATTGTTTGACATCCTCTGTGATAGGAAAGCTTAATAATGTTACTATCTTAACATGAAGTTGTATTTTTTCAAATGGCACTACGTTAGGTTATTACATATTTCAAATCTACATATAAAATGAAAACTGACAATACTATACTTGTCACGCAGTGTTGCAAACTAAAAACACCGCAGTATCACTATATCACTAACATCGAAACACAACAAAATTTTGGTGATTTTTACAACAATTACAACACAATGAAGACGGATGTCGTAATGCACATACACAGTATCTTAATTTGAATACTATGGTCATCATATGACGTATTTCGAACATGTAAAAACGAGGTTACATGGAATTGAAAATTTGACTTTTTTCAAAGGAGTTTATTACGAAAAAGGGTCGAGATAAATATTATATCCAATTACATACATGGTTTCCGATAGACGTAAGGATCATAATGCCCTTTACAGCAATTTGATGTCTCAAACCATTTGGGAGATATGGAAAAAATCTCCCACATGTAAATGTAAATGTAAAATTTTATACATTGCTTGAAATGGTGTATTTGTGGCAGGGTTTGCCCAAGCGGGCCCAGCCCGAAAAAACCCGCCGGGTTTTTTCGGGCTGGACCCGCCTGAAAAAACCCACTTTAATACTCACCTGGGTTTTTGACCTTTTTGTTAGTATATTATTGGTGCAACTAAGGTGATCACATTTAAAGTGATTTTTATCAGATCTTGAACTTTTCTTGGGCGAATTAGATGCTTTCATGTTAAAGTATACAACAACATTGAGCGTTAGACCTATATAAAGTTCTGAATGCACTGAACGGATAAAAGCAGCTTACTTTAGCTTGAGATAATTATAGAACAAATTAATGTATGGATTGTGTTTATAGCCTACTTGAAGTAAAATATGCAATTTTATATTTTAGAAAATACTTTCCGTGAATAGTGTGCTCGCCTACTCGGTGACGTCGGGGGAAGTTATCCCCCATACATTTGACGAGTTTAAGGCCATAGGTGCCTGTACCAGCAGTAAATATGTAAATACATTTGTATTATTTCATACATTTGATGGTAACACAAGTATTCTTACGTAAAACTTTGCTTTCCAACAACAGTAGTGTAGTTCCGTCATTAGTTGCTACTCTTCAAATAAGCATTCTGTAGAATCAACACCAGCAATAGTGTAAAAATCTTGTCAGATTTACGAAGCTTAATGCTCGAAGACTACAGGGTCGTATCCAGAAGTAGTAGGACTGATTTTTTTAAAAAAATATTGAACATTTTGGTACATCGACATAATACTCTTCAAAATAGGCCCCTTGGGCATTCACACACTTCTTCTAGCGAGCCTTCCAGGTCGCGAAGGCCTGCTGGAAGTCGTCCTCCGGGATGCCGTTCAGCGCCCTCGTCGTCGCCGCTTGGACCGCTTGCACCGAGTCGAAACGATGCTCCTTGAGCTGCCTCTTGATACGGGGGAACAGGAAGAAGTCCGGCGGTGCCACATCAGGGCTGTATGGGGGGTGAGGCAACGTGGAAACGCCGAATTTGATCAGGATATCCCTCACAATCCACGCCCCGTGGCACGGCGCGTTGTCATATTGGAGCTTCCATTTCCCCACCAGGTCTGGTCGCACACGTGTGATCAGATTTCGCAGCCGTGTAAGCACTGCTACGTAAAATCTTGCATCTATACTCTGTCCAGGAGGTACAAACTCCTTATTGTGGAAGTACTCGATTTTCGAGGATAATAAGTTGTATATTTTGATTTTATTTTTATGTTTATGTCGCGGAATTGTTAATAAGGTTATGGGAATTTAATGTTGTAAATGTGAAGTAAATGCAAGCTGCACAGTCTGGTTAACGTTTGTGTCAGCAATTTATTGTAAACACTTGTGTATAAGAATGTCATCATTAAGATTCTGGCAATGTAGGAAGGAAATGTTGACAATGTGTCTTTCCTCACATTAGCCAGATTCTAGAAATTGTATAAACTGAATCTGTGGGATTTTATGAATTTCATGAGATTACGGATGTACGGAGAATTGCTTAGAACCGGGAAATCAGAGCGTGTCGAGGATTGCAATTTTGAGTTTTGACACATGGAAGGAATTTGTCTCTCCATGTGAAAACGGTGTTACACGTGCCGCAGCAGACGAAAAAGCAGACGATGGTAGTTGGACCCCGCCAAACAAAACCGGAGGACGAGAAGGTTTTGGAATGAGTTCATGGAGCAGTTCTTGACAGTTCTCAGACAGTTCTTGGATGAGTTCTTGGAGAGTTTGCCGAGATACGACAGCGAATAATTCTTAGAAGTCCATGATCAATTTACCGTGATCATTCTTGGGTTCGATTTTGGAGAATCGAGTTTCATTTAAATATCAGCCAGATGATAAGAGAAGACAGTACGTTGTACTTCAACATATTCTAACGACGCAGAACTTAGGCAGAGATTTGCATTGAGAGGAGCCATTCCTCAATGCCCATTTTCGTCGTCCACCAGCAAGGAGTTTCAACTTAAGGAGCAGAGTTCAACACCAGAACGACGAGGGAATACACCAGTTTAATCCAGGTATGTGTGGCACCGAGTCAGAATTCAAAGCTCAATACTTGATCGTTCTGTACCTGTCTGGCAAATGAATCCGAATATCCGTTATAGCTAACATTCATAGATCTTACAGTTCATTCATAAGATTACAGAAATACAGTGTTTTATTTTAAATGAAGTGGACGTATCTTTATTTGTCTAATCCCCAAATGAGAAACCTCTCGCAAGTTAATTTTATAGTTTGTCCCACTCATTCTAGATGGTGAGTGGTAGGCGCCTAGTAGCACTCAATTTGCATCCCCAATTAGGCACAGAGTGGCTAGGTTGTCATGGTGGAGTATGCTTAGGGTTCGATGCCTAGCGGAGGTTATTTGTAAAGTTCTTAGTAGATCCGATCTTAATCGATCTCAGTTTAAAATTTAAAGAAGTTTAAATGATTTTATATTACGTAACGAAAACCCACCCTTCCCACCCTCTCTACGATGAAGTGTAATTTTAAGTATTGTGATCGTATTTTCTCGAATTAGGTTAAGGTATTAAGTTATAATGTGTAATTAATATAGTGAATTTAAGGTTTTGCAATAAAGAAAAAGTTATCCGATTCTCACGACAAGTGGATTAAGTAGCTCGAATATACGTATTATAATAATAAATAAGGTTAAATAAGTTATAAGTAAATGAGTAACGAAAGTATTCGTACAAGAGCACAAAAAGCGGCAAAAGGAGTGCAGGTCGGTAGCTTGTTTAATATTGCAAGTTCAAGTAAGAAAAAGCAAGAAAGTCCGAAACCAAATTTGAAATTAGGACCCGTCGAGAATTTTCCGTCCAGTCCTATAGCAAAATCGTATACAGAAGAGTTTACATCAATCTTTCCATTTGAAAGTAACGTAATTAGTAATAAGCAGTCGAGTAGTACAAAAGAAGATAAAATGGCGACAGGAGTAACATTTTATTCCGATATAAACAAACTTCCCAGGTTTGACTTGAAGACAGATAGCGATATAATAGGTTTCTTTGATGAGTTTGACGACGCGTGTCAAATGGCAGGCGTGAGTGAGGAAAAGAGAAAAGAGCTATTACCTAGTGTATTCAAAGGTAATGGTAGACAGTGGATGAAGGTATTTTTAAAGAGAAGGAATGTTAGTGAAACCAGTTATAAGCAACTACAGAAAAGCATAATCGAAGAGTTCACACGTACTAATGTGACATTAGATATAGAGGATCGTATAAGAGAAAGGTTGCATCTCGAGGATGAGCCTATAATAAATTGTGTATGATATGCTTGTTTTGTGCGAAAGGTTAGACGCCAACATGAATGACAAAAAGAAAATAGGAATAATTTTAGGTGGTCTTCAACCGTATTTCATGGAACGTGTAGGTACAAATTCATATTCGACAATTGATAAATTTGTAGAGGATCTGCAAAAAGTAGAGAAGAATAAGTGTAAAGTAGAGAAGCGCGTTAAACGGGAAAACGGAAAGGTTACTGTTAAAGACCTGTTAAAGAAGATGAGAGAGCAAGTAGAAGAGGAAGATAGCGATGTGGAAATTGATAAGTTGTTGTTAAAGAAAGAGATTAAAAGTAAGGAAGACGTGAAAGTTAAGCAGGAACCAACGAGTATTACTCAATTGAGTGAGCTAGAAAAGAAAATAGAGAATTTACAGTTGACATTAGCTGCGAATTTTCAAGACCGAAATAGTAGAGAAGATAAAAATGGTAGTGATTCGAAGCAATACAGGAACAATAGTAATAATTTTAGAGGAAATAGAAGTTTTCGGAATGGAGGACGAAATTTTTACAAGAATAATGGAAATAGGAATGGGAATAGGAATAGTAATAATAATTATATTAGGAATAGAGGTTCTAACGGATATAATAATGGAAGAGGATTTCGAAATAATTGGCGTAATAATAGAGGCGGAAGGAAGACAAGTTTTTGGCAACAAAGAGGAAATAGTTGTTGTGCGAATGGTGTTAATAGGCCAACATGGTGCCAAAATCATAGCCAAATAAATAGTCCCGTACAGTATGTTCCGGTAGTACCGAACCAGATAAATGGTACAACTTATTACCAGGCTACAACTTCAAATAATTTAAACTAGGTCAAACTGTAAATGACAGAGGCACATTTACAGGTAGTAAATTAAAAGTTAGAGAAATAGTAGCCTCTACGTTAACTGATAATAATATGCTCTATGTTCCGATAGAAGTAGATGGTAGAAATCATAAGGCTTTAATTGATACAGGATCGCAGATATCCATTGTAAACGAAAAACTAGTCCCACCTAGTGCGAAAGTAATCCCTAGACCAACGAGGATTCGTGGAATAACACAGAATGTGTTAGTAGTGAACAAGATCGCTGTGATTAGATTTAAAATGGCCGGACAGACATTTCATTTGGAATTTCGCGTAGTAAAGGATTTTCCGTATCAAGTTTTGATCGGGAATGATTTTCTACAGAGTCAAAATTGCCAAATAAATTACGGTCAGAATAAATTGACATTGCAGAGATTTGGAAAGCCAAGATTAAGGAAAAGGGAAGAACAGGAATCTGTAACTGTGTCTGATAATGCGGCGTTAGGAATAAAACATTGTATTCGACCAAGATGGGTATTAGGTCATAAGGTACGGTTGTTACCTAGGTCTAAGACTACGGTAGAAGTGAATTTGGTTAGTGCCTGGAATAACAGGGAATACTTGTTGGAACCAGATAGGAAGATAGAAGCCCAATACAATGTGTTGATTCCGCGTGCACTTTTATCGGCTGAAAATAACAAGATAGAGATTATTAATCCATCTAATAGAGCAATTTTATTGAGACCGAATATAACATTAGGAAAAGCTGAAGAATGTGTGGATGAAGAACAATTGAAGAATGAAGGATTATCAACCGAAGATATTGATAGCATTTTAAGATCTCGTAGAAATTTTGATAAATCTAGATTGAAATTCGGGAAGGAAACGAAACCGGAAATTAGGGATAGAATTGAGAGTTTGTGCTATGATTTTGCGGATGTTTTTGCATGGCAGGATGACGAATTAGGCCAAGTAAAACATTTTGAGCATCACATTGAGTTAGAAACAAAGGTACCATTTAGACGTCACCAATATCCGATTCCCATAGCGTTAAGAGATAAGGTTAAGGAACAAGTTAACATTTTGTTGAGACAAGGAATAATTGAAGAAAGTTCAAGCGCTTACAACTCTCCGATGTTGTTTATACAGAAACCGTCAGGGGGTATTCGTGCAGTTTTGGACTGTCGGTTTTTGAACAAATGCGTTAAGCTGCATAGCATTGCGCTGCCTCCGATCCATCAAATTTTAACGTGTATGGGAGGACACAAATATTTTAGTATTTTGGACGTAAAATCGGCTTATCATCAAGTGCCTATTTCTGAGGAGTCACGGGAGTATACTTCATTCAATATACCAGGCGTAGGAGCTTATCAGTATCGTGTTCTTCCTATGGGATACTTACAATCGCCCGCCATATATACCAAGATAATGGCAATGACCCTGGCAAATGTAAATCCAGAGTCAGTTTCCTATTATATGGATGACGTATTTCTATATACGAATAATCAGGAGAAGATGGTAGATGTACTTCAGTCTGTTTTCAAAAGATTGAGACATTATGGACTCAAACTATCTGTTGAAAAATGTCAATTCATAGAAAGGAAAATTATGGCTCTGGGACATATTGTAAGTGATGCGGGATACGAGGTTAGCCCGAAGATAATCCAGGCGATAAAAGCATGTAAGGCCCCGAATAATGTAAAGCAGTTAAAATCTTTTCTTGGTTTAACTAATTATGTTCGAAAATTCTGTAAGGACTATGCCAAAATCACATCAGCGTTTCAACCAATTTTGAAAAAGGGTCATAAGTTCGAATGGAATGAATCATACCAGCAGGCGTTCGATCAATTAAAATCTGCACTAATGAATGCACCATTACTAGCTCCATTTAGGGAAGACTTAGACACGAGAGTGTACACAGACGCATCGACTAGTTCGATTGGTGGAGTATTAATGCAAAAACAGGCTAATGGTGAATGGACACCAGTAGCGTATTACAGTCGCGTGTTACGTCCACAAGAGAAGACCAGACACATAGTGGAATTAGAGATATTAGCAGTGATAAGTTCTTTAAGAGCATTTAATTATTACTTGTTCAATAAAGAATTTGAGCTGTACACCGATTGTAAGGCATTGAAGTATTTGCAAACGTCACCTAAATTAGCTCCGAAATTAGTAAGATGGAGTTTGGACTTAGCCCAATATAAGTACACACCGGTGCATTGTCCTGGAGAAAAGAATCCTAGTGATATTTTGTCCAGGAACACAGATATTGAACCAAAGGTAGATGATGTTGAGTTAGAAACGTTGAAGGTGAATTCCGAAGATCTCCAAGTTAATTTGACTTTTGATAATGATATTGACGTTGGCGACTTACAGAGAAAAGACTCATTTTTCGGACCGATCATGCATGCAATAGAACACCCAGAGGATGCTGATGTAAAAGCTGAGAAGCAGGCCCGATGGTATACAGTAAAGGACGATAGGCTTTATAGAACACAAAGAATGGCAGGTGGTACAAAATTATTATTATGTATTCCTTATGCGTTAAGAGAACAAGTATTCAAGAATCTACATTGTTCAGTATACGGTGGCGGACATTTTTCGTACACGAAATGCTATAGACGTGCTTTAAAATTAATATACTTTCCAAACATGAAGAAATTCTTCATGGAGAAGATAGGAGAATGCATAAGTTGCCAGATACAAAAAAGGAAGACAGGAAGAGTACCATTTCATGCGCAGACGTACCCCTCTTATGCTCCATTTCAGTCAGTTGTGATGGATGAGGTTGGACCTTTTAAATTGTCTCGTAACAATAGAAATAAGTACATTCTAGTGTTTGTTGATAATGCAACTAGATTTGTTATCGCTAGAGCGGTACCCGCAGTAACGGCAGAGATCGTTGCGCAGGTAATTTTCGAAGATCTGATTACGAAACATGGAGTTCCATCTCAGCTCCATCTGGACAGGCTATCATCTCATCGTAGCCGAATAGTGGAAGAAATGGCTGAGAAATTTGGAATGCAATTGCATTTTGCGAATACTAGCGCCCATTATTCTATAGGAAGTGCGGAAAGGGCCATTGGCTCATTGCAACAAGTAATGAAGCATTACATTGACAAGGATTTTTCAAACTGGGACGAGATCTTGCCAAGTTTGATATTTACTATTAATACGCAAGTGCATGATGGTACTGGTTTTTCACCATACTATCTTTTGCATGGAGTCGAACCAAGAACGTTTCTTGAGCAGGACCTAGACATTCCTTGCGAATACGTCGATAATGAGGTGAGACTTCAGAGCATAAAAGAGGCACGCCAGCTAGCGTACAAAAATTTGCAGAGAAGATTTAGATCTCAGAAGAAGCAAATAGAGAAAAAGTTTGATCAACCGAGTTTTGAAATTGGTCAGAAAGTGTTAATAAGGGAAATGCCGAGAGCAGGTTTGCCCGCATGTTTTGGTAACCGTTACAATACTAAAGGGGTAATAGTGGACAAAATAAACAATAATTCATACAAGGTACAGTATGAAACGAAAAATGGTGAAAAGAAGAGTGATACTATAGACTTAAGACGTTTAAAATTATTTGTAGAAAGTAAAAATGGTGAAAGGTATGGTGAGACAGAGCAAACATCAGATGGTGATGAATAAAATTTCGATTTGGTGAAAAAAAAAAGAAAAAAAAAAGAGTTTAACATAGGGTCTAATGTAACTATGGTACAAATTGGGTCTACCGATGAAGTGTCAGAAAGGGGGCACTTTCTCAACCAAACCCTAATCCCGAGATTGGAGGAAATGCTAATCTCCATCAGGAAATTTCCCGAATCGATACACACTTTTTGAATTATAGTTACTAGAATTGTGAATAAATAATAAATGTATGGAATGTAAAATTAAAAGTATTGATTAAAATCAGTTGATACCTAGAAAATAAAATAAAGATAAAATACATAAGAATAAATAAATTGTTGATAGTAGGCTAAAATACTAATAAATAAATAAATAATCAGTAACAGGAAATTAATATTAGGTTTTACTAATTCCAGAATTTTATTCAAGATTGAAAAGGAAACATTAGAATATGGAAACAACAATGTGGGTGATCTATATAAAATTGATAGTTATGGTTCATGTTGCGAAGTCAGATGATCATCATCAAGTAACTATGAAGGACGTAGGGATAGCCCTAACACAAGATTCATTGGCAGTTCATGCATCAAATATGGTATATACAACAATTCGATTACATGTTAACTTTCACGAAGCTGTGCCAATGCACAAAGTGTGTAGCGAATCATATGATATTCTGGATGAATACGCAGAAAGGGAAAGACAATTTAGACTTAATATAATAAATTCAATACCATGTCAGTTCGTATTCATAAATGGTAGTTCTAAATGTATGGAATCAGCAAGGACTAAACGTTCAATTTGGTCTATGCTATTAGGATTTGGGTCTATAGGATTGTCAACCTATAACCTAATACACACACAACAGTTGTCGACCTCAATTCAAAAATTGTCCGAACACGAAAATGTATTGGCTGAGGAGATTCATAAATTAAAATTATCGCATAATGAAGAAATTTCAATAATGCATGGTGTGGTAGTTAAGGTACATCATGTTCTTCAGAATGTAAGGAATAAACTGCAAGAGATGTATTGCTACTTGCAGCAAGCTCAAAGGAAAATTTTGACTAATCTATTTTCTCATTTAGCTAGAGAAAGAGTGACTAAAATATTCAACGACATACTTAGCAACCAATTATCTTATCATATTTTGTCAAACTTAGATGTGAATAAATTTATAAATAGTCATGATATTTTGAAGTATTCAATTTATCGTTCTGATATAGGAATGTTTTATCGAGTATCGTCGATTTATTTAATGAAATATGACTATAATGAAAACAACATCGACTTATTATTAAAAACGCCAATTGTTTACGAAAATACAGTTTCGAAGATGTTTAAGGTAATTTCTATGGGTTATCTGACTAACAACTTTAGAACGTATGGAATTTGTCTCTCCATGTGAAAACTCAAAATTGCAATCCTCGACACGCTCTGATTTCCCGGTTCTAAGCAATTCTCCGTACATCCGTAATCTCATGAAATTCATAAAATCCCACAGATAAAGTTTATACAATTTCTAGAATCTGGCTAATGTGAGGAAAGACACATTGTCAACATTTCCTTCCTACATTGCCAGAATCTTAATGATGACATTCTTATACACAAGTGTTTACAATAAATTGCTGACACAAACGTTAACCAGACTGTGCAGCTTGCATTTACTTCACATTTACAACATTAAATTCCCATAACCTTATTAACAATTCCGCGACATAAACATAAAAATAAAATCAAAATATACAACTTATTATCCTCGAAAATCGAGTACTTCCACAGTGCCACGACGGTCAAAAAAATGCAATCAACATCGATTTCACTTTCGGTTTCGACATTCTGGCCTTTTATCGGGGTGATGGTGCGGCTCATGGTATCCTTGTAGGCCTGCGTAAGCATGTCCTTGGTTTCGGTCGCTGATTTTCCCAGTTTGACGCAAAACTTGATGGCGTACCGCAGCTCCAAATTTCGCTCCATCGCAACTGACGACGAGACGTCACAACAGGAGGTCACTAACACAGTGGTCCACACTCAACTAACGCACGCAGGCGACTGCCGCCGGTTGACACCTGTTCCCAAGGCTCCCCTCCATAACATCCGGCCTTGCACCCCCCCCCCTCTACATTGCTCTGCGCGCCAGGGAAAATATGTCCTACTACTTCTGGATACGACCCTGTATGTAACTATTATTTCAAGTGCTGAATTCAAACTTCCGTACTAGTGGAAATGTCGATGTACAGTAAAGAAGCTACATTTTCGGGGAAAATATGTCGTGAAAGAAGTGTTCGGAAAATTTCCGCAATTGAATGCACAAAGCATCGGAAGTGAATACTTCAACAATAAAACTATTTATTTTAAGCTGAAAGATATTTAATTTCATTTATGGCAGTTTGAAACACTTACTTTATAAAATGTGAATTATCTCTTTGTTAATTGTTTTAAATTCATTTTCAGGAAAGAACCACCTGCTAGTACTAGGGAAATTCCCGTAATTGAACGCGCAAAGTATCGGAAGTGAACTTCAAAAACAAAACCATTTATTTTACGCTGTAAAATATTTGCCATGAATATCTTTGTTTTAAATTAATATATTTGGTATTCATATTTGGCGAACGTTACTAAGGCTCCTGGGATGACTTGATTTACACTTGTTCGTTTGTCTGCCTGTACCACACACACATTACAGGGTACAACTTTCGGTCTTAAATTTTCATGGTACAAGCACGAGACACACTAAATTTCCTGTATAGATTTTGGCGGCATACCAACGTAAAATTTCAAAACGGCGGCAATCTTAAAAAAAAAAAAAAAAAAAAATAGCGGGTATCCACACAAGGCGCAATTTTGGGTCTCTTGAATGGAAGTTTTCAGAGTAGAAGCACGAGACACACTAAATTAGCTGTATATATATTTTGGTGGCCATCCAATGTAAAATTTCAAAATGACGGCCATTTTTCAACTAGAGAGTATCCACGGTACAGGGTGCAATTTCGGACTTTTAAGTTTAAATTTTGAGGATAGAAGCAAGATGTTCTAAATTTGCCGTGTAGATTTTCTCGGCGATTCAATGGCAAATTTAAAAATGGCGGACAGTTTTTTCAAAACAGTAATGAACAGAATATTGTTGCAAGTTGCGAAAATGACAATCTTGAAATATAAATCAAATTTGAACACTTTTACCCCAAAGACATTGAAATATTTAGAAAAAAAAAACAATTAAACCCGAAAAAGCCTACATGGGCCCAGGTCGGTTGGGCTTTTTCAAAAATACCCGGGTTTTTTCAAACCCTGATGTGTGGGAACCTTTCAAAAACAAATCTAATTAACTTTGCTTCAATAATATTACAAAAATACTTCTTAGTAGGTGTGATCACAAGTTCTCGGAATTACATAATTTTAAGCAGTGTTGTAACTTTAGACCATATCTCCAGAACAATCTGAGATATAATTTGGCTGTAAAGGTATTATGATCTTCACATTTATTGTAAAACATCTATACAATTGGATAAGGTATTTGTCTACGTAGTGTTTTGAAATAAAGACTTTTGAAAAAAATCAAACTTTCAATCTCTTGTAACTTTGCTCAAATTCATTCGAAATGCGACATTTCATGAACACAATATTAGATACTAAAGTACTTTGATGTGCAGTGTCCCGCCTGTCTCACTTGTGTTATTACTGCTGTAGACGCCAAATTTTGATGTTTTTGATACTGTAGCGTCATTAGTTTGCAACATTGAATAATACTATAATATTGTAGGTTTTCTTTTAACATGTAGATCTGAAAAAATACAACTTAATGTTGGGTTGGCAACACTGTTAACCTTGTGGTATCACAGAGTATGCTAAATAATGTCTTACTGCCGATATTTACATGGTACAAAATTTCAGCATTTTTTTTGTCCATCAGTTTAAAAGTTTCAAGGGCGTATCATCAAGATAAACTGTCCACCCTGTATATTATATCAGCGTTTTTCTAAAGCGGTATCGCATCGCAGTTTGCGATACAAAATCATAGAAGTGCGATGTAAACAAAATATTGCATCCCAAAATGCAATACACTTTTTGATCATAATTTACTACCAAAGTGAGCTACTTTTGCAACGAAAAACAATATTTCATTATCTTTCCTTCACGACAGAACCTTTCTTTCGATGTCACATATACTAGTAAGCATTCAGTAATAAGTACACCTACGTTCGAAAACCCAACTTTTCCACTTTAAGTATATTTCAGATTCTTAATAATACAAACCAACCTACCACGGACTACACACCATATTACTGCAGAACAATGCACTTCGACATTATATTGAATCTGGAAATAAAGCACCTTAATGAGATTTCGCGATGTTAGAGCTAACTTTACGTTTCGGAAACAACATCACTAACAAAAACATGTGACTTTAGCAGTACCCTCTTTACTGCCCTTCTGTTTTTGCAGTTGTTCCAAGCTCTTATGAGTTCAAAAATGACGTATCTAGTTGTTACATAGCATTGGTCAACAAACATTCTTTTTGCTAAGCCGTTTTACTTTCCAGTGAAAATGGAGAAAGAAAATTAATGTTTGGTCTAGAACGTTTTAGAAAACTGGGAAAACGAGCTGGATTAGATCAGATCAATTAGCTAGATCAGTGTTTCTCAAAGTATGGGTACGGGCCGTTTCTTTGGTAGGTCGCGAGAAGTTTTTCCTTTTAATTGTGAAAATTTTATTTTGATGCAGAAACATATGTTGTAAAGTAAGTACCATTCAGGAAATGAAAATTGAAAGCGTTTGTTAATGAGGTGAACAGTAAGTGGTTATTCAGAGCTCTGCCCTGTTGTACAGTCAGTAGAGATGCTATGTTAGGATGGAAAGAGAATGGGTGAGTCAAAATCTGTCACGGGATAGAGCATTACGTTGAGAATAGCGTTACCTTTGTATGGAAAAATTAGAATTATAATTTACAAAATTAAAATACCACCATTACGTAGAATGACAATGTGTAATTGAATAAAAGTAGGTGGGCCACAAAGTACTTTTTAATATTTAATGTGGGTCGCGGTAACAACAAGTTTGAGAACCACTGAGCTAGATCATTTGGCTACAATATCAGTCACGAAATTAATATTTTTGGAAAACTTAACTTGTATCTTTATCATAAAAATGAAGGCTATATAGATTAATAATTCCAAATCTCCGTTTCGTGACGACGTTACAGATTCAGCACTTGACAGAAAACTTGACATGGATGCATTCAAAACCAGCTACCAGCTTAGACAATCTATACAACACAAAAATACTACTGACATTACTTTTCGTTTACCTTGCTTTTCATTACTATTATTGATTGAGATTTTTTTTTTTATTATTCCCTATCCATATAAAACAGTGAAATATAATAATAATTTCCTAATAATGAGACACAAAACTTAAAAATGATGACGCAAAAACAAAAATCTAAAACTTGATATATGATCAAGTTGACAATTAACATTTCATATACACATTAATAAATGCATTCGAATTGCTCATAGAAAACATCACTTACCATGCTGAATAAAATACGCGCAAATCCAAACCATACTAAATTTATGGGTTTTTATTTTATTTTCTTAATATTGGTGGTTCACGATTGTCCCCCATGTGGATCAAAATTCAAGAATAAGCACGGCAGCGGGAGAATTTTTACTGAAGAAAACTCCAGAGAGAGTTGAAACAATTGAAAAAATATAACACATTTATCTGGGACGTAAAATTTGTTAATTTTAATATTTTTATGGTAAAATAAAACGGAAAATAACTCTTCTTAATTAACTTTGAGAATATCGAACCTAAAACTACATAAAAATTATTCGAAGACTATTCTACCAAAATTCCTTTTTTATATATATATATAACGAATGAATATAAAACAGCCAATTAACTAAATTGCCACAAATTAAATATTTTATAATTAAAATAAAATTAGTTTACATATAGAATTATGACTTACGGTTTTCCCCAAAAATTATGAACATTGTACAACATGAGTACATCACAATAAAACTATATACAGGGCGTCTCGAAAGACTGATGCATTGATTAATGGAAATTTACCACATTCCTATACGAATATTCGTGATATTACCATAAAAGATGTAGGATTAATCGCAACAACCTATTGAGTTGCCTGAATAAAGACGAAACAGCTTATGACTTTGTCACATAAAAATGATGGCTTTGAACTGAAAGTAATGTTGCAAACCAAGGGAAGTGCATTGACTCTATTGTAACAGTAATTTCAAATAGCGCTCGCTCTTGCGCTTCTCATCTGACTTTGCTTGTTCAGGCTTTTACACTATTCAGTAGGCTACGAAACAATTACCTCGTACAAGAATATATAATACAAATAAGAAGCTGGTAATAGTATAATAGGTAGCAGATGACGATTGTGTTATTTCAAAACGGCTGGAGGGAATAGGAGTGAAAGGAATGGAGTCACACCCGACAGGTTGTAATGTTATCATCGTAGCCATCTAGTGCTCAGGTCCAATCTTTGAATGAGAACAGAAGGTCGTATGGAGTAGTATTTCCCCACACACCCAAAATTTTAAGTTATTTGTATGCCAACTTTCGTATAAGAGTTCATGTAGGAGTTATTACATGTGAAAGTGAGAAAATGCCATCCTATAAGATGTGTTCAATATGATCGTCCTACTCGTGGATAAACTATTCCAGTCTTTTTAATAACTCTCTTGAACCTGCTTTAACACTTGTGAATCCATAGAGGCATAAACCATCCACAATGCGTCACTTGAGATGAAGCAAGTTATCGATTTTCATGTGGCAATAACAATAAATAAATCAATCAATCAAAGTGACGATATAAATAAGTCAAGTGAAGATATAGGAACCACGGCAGCCCCATAATGGGAACTCCCTCCTACATATTCAATGCTAGCAGCGACGCAAATCTGTCTTCAACATTGGGCGAGTGGGGGGGGGAGTAAGACCATTCCCACATTTTTATTGCTATGTTTAATATATTTATGAAGTTAAAAAACAATGCTGTGGAGGATCAGCAGAGCAGAGTGTCGTCTTCAACATTGGGAGGCGGGCAGATTTGAAGCTTATTCTCGGGAAACATCCGTTTCACCTTACTTTCATTTGTGGCTGTCGGAACAAATTATCACATTTCCCCTCAAACAACATATTTCAAATCGGATTACTGGGGAACAGTCCCCTTCCCCCGGAATTTGCACAAGTGAATGCAAACATACTGATTACTCAAAATCTGTCGGAATCCGGAATCCTATCCTCATTCATTAAGGTACCTCGTACTCAAATGAATACAAATGAAACAAACACAGCTTTTTAATATATATATATATATATATATATATATATATATATATATATATATATATATATATATATATATATATATATGTATATATATATATATATATATATATATATATATGGTCACCATCCAATATTCCGCTGATGAGCAAAGGCCCTGCAATTCGTGTATTTCATGTAACGCACACGAATTTTCCCTTCCTACATACCACAATTTCCCATCATTTTTCTTACCAGTCTACATCTTTACTGTGATACATAAAGGTTAGGTTTCGTAGTTCTCAGCATTACTATGAGCATTGAGCTTCGATCAAAAAAGGAACCAACGTGGTTACTAATCCACCCTTACCTATATGTGCGGGCCAGCATTCTAGAACCTTGCCCTCTTACTATCTTAGAAAATATTTCTTAAGGGAAGAACTGCATTAATACGTGTATATTGACTTTAGAAGGGCTGAGTAAAAACGCAGCGTGTAGACATATGGGTGCTGGTGTAGTTTAGGTGAACCACACTTTGGAAGATTTACAGGCAAAATTCAATACTCTGCAGGAAAAGACATGTTTACGGGGTTCTTACAAAATTACTTTTATCATTTCCCCTGACTCTTCCTTGATTTTCAGGTACAAGACCAACAATTTTCCCTGACCCGCGGCATTCAATGAGATAATGGTGTACTGATAATGAATGCCTGTTAAAGCTAAATAAGACTTAGGTCAGTGATTCTCAACCTGTGTGCTACAAAAGATCAGCAACTTTCCGTTTGCAACACTATACAACAGACGCAGGGCCATACAAAAAGCTAATAATGGTAGACAAGCAAACCAGTGTAAGCTAACCAAAGAATTGCTATTTGAGCTAGTGAAGAAACTTTGTAAGACATCTTCAAATATTACACATTAACGTTCAATTTCTTTTTTTTAAAAAAAATAAAAAATTGGCCACCTTTCTCCCCAATGAGCAGCTGTAACGGAAATAAGACGCGCTCCTAAAAATTTACTAAACAAACGAAAAAACAATACTTTAATGGAATTTGTCAATATTTCTTCGAATTCAATAAAATGAGAAAATAAAACAGTGAGGAACTTTTCAAAATAATGTGTAAATGTATATGGAACTGTGAATTTAACATAATGAAAGTTATAGGGAACGAATATTACAGGTGCCCATGCCAATTCCCTAACCTCTATTTTCTTGTACCGATTTTTTTCAGTTATTTCAATAGATCCTATATTATACAACATATTAAAAGGTAATAAGAATTTTAGGCATGATCCAAAAAATGCATCGAAAGAATGCGATCTTGGCCGATAATTAGTTTTGGATCAGGAGCTACAACCTGGATTGAAATTAGAGATAGCATTAAACATTTCAGCAAAAGAAAAGTTAGGACACGCGGAAATACGTAGGAACAAAACATGGTTCGACAAACTAGCAGAGAAGAGAAAACAGGCAAAATTACGCTGTCTACAAAATCCGAATGAAATAACTACACAAAATTTCGCAGATATCAGGCGGGAAACTTCCAAAACTTTTAGAACAAAGAAACGTGATTTTTTAAAGCTAAAATTAAGGAACTTGAAGATAATAGTAAAAATAAAAACACCCGGGACGATCAGTGAAGGGCTATCAACCTCGTGCTTATATATTAAAGAAATCTGACGGTACAGTTATCACTGATACGGATAGCATCTTAAATAGATGGAAAGATTTCTTTGACGAATTGCTTAACACGCAACCAAAAACTAGTGTGCGTGGAGAAAAGAAGATACACTCCGCAGAACCGTATATTTCAGAACTCAACCGAATAGAAATAGAGACCGCTATAAAAAAAAATTAAAGAAACATAAATCTCCGGGTGTAGATGAAATTCCGGCTGAGTTTATTTTAGCTGGAGGCGAAAAATTGTGGAACAAGATACACAAACTCTTTCTTCTTATCTGGAACAAGGAAGAATTGCCAAAAGAGTGGAAAGAATTAATCATTGTTCCAATTCACAAGAAAGGCGAAAAAACTGACTGTAATAATTATCGACGCATTTCTCTTCTGTCAACACCCTATAAAATCCTTTCAAATATTCTATTAGCAAGACTGACCCCATACGCAGATGAAATTATTGGATATTATCAGTGCGGATTTAGACGAAATCGATCAACTATCGACCAAATATTTACCATTCGCCAAATACTCGAAAAAAAGAGGGAATACAATACACCGGTACATCAACTATTTATTAATTTTGAAAAGGCGTACGACTCGGTTAGGAGAGAAACATTATACAACGTTCTTACTGAACTTGGAATACCGAGAAAGCTAATTAGATTAATTAAAATATGTTTCAATGAGTCCGAAAGTAAAGTCCGGGTAGGAAAGCTTTTGTCCACGAGCTTTCACGTCGAAAATGGCCTGAAACAGAGATGCGTTGTCGCCATTATTAAACTTTGTCCTGGAATACGCTATAAGGAAAATCAAAGATAGCAACCAGAGCCTAGAGTTGAACGGTATTCACCAGGTTATGGCATATGTTGATGATGTAAATTTAATGGGGGATGAGAGGAGAACAATAGAAAGAAATGCAGAGATCTTATTAAACGCTTGCATGGGTTTAGAAGTAAATGCAGAGAAAACTAAATACATGGAAGTGCGTCGGGTCCGTAATACGACAAATTATGGATACATTAAAATATTAAATAATACTTTTGATAAAGTGGATAGTTTCAAATATCTAGGATCAATGTTAACATACGAAAATCATATTCACGAAGAAATTAAATGTCGACTGAAAGCAGGGAATTCGTGTTACTATTCGGTTCAAAATCTCTTGTCGTCGCAAATTCTGTGGAGGAATTTGAAGCTTAAAATATACAAAACGATAATCATGCTTGTTGTTCTGTATGGTTGCGAAACATGGTCGCTTACTCTGAGGGAAGAACATAGACTGAAAGTGTTTGAGAACAAGATCCTGAGAAGAATTTTCGGACCCAAGAGGAACGGGAATGGGGAATGGCGGAAACTTCATAATGAGGAACTACATAATTTATACGGTTTACCCAACATTGATAGGGTGGTCAAGTCTAGGAGGCTTAGGTTATGTAGCTAAAATGGAAGAAAGTAGAAACGCTTTCAAAGTCTTGACTGGAAGACCAATCGGAAAACGACCACTACAGAGACCTAGGCGCAGATGGGAGGACAATATTAAGATAGATCTCGCAGAGATTGCAATACAAAGTAGAAACTGGATGCAGTTAGCGAAGGGTAGAAGTCAGTGGAGAGCTTTTGTGAACGCGGCATTGAACCTCCGGGTTCCATAAGCCATAGAGTTAGTTAGTTCAGGAGCTACAAAATTTTTGAATGGCGTCTAAATCGAGTTTTCGTATTTTTTTACGGAATAAGCACATCATACTGAGTGAAGTGATAGTTTGGGCTTGGCTACACTATATGTAGTTCCCCAGATATAAGACCTACAAGAAAATTTTTCCTGAAATATACTGGATCTTTTGGTCCAAAAAGAACTTAAATGATATTAAATAGCTAGGAACACTAATTAAAAGCTATTAACAATAATAGCTATGATTACCTGTTTTAGTTACTTAGATTGACCGCTTTAAAATTTTTATCTCACTTTCAATTTCTTCTGATTCCAATCATTGTTTTTTCTTATGTCATCTCTCTTTTTATCTAGTTCTTTTAACTTAGCCATTTTCCTCCGTTTAAGTACTCTCTGAGACTTCTCATTTTCTCTTTTCTTCCAAAGCCGAACTGTATTTTGTTCTCGCACCTATTACAGAAGTTATGAGTTCTGGATCTGAAGCACTAAGACATCTAATTCCACCTATGTAAGCCAATCTACCAGTTGTCGTTGGGCTACTGAAGAAGCCTCTTACAAATTTTCTACTAATAAACAGAAATACCAGAATCTACACTTGCATTTCCATGTGAAATAATCCATGTCATTTTTACAAGACTCCACAAATGTTTGAATTCACCTTTGCCACTTAGAACTGATTTTTTAAGCTCACCAAGATTTGTTTTGTTTTCATCTGAATTATAATAAGACGCCAACACACTTTAAGACGGCTGAAGAAAACATTGGAACTCTTTCTGAACTAGCACTGCTTTAACATCATCCAAACGAAACGACTGATGAAGTATATTCCAAGCACTTTGTCATTCTTATCCGGGCAAATGTAAGAAAACTTCAGGATTAAGGCATGAAATGGTACGAGTACGATATCTAAGAGGACATTTTTCGAGTATTTTTTCAGTAGTGCCTATCAAAAATTTTTGACAATCACTGAAGAAACTGCCCTTGTCTACTTCCTTGACATCTTTAAGCTTCCCAATGCATTCTTTTCTGCCCCGAATCCTATATCCACATTCTTTGGGGCTTTCAGATTACTTTTAACTTCTAGAGCTTGCTCTCAGTCTCCTTCTTTGGACATCGGCATTTAATTCTTTTTTTTTTTTTTTTTTTTTTTTTTTTTTTAATACAGTCTATTATGGTGTTGAAAAAGCATTGAGTAGCAGCAAATTAGCTTCACTCACTTAACAGTACTTCTACACTATTATGTTTACAACAAAAAGAAATGCCACCACTTATAACGTGAAGTGTAACAAATCAAAATATCTTCATAAATTACATTCTTAATATTAGAAATAATGTTGTGTACAACGATACATGAAGTAGTAACTACTTTACTTAACAAGTTTACACACTATAAATACAACTCCTAGAACTCAATGGAAATCATTTAATTGTAGTGCTTCATTCAACAAACACTAACTGAATTTTTGGCTTATCTTAACAAATAGGTAAGACGGACAATAGTTTCATTTCCTGAGAAAAATCCCGTTTTCCCTGATTTCCAGGCTAATCACCATTTTCCCTGACATTTGACCTATGTTTCATTTTCCCTGTTTTCCAGATATGTAAGAGCCCTGTGTTTATAAGGAATAAATTTCTGCAAGTGACAGAATTAAAAACAAAGTAATACTGTTGTATTCTATGTTTAGAAGTGTAAGAGTACTGTATTCGAGATTAACAAGTGCTTTACGACGGACAAAATAAGTGAATGCATATGAATGATGACTTATGCTATTTTTCACAACTGGTATATATATGCGTACTTTTCACATACCCCTATACGGGACCGCCAGCTTTGGCTTGCTCTGAGTCGGTTAGATACCATTTGTGCCTTTTACTGGCCACCTAGCACAGGCTGGTTTGTTTCTTGCTTGCAGTTTTTATGCCACACATCCGGAAGCCGTATTTATACGCAAATCGTAAAAGCGTGGAGGTTTACTTTTGACGCAGCACTAAAAACACTTTCACTAATTTCCTTCTTATTGTCTTCTAATTGATTTGCGCTGGGCTACATGAAAATATCTCACTTGGCATAGATAAAATTCAAGGTGGCCATCAGAAGTAATTCTTGAAAAATGAGAATTCTTTTTGGATTTGCTTATAAATACGGCTTCTGTATGAATGGCAGAAGAACTAAAGTGCAAAAACACAAACCAACCTGCGTTGTGTGGCCGTGTCTGAAGGGAGCAGGCGCGTCATTGATGGTAGGTATACGATGATAGTAAAAAGAACTGGGGTTTGGCGAAGATACGAGTTTCAATAGCACTTGCCATGGTTTTATACTAGTAACACTCCACTTGTAAACATAAGATACAGCTTTCGCATACCGTGCAGAAATACCCTGCCGGTGGAAAGAAGCATCTAATAGAGTTACCATTCATATGCACTCACGTATTTCAACCATCGTACAGCACTTGTAAATCTAAAATACAGACGTATTACTTTATACAAAATTCTGTTGCCTACAGAAAAGTGGCCTGTCTTTTCAAACAAAGTATTCAATTTTACTTGTAAATCTTCCAAAATGTGGTGCGCCAAGCCTACACCAGCACCTCGTAAATGAATTGTAAATTTTCAATTGCTTCTGGTAAGCCACCTTGATATTTATATATGCCAAGTGAGATTTTTTCATGTCGCCCAGCGGAACCGTTTTAGCGGACAATAAGATCAGTGAAAAAATTATAAATTTTCAACAATTCTTTCTAGTGATGCGCCAAAAGTAAACAAGTACGGACATATGACGTACCCGCACCGGTAACTCTTTACTTGGGCAAGGCAGTGATATCCTATCATTGTTAATATGTATTATTCACAGGTTGTCACTTCTTTGCTGTTCTTTATTCATATAGATATTTCCCTGATATACATAGTATTGCCGAGCGAGCGTCAGTCCCGCAGGGCACATTGTTCTGTCCTTCGTTCTTGGTAACTGTAACTGCGGGAACCGGTTTAGATGAATCGCTTACTGTCACTGCCTTGCCTAAAGTAAAGACTTGCCCCTGCACCTAAGCAACGATTACAAAATCTATAATGAGAATGTTGTTCTTATAATGGGAAAACAGTACTACATATATTTCCTTGCACTACTTTACGAGAACGATCTTTACCTTTTACCTGTCCCTATAATGTAAGTGTTTGTTCCTTGCAAAGTCATTGGACCTGGATTACATCCTAATATTCTTATTACTCTAGATGACAATCGTGATATATTGGGTATGAAAGCAGCCATGATGAACAATTACAATTTGCAAAGATAAGGTTTTCCCACCCTCATCCAGGGATGACAAAACATATATCGAAAGTGAAACTGCGACCAGCTGATGTTTCGACTTTCGAGTTTTTCCAACACTAGCGCCACTCTTGCACTATCAGAAACGGAAAGTTTCATCAACCATCATATGGAAAATCCAAGAAAAATTTACCAACTTTAGTGGAATAGCATATGTGTCAATAATTTACAAAGGACTAATATTTAGTGCTAGATTTTTTAAAAGATATTTATGTATTTATTTTCTTCAGTTTGTTTAACTAATACAAAGGTCAATTAAAAATGAAACCATAATCAACCGTAGTTTAGTAAACGCTAGGGAATTGAAGTTTTGAGGGATATAGCAGGTCCTTTGGAAATGCCAAAATATGATCCCTTTTAATATTACCAACCCAAGGCTTCAAAATATCAGTAGCAAGCGCTCTAAGGTGTAGGATTAGATTTAGATTTTCAGTTTAACGCCCCTTTCATCAGCAAGGCTATGTGAGACGTGGATGTACAGCTTAACGTGGAATTTGAACCAAACGAATTTCCGCCTGGAATTGGACATGGGTATCTCATGCCAAAGGTGCGTACAAGTAGCAGGAGCGTCATTTCAGATTTTGCTTGGGGGGGGCAAGACCCCTTGATATACGTAAAATTTCGCGTTTTTCACTGATTTACTACTATTCTATTGATAAAATCTATATACACAGGGGCGCCGGAACCGGGGGGCAAGGGGGCAGTTGCCCCTCCTGAAATTTTCAGAGGGGGCAAGATACTCCTTTTGCCCCCTCACTTTCAGACTATAGAAACATCACACAACACTGATTATAAGAACTAAATTTTGCTTTTTATGGTAATGTGAAAAAATTATCTATTCCAGATTCATCTCTCTCTTTGAAACAAGGGACCGGGCGCTTTTTCTTCCCTCATGTTAGAAAGAGTTAGGAAAAAGAATTGAAAATTCTCTTTATTTCCATTGGTGTACATTCTCAAAACACTGTAAATTCTTTAAAAATTGTTGTTTAAGTAATCGTAAGTCTGCAATATGAAACGAATCGTTGAGCGAGATTTTAAAGTTTGAAAAATATAACAGTTTAAATGAGTAACAGGACTTTTAGGACCTAAACACATTTTCCACAATGTTAAATTAATGTTCTTACAAACAATATGCAGAGTGCAGTAAGTTTTACAGTGAGGAGGAAAAATGTATGAGGTAGGATTAATAATTCAGAGCACATGAAAAATGCGAACTCCATTGTCGTTCCGTTCGTTTAACCCTTTCACTACCATTTTTTTCCGGAGTGAGAAACATTTTCCACCGTTTCGTTTTTCGACGTGGAAAGGGTGGGACATTATGTAACCCAATGATATTTTTACGTGGGACCTATATGTCCCAGTGGTAGTGACATGAATGATCATCTTGTATTTTCAATTATGATACGTATATTGTCAAAAAAAAAATAGGTCGTATTTATGATTACAAGTATTTTACATTTCTGCATCCTTTTCCAAATGACAGCACATGCAACCACTGCTTTATCACTAGCACATTGTTCCTCACTTGCATTGTTCACGTTCACTTCCACTATTGTCTATTTGATAATGTTCATAACAATTCTGTGAACCATTTGCAGGCTTCTCTTTACTAGTGGAACATCTATTCATAGCAATAACATGCGGTAAATTACCACGGGTTCTCTGAGAATGTATCGTGGGACACATATGTCCCAGTGGTAGTGAAAGGGTTAAGATATGAGTGCAGAAACAGAACACCTGTTTCAGTTCTCCTTTCAGACCAAGTTCGTAAACAAGAATAAGGAAGACAGTAACTGCTTATAATAACTAGTAGTCTTAGATATTTAGCTCGCAGTGGTCAAGCAATCAGTGGACATTTTGCATAGTACGGATAATTTGATGTCGCTCCTGGCTGAAAGAAAAATGGATGTGACCGTTCTTAATCAATGGATTAACCGACGGGATAACTGGCTTAGTGCTGATTAAAAGAATGAAATTTTAAAGATTATGGGACATGCAATATAGAGAGACTTGGTAGCAGAAATTAAAGAGTCTCATTTTATGCAATCATTGCCGACTCCACGACTGATATTTCAAAGAAAGAACAGTTGTCTCTGTGTGCGCAGTATTGACCCTGATTCATCAAACCCAACAAAATATTTGTGGGAATGATCACCCCACATGACACAAACAAAATTCACGATCAAAGATATTCTAACGAAACTTGACCTGAATGCAGAAAATATACGCGAATAGTGTCATGATGGTGCAGCTATTATGTCAGGACGAGTGAATGGTGTGCAGAAGATAATTTCGACTCAACATCCGAAAGCTGTATACATTCATTGCAACAATCATGCATTAGATCTTCCATTGCAGGAAGTAACACGAAAATGCGAATCTTTGTGACGTACGGGCTATAGTGAAAGACGTTTGAAGCATCAACCTGGATTCTGCAAAACGATAGACAACATACGCCGACATTGTTCTTGAACCCTGTAAAACTATCAACGAAAGTAATCCTAAACATTTGCTGCCTCTGTCCTACTCGCTGGTGTGTTAGGCGAAAATCTCTAAGCAGATTTCAATCTACTACAAACGAATTCAAATCACATTGGAAAAGAATCATCAGTAGTACAAGCGGTTCAAATGATGATTAAAAAAAAAAAAAAGTAATTCTAAAGAGGTATTTGAAAAGAATGAACAAATTCGGAATGATATTTTTTCTGATAGTCAGTATACGTGCTTTTGTACCTTTTGGGCAACTGGCGAAAGTGTTTAAAAATTCTGAAGCTTCTGCTTCTGGAGCTAAAAGATCAGCAGCAATTCTATCTAGAGGATACTCTGAGAAACCTACGAATGGACAGTACATTTGAAAACATCTATAAGGAAGCAAAGGAAAATGCAAACATATTATACTTAAAATTGCCCCCTTCATCAAGATCAAACAGAACACCAATTAGGTTGGAGCATACTGATACTCCTTCTATAGCACGTACCCTAGAACCTGTATCAGATCTTCCAAAAATGTACTTCGAAATCATTGACTATTTGTTGAATGAAGTGCAGCGTCGTTTCAATGAGCCAGGCCTCAAACAACTCATAAAACTCTAGAAGATACTTTGTGAAGGAGCTATATGTGCTGGTGGGTCTCTCTCAAGAGATTATTTGAAGCAGGAATTGGGAGTTCATGCGTCGGATTTTAACCTGGATAGATTATGAGCTCAGCTCAGGCTGCTTCCACCTACTTTGATGACTACTGAGTCGCTGACGACCACCAGAATATTAAAAACTATTAGTGCTGAAACGCCAACTGTTCGCAGCCTTCTCGATCAAGTTGTTCGTCTAGGGACTTTCGTTCTCACAATGCTAGCTTCTTGAGCATTTGCGAAAGATCATTCAGCTATTTGCGTCGTCTAAAGACATATTTGAGGACGTCCATGACGCAGGAAAGATTGGCTCATCTGCTGTTGTTGCATATGTGTAGCGACCAGACTTAGATTTAAACACCATTGCAAGAGAATTAATATCAAAGACAAGCGAAAGAAAAGATACTTTTGGTCAATTTTGAAAAGAAATAAATGTAGAATTACGTAAGTGAAAATGTTATGCGTTATATAACCTATTATTTAAATTACAAAATAGCACTTAAAATTCAATATAAACTGAATTATTCCTTATTAATTGTGTCGTACTTTATTAGTGTGAAGTGTAGTGAATATAATGAGATTAGGAAGATTAGGTGAATATAATAATAAACTGGATATACTGAAGTAAGTGTAGTAAAAAACACAAATAACTCTGGATAATTAGTGTAACTGAATTTTCTATATAAATTTTATTAAGTCTTTAGTGAAATTTCCATTTTTCCATTTCTGGCACGAAGTCAAGTAGGTAGAAAAAAATATTTTTTCTTATTTTTTACTTGATTATGTAGATTGTTTTATAATGTTCAAGTTACTTTCTACTACAAAGTACTACAAAGTAGTAGAACTACTAGATTGTAGTTCTAAATAGCAGTTTCTAATATTACAGTGTACTGCAACACTAGAACAGGATTTTAAAAATATATAATTTTAATTTCCTCGTTTCCAAGTGATTTAAATAACTTTAAGATTCTTTAATAGTGTCCGTGTGACCACGTCCAATACAGTTAAAATATATATACCAGTATATAAAATGGTAAAAAAAATGTACTTACAAATAGTCATTGTGAGCAGTACAAATTTTACAATTTTATGTTTTCAATTCTGATTTCAGTGGTTGAAAATTTCTGCACCAGACCAAAATCCAGCACAAAACTGACACGGGATTAATTAATCTAAGGATGTAAACTAAGATGCCTCTCATAATGGAAATTTCACTCTCATGAAACTGATTACAGCTTCATTATATTATTATTATTATTATTATTATTATTATTATTATTATTATTATTATTATTATTATTATTATTATTATTATTATTATTATTATTATTATTATTATTATTAACCAATCAAATCAAATTATTGTTACAGTACAAACATATATTCGTATTATCTTACCTATGTTACATTCCCGTGTCTATTTTCAAGACAACAGTTTGCCCCCCAGGTGAAAAATACTTCCGACGCCACTGTATATACATCTGAAACTCAGGGGGGCAAATGCCCCTCCCTACCCACCTAAATGACGCCCCTGACCCGTAGCGTATCTAGATTTTATTTCAGGGAGGCAATGAAGGGCCAAAAAAAAATTTTGAGGCGGCCATCTCCAGTGAATGAACAATTTTATTCACATTATATCTATTCTAGGGTGAATGTGCCACTAGTCAGCCCCTCACCGGTAGTCAGCCACTTACGCATTTTGAAACAAAAACAAGAAAACGTTACGTTTTGACCCTTATCAATATGAAGCTTAGCTTTTAGACATTCATCCTCTACACAGCCGATCACATGTCACACCGAAATGTCACCTAGTGTCGCAGCAATAGGTGGACAAAGAAGATGCTATGTTGTAATGCGTGAATCTGCTACGTAAAAAATAACAGATGAGATCTTTTGTTAAAAGTGTGTATTTGTTATCTAATGTAAAAATAATGAATATTATCTTTATTTTTTAATTTGTATATATTAAGGAAATGAAAACAGAAAAACCTTTTTTGTAGATTTTGAGCATTTCGTTTGTATAGGGGGGGGCCGAGTACTGGAATTGAAAAATGAGTGATTTTCTAATAGTCAGCCCCCGGGGCTGAGTACTGGAATTATCGCATATGTGTGCAATTTCGTCCATCACATGTCCAGACCAAGTATTCACTTCCCTTTTGTTAATAACATACAACATGACTCACAAATCTTTGTTTTTCCAGTAGTCAGCCCCGGTAAAAATACAAAGGCCGAGTACTGGTGCCTCGAAAGCCAAAAGTCAGCCCTGTTGGTAATTTTACTGCAATTTTAAATATCAACATCCAAATTTGCAAAAAACCAGGTTCCCACTTACTCATTTCATGTAAGTAAATATAAATTAACTAGCAGCGTTCACCCCGCTTCGCTGCGGTCACCCCGGAACGCAATAAACGTTGTTACTTAGATAATTTTTACTTTTTCGCTTTCAAGTGATATGATAAAAACCATAGAAGATTGCAGTAAATGTTAACATTATATCGCCTGTCATTTATGTTAACCCGCCCCGCTTCGCTGCGGTCACCCCGGAACGCAATAAACTTTGTTACTTAGATAATTTTTACTTTTTCGCTTTCAAGTGATATGATAAAAACCATAGTAGATTGCAGTAAATGTTAACATTATATCGCCTGTCATTTATGTTAACCCGCCGAGTGACACGGTCATGCGGGTTGCATATACATACGTTTATTTTTATACCTATGATGAACTAACAAAGGATTTGTACGTTATGGACACTTGAATGGTCAATTATCTCAAGACACTGGTAATTAAAAATTAAAGTGATATGATAAAAACCATCTAGGGTCCAAATCCTAATAACCCCCCAAAAATGAAAGAAATTGGTTCAGCCGTATTAGCGTGATGAGGGAACAAAGGATTTGTGCGTTCTCTTTTATATATATAGATGAAAAAGGAAGAAAAATGGAAGTTAAGAAATGAAAACGGTGGTCAATTCACCAGTACTTAAACAGTCTCTCTACAATGCACTGAGGGCTGTAGAAAATGGAATGACTATACGTGAAGCTAGCAGAACATTCAATGTTTCTCGCAACACACTAAAGTAGCCAAAGTTGAATTTGGGCAAAATAAAATGGATATATTGAATACAGTATACAATATTGTAAAAAGTGACAATGGAAAGAAACTTTTCAAAGAGAGCTATCTAGGAGAGAAATGGTATAAATTGTTCTTACGAGGAAACCCAGAATTAGTTTGCAGAGTTACCGAAGGCAAGAGCAACAGTCACCGAAGAATTTATTCGGAAGTGGTTTAAAGAACTCGAGGTACCTCCAAAGCATTAACGTATCCGATATTCTGCAAGATCACACCCGAATCTTTAATGGTGATAAAACTAGTTTTAGCCTTTGTCTCGAAACTGGTAAAGTTATCGTATCGAAAGGTTTGAAAAATGTTTATGAAGTCCGACGTACAATTGACAAACAATCACTGTTCTTCTAGTTTTCTCTGGCAAACGGCGAAACTGTATTTCCAATGGTTATTTTCCCGTATGTTAAACCATCGCCTGACATCATAGAAAGTATGCCAAAGGTCTGGTTTTGGGGAAGATCAGAAACAGGCCTGGATGAGGATTGATACTTTTTATGAGTATATTGTAAATGGTATAAACAAATGGCTGGAAGAAATAACGTTAAAAGACCAATAATTTTATTTTATTTGCTGAAGGGCATCGCACACATCCAACTATGGAACTTAATGTGTTTTGCATCGAAAACTGAATAATTCTATATGCCTTACCACCTAATATAATACACATTCTTCAGCCAGCAGATGTTAGTGTCTTCAAACCCCTCAAGATAGAATGGAAGAAGACAGTTCATGACTGGCAAAGCCAACCCAAAAACATAAATGTGTAACAAAATCTCACTTCGCTTCACTCTTGTATTACTACCGTTCTTTTCTCTCTGATTCAATTAGAAATGGTTTCAGGAAATGTGGCTTGTGCCCTTTCAATGCAAATACTGAAGACTACTCTAAATACATTAAAAATAGCTTAGTGAAAAGACGTTTGGAAAAAGATTGCAGCGTATCGGCTGACTGATTTCCTCGCATATTCCTTCTCTATTTCCTTGTCAAGCAGATCGTACTGAAATATTGGTCCATAATGTAATGGAAGATGGTACGATGTTTTGAAAGATGGTACATTACTTCAAGTTTAAAGCGCCAACGATAATATTGAGAAGTCATAGACAGCCATAGATAAAGCTCCCGAAAAATGTTCAAATAACAGTAGACAAGTCTCACCAAATTTTGAAAATAATTTATTTTGGCCAGAACCAATTGCGAAGACTTCAAAGAGGCAACGAAGCAAAATAAATTATTAAGTGCCATATCGTCAGATGAATGGAGAAATATAATGATAGCCAAGATCTTAGAACGGAAGAAAGCAATTAAAAAAAGAAAAGAAAGAAAAAGAAAGAGCAAAAAAGAAAATTACAACTTCCTGGAATTTTTGTGAAAATACAACTACTACATTTATTATTATTATTATTATTATTATTATTATTATTATTATTATTATTATTATTATTATTATTATTATTATTATTATTTGTGGGAAGTAAATGTTTTATTTTCGTTTTCTAACTTAATAAGGGTGTTCAAACAATAATGGTGATAAACTGATGGCTGAGACATATTTCAACTCTAGTTCTATGTGAAATATTCCTAACTTCGTAGAATTTTTATGAAGACAATTCGATTTTATTTTATATTTTTGTGAGTTTTTTTCTTTTTGTGTTTTCTAACTTTTAACTGGAGTGATCAAATGATATTGTGATATACTGGTCATGAAATTTAGCTATGATCTAACAACTTTAGTTCTATTTAAAATGTTTTAGCTTCATGGTTGCTTATATTTTTACGAAGGGTCCGCTCAATACAATTTTGTTCCTGTTTTTCCGAGAAATAAATAATGTATTTTTTTGTTAGACATTTATAATGTAATCTGTTATATTCGTACTGTCATGTAGCAAAATAAAAAACGTTCCATGATATTACATCTGTTTTTATCATTAGTTTCAAATTTTGTTGGCTGACTTTTGGTTCGTTAATGGCTGAGTTCTAGAATGTAGTGGCTGAGTACTGGTATTTTTCGGCATTTTTAGGAAATTTATAAATATTGTTAAAATCCTAAAAATGACATTAAAAACACTCCTTTCATTGTAAACTAGACTAAATAATGAATACATATATCATGAAGAAGTCTCATTCTGTTCAAAATTAAAATCAAAAATGACATTCAAACTTAAAATTTGAGTTAAGAGGCTGAGTACTGGCACATTCACCCTATCTAGGGTGAGTGTGCCTAAAGTCAGCCGTCTCCAGTAGTCAGCCATTTTTCAGTAAAAAGTATATTAAATAAGCATACAGTAGCATGTTATCAAACAAATAGTCAACTAAAACTTAAATCAGAGCTCCAGTAGTCAACCTCATTTGTTCTGGCCTGGTGTGACTTCTCGTCGCAGAAAAGAAAAAAAATATAATTTAAGGTCTGCTGATGCAAGTTAGCAAAGTGTGCATTTTGTTAATAAAAAAAATAAGGAAGTAGCTTTACTTTAAAGTTAAGTTAAAACTACATTATTGTATAAAATAGTACGCGTTATTGCTTTCTTCGATGCATGAATGTATGTAGTTTGTTAAAAATTCGTAATTTTTGATACAAAACAAGATATTGCGTAGAAATAAGGGGACTGACTACAGGTTACATTTTTGATAACGTCTGGAAATGACCCTTGACTTCATTTTCCAGCGGTCAGCCCCCCATTACTTTCAACGTACGACTACTGGATACATATACTTCAGTAGTCAGCCACCTATCATTCACTCAATTTAAATGCATATTTCTACAACTAACAAGGGAACCTTCCGAAAATGATAGTTGCAGTGAAAGATGTAGCCTATGCCAATTGAAAGAGCTGTAACAGAGATGAGCATTCCCAAAAAATTAGCTGCCCATAGCAATAGGTTCAAGAAATATAAGGGGTGGAAGTTCGGGAAACAGCAAGGTTGGACAAAAGGGAAAAGTGCAAATTCCGCAAAAAAAAAAAAAAAAAAAAAAAAAAAAGAGCGCACGGCAAAATACAATGCTGACAAGTGATGTATAGAAAGAGACTTACCACAATAGGGAACAAACGAAGGCCACCATTGGGGTTAACAGTGTTGCCAATTGCAATGAAAACTACATGTTTTGCAAAGAGCACTATATGAAGTGAGTGTAATATTCAGTGTCAAACTGTCATGTAGAACATAAGATATGGCGCGTATAATCAGTGGTACAATCTAACAAAAGAAAATAGAAAAAACAGAAGTACGAAAAATACGGAAAAGACGGAGTTGGCCATAATGCGCCACATTTGATCACGAGCTGTGCATATTAGAATGAACAAAACAAGAAGCACCGACTATGCAGGAAACCGACGTACCTAGAGTCGAAAAGAAAAACGAGTTCCAAAGTTGGCAACACTGGCCATGAACATCCAGACAAGTCTAATATAGTTAGGCAACTCGCTTCACAAAAAGAAACTTCCGGCAACAGGCATCACTGGGAATGCATCAATGCTAGAGTGATTGAGGCAATATCAAGTCGGGGAACATGAAATAGTTGGGTTGGGCCAAGAACCGATAATAGAAGTAGTGAACATTATGTCATGGTTGAGTCGTATGTGGGAATATACAGGGTGTCCCACCAAACTTTGTGACCTGAAAGATTTGCGAAACGAACAAAAATGTGACGGATCTAGTTGTGCAGGAATGTACCAATGTCAGGGGGTGATAAAAGTCTGTGAGAAGCAAGTGCTCCCAGGATCCCCATCATAGAGTCCCAGGAGCCAACTTCAAATTTTCAAATGGCAACAGGGACCGAGTGGTACCTCTCTCGATAGATCATGGAATGTGCAACAACATCTATAGGAAATATTTGCTATATGAAGCATGTTTTTCAAAATGGCCGCCACAAATATATGTTGTGTCTTAACATGGCATCGAACATTGTGATCTCAAATTGCTGCGAAGCGAAAAGAGATTTTGCAAATCCAATTGCACAGAAATGTCCTCACGGCCCTCATCATAAGGCTCAAGGGGTCAACCGCAACATTTCAAATGGGAACAGAGGGCGGATGATATTTCTCTGGATAGATACAACACCGCCTATAAGAAACATTTGCTATATGAAGCAAAGTTTTCAAAATGCCCGCCAAAAATGCAATTTTGTTCTTGTCACCGAGCTGTTTTTTTTAGCGGCCATTTTGAAATCCCATATCTATATATATAAAAGAGAACGTACAAATCCTTTGTTAGCTCATCACGCTAATACGGCTGAACCAATTTCTTTCATTTTTGGGGGGTTATTAAGATTTGGACCCTAGATGGTTTTTATCATATCACTTTAATTTTCAATTACCAGTGTCTTGAGATAATTGACCATTCAAGTGTCCATAACGTAGAAATCCTTTGTTAGCTCATCATAGCTAAATCTAACCGTATTTATATGCAACCCACATGACCGTGTCACTCGGCGGGTTAACATAAATGACAGGCGATATAATGTTAACATTTACTGCAATCTTCTATGGTTTTTATCATATCACTTGAAAGCGAAAAAGTAAAAATTATCTAAGTAACAAAGTTTATTGCGTTCCGGGGTGACCCCAGCGAAGCGGGGTGAACGCTGCTAGTAGTAAATATTTCTGATATGGGTTGTTGCATATTCCAAGATTTATCGAAAGAAATATAACTCGACCGATGGTGCTATTTGAAATTTTGAAGTTGGCCCCTGGGATCCTATGATGGGGGACTTGGGGGCACTTGCGTCTCACAGAAGTTTGTCGCCCGCTGACATGGGTACATTCCTGCACAACTGAATGTGTCACATTTTTTCGCTTTGAAACTATTTCAGTCGCAGAGTTAGGTGGGATACTCTGGATATATCATATAGGCGGTGATAGTACTGCAGACAGCAACACACAGCAGATCAAAACTTTTATTATGTTTGCTTTCTACAGGTGTGGATATGTGATAGAAAGACCACCAAAGGTTCCGACACCTCTAGAGTACTGTTTCGAGACATTCACAGGCGATCATTGTACCATGTGTGATGGATTGGCAGTATTCCGCTGTGCTCACAGCAAATGCATCTTCTTGTTGGACCATTGTCTCATCGAACAATTGCACGTACAATGTGGACGAGAATGTACAAATGATGCGAAGGTTAATGCCTGTTGCCGGATTTTTTTTTTTTTTTTTTTTGTGAAACGTATGGCCTAACTATATTAGAATTGTATGGATTTTCTTGGCCAGTGTTGCCAACTTTGGAACTCGTTTTTCTTTTCGACTCTAGGTACGTCGGTTTCCTGCATAGTTGATGCTTCTTGTTTTGTTCATTCTAATATGCACAGCTCGTGATCAAATGTGGCGCATTGTGGCCAACTTCATCTTTTCCGTATTTTTCGTACTTCTGTTTTTTTCTATTTTCTTTTGTTAGATTGTACCACTGATTATACACGCCATATCTTATGTTCTACATGACAGTTTGACACTGAATATTACACTCACTTCATATAGTGCTCTTTGCAAAACATGTAGTTTTCATTGCAGTTGGCAACACTGTTAACCCCACTGGTGGCCTTCATTTGTTCCCTGTTGTGGCAAGTCTCTTTCTATACATCACTTGTCAGCATTGTATTTTGCCGTGCGCTCTTTTTTTTTTTTTTTTTTTTTTTTTTTTTTTTTTGCGGAATTTGCACTTTTCCCTTTTGTCCAACCTTGCTGTTTCCCGAACTTCCACCCCTTATATTTCTTGAACCTATTGCTATGGGCAGCTAATTTTTTGGGAATGCTCATCTCTGTTACAGCTCTTTCAATTGGCATAGGTCACATCTTTCACTGCACCTATCATTTTCGGAAGGTTCCCTTGTAAGACACTTAAGTAATACGTAGAAGACTTTTCTAACGATTTAATGAAACAAGTAACTGTTATGAAGTCACTAATTGCATCATGCAAGCATATTACAGTTATAATACCAGCCTGGTATTATAACTATTTCAATTCTTGTTATTTTCCTGGAACTGAGGGAAAAAGATTAAGGATTTATGGCTGGTCTGAATTATTTTTCTAAAATTTATAGGCCAGGTAATGAGTATTTTTTTTAATCCTGATCATAGGTTAGTCTTTTAATCACGGCCGGCGCGAAGGGGGGTCGAGTCTAATGGGCGGCAAAATTTGAAAAAAGAAAACAATACTATCTAAATATAATGCTTCGTAATAGGCTCACATGGAAAAATAAAATTGTATTCACCTGAGAATGTAATTGAACTTACTTGACTCACATTCAAGAAAATACTCTCTCAGGAAATTCAGAGCGTTCCTTCTCATTTTCAATTATCAAACTACTAGCCACAGGTATCTCTTCAATATTTCCCTTGCAGTGGCGTAGACAAGATCTTGAGCTAGAGTGTATAAGATTATCAAGGTGTCTTTTTATATTTTTTTTTTCTATTCAGTAATGTTCTAACGCTCCGCTGCAAGTATGTAAAAGGCGCACTCCCATTTGAGACAGGCCGTTCTAGCCTGTAGCATCTAGAGACATTTAGGTTCTAACAGCGAGTTTTTGACCAATTTACAAATTAAAATATAGTAAATCGTACAGCGTATTTTTCGTGAGAAATGTTTCATTTTTTGTATGGCTAAAAAAGTTTATGACTTTTTTCTGCGCCAGTTCAACGTTGGGCCATACTAAAGGAACATATTAGCAGTCTCACTATAAAATCATTAACCACCACAAAGTGGGAGAGCCGAATTGATGCTCTGACTCAGTTATCAAATAGGGGAAATTTATGATGCCTTACTTCAAATAAGTATTGACAATAGAACAGATAGAACGGTCGCCCACGATGCTCTGTGTATAGCAAACCAGCTGCGTTACTTTCCTTTCCTTTACTCACTCGTTGTCTGATATGACTATACTCCACATAAAGATAGTAAGCAAAAATCTTCAAAGCATTGATTCTCATGTGTTGGATGCAGTAGAATTTTTTGAAAATATATCTGGTGCTTTGAGAGGAGCGGAAATGATGCAAAATTTCAATCTTACTTAGTTGGTGCGATGGAGTTGGCATCAGCATTAGATACGGGTGATCCACTGATACGTAATACAGTGCAATCTCGAAGTCGAAAGAAGAGGCAGTTTCAGTACGAGGAAGAGGATGAAGCTACTGAAAATCCACAAACAAGATACAAGATCGATTTTTATTACAAAGTTCTAGACATGATTGTCTTAGCTTTTAATTAGATTTGAGCAACTTACACATCACAGTGAGTATTTCAATTTTCTTTACAATATAAGTAATCGTAAAGATATAACCTACCACCTGAACTTTTGTCTGAAAAGTGTACTAAACTTACCACCACTTTAACACACGAAGAACTGAAAGATATTGACCCCAGTGATTCGAAAGACAAACTGAAAGTGTTATCCACTATAATTAAGCCTGTGAAAGTTTACCAAAAGAAACATTAAAATTAATTAAGGAACATGACTTTGCTCGCAATGTTAGTGTTGCACTTAGAATTTTGTTAATCTTGCCTGTAACAGTGCAAAATGGAGAAAGAAGTTTTTGGAAACTTAAGTTTATTAAAAACTATCTACACTCTTCTATGTCTGAAACTCGCTTGAGTGGTCTAGCAATGATATCAATAGAGCACAAATTGGCTAAAACATTGGACTACGCGAATGTGATAAAGGAATTTGCTCATATCAAAGCAAGAAAAGTTTCTTTCAATTAAGGTATGTTAAATTTATGTATCTCTATTGTGTTTTAGTACATTATAAGGCTTAGGCCAATCACTTAGATTTACCGTAATATCTGATTTACTATATTATCTTCTTGCTCCATACTCTATTGAAAACGCTTTTTGATATAAAATAAGCCTAAAAATTAAAATTCTTAGTCATGACTAAAGTATATTTTTTAAATTTTATTTTCTGTATGCGCTGCTCTATATTACAGATATACAGCGAAATCGAGCATACTGAATATTGTGTCAGTATAGAGTTGTTTAAATATTACGTAAGCATTCCAAAAAGGTAGTTCATTTTTTTGTTTACCTTTCCATTTTGTACATGTTTTTAAATGACACTTGAACGTCATCTGTCAAAATAAGGTTTGCGGATTAAAGGGGCGGCATGTGAAAGTACCGCCCAGGGCGGCAAAATTGCTAGCGCCGACCCTGCTTTTAATCTAACGTAACTATGAGGAAATCAAAGATATCAATATCTAATTGATTTGATGATTGAAATTACTGCGCACAATAACGTGTTTCTGCACGTTTTTAATTCCAAGGTTGCAACCGCTCTTTAACTACTACTACTATTATTATCTGTTCCGTTCTTAGAGTTGCCTGATTGCCAAAACAATACAGAATAATCATAAATATTTCATTCTAACTCATGCTTCTCATTCAGTACCTCATAGCCTATCTACACTTTCTCATAGTAAGCTACTTGCTTTCTATCAAAACCTAATTAAAAACGCGGTTTATCTTTTTTATAAGTAAATTCACGCACAGATGCGAGTTAGACTATCTTGAAGAGAGACAACGGAAACCAGAGTGTCATAAAGAGTAAATTTCAAGCATTCCAACCAAAGAGGACTACCTGGCAGCTGTGAAGTTATCGAATACTTGAAATCGAATCTTCATGAAAAAGCAAATAATGTTGAAAGTCTTCTTCAAGAAAGTAAAAGTACTGCTGGCCGTGAGGAAAATATGTCTAACAGTTTAAGAACGCGTGATTCAGCGTTTCTTTCAACCAGCCCAAAGACATTTTCTACTGGAATAGACTCTGTGTCAGATGTTTTTGCAACCAGGTGCGTTGAGGATACTGTATCCAAAGAGTCTTCTTGTTCTACACTAATGAACACAGATAGGGCTATTGTTCTGTCCGAAGAGGATCGATCTGCTACATCAGTACTTGCTAGTGAGATGTTCGATAATCTTAGTCCTCGAACATACCAGATTTCCTCAATTGGCCTTCTAGAGCCTACAAATACATCTGCGATATCAGAAATAGACGTTACGTCTGACTCAAACCAGGAAAACAACACATCTGTTATGGCATCTTGTGCTGAAACGACGCAAGGCGAAAGATCTGCTTCGGTTTCTACAATTAGGGATGCGCACGAGTCGAGTCGAGTCGAGATTTAAGCCTGTCTCGACTCGTTTCGAGAAAATGTTGTCTCGACTCGACATGTTCTGTCTTGACTCGACTCGAATTCGAGTCGAGACAAAATATACGAGTTAAAATATACGCACACATCAGCCAGAACATTATGACTATGTACCTAATTGTCAGTGTATCCACCTTTGGCACGGATAACAAAGGCGACTCGTCTTGGCATGCACGCAATGATCCTTGGTAGGTCGCTGGAGAGAATTGGACCAGATGTGCACACACAGGCCACCTAATTACCGTAAATTCCGGGGAGGGGATGATGCGCTCTAACGTCACGTTCAATCACATCCCAGATGCGTTCGATTTGGTTCAGATCCGGTGAGTTGGAGGGCCAGCACGTCATTTGGAACTCGCCCCTATGTTCCTCGAATCACTCCATTACTCCTGGCATTGTGACGTAGTGCATTATCTTGTCAAAAAATTCCACTACCGTTGGGAAAATGGTCGTCATGAAGGGGTGTACGTAGTCTGCAAGTAGTGTGCGATACCCCTCGGCGTCATGGTGCCTTGCTCAAGCTCCACTAGATACATGGATGCTCACGTGAATGTTCCCCAGAGCTTAATTAATCCGCCGCCAGCTTGTCTCCGTCCCGCAGTACAGGTGTCAAGGAGTTATTCCCTTGCAACACGACGGATTGGTACCCTCCCATCGTCATGATGAAGAAGGTATCGGGATTCATCAGACAATGCAGGGCTCTGCCACTGTGCCAAGGTCCAGTGACGATGGTCACGTGTTCATTTCAGTCGTAGTTGCCGATGTCGTTTTGTGAACATTCGCACATGGATGGGTCGTCGGTTGCGGAGACCCATCGTTGGGAGTATTCGGTGCACTGTGTGTTCAGACACACTTGTACTTTGCCCACCTTTAAAAAGTCTGATGTTTGTTCCGCCACAGTTCGCTGCCTGTCCTGTTTTACCAGTCTGCCCAGCCTACGACGTCCGACATCAGTAGAAAGGTGGGGGGCGCCCAATGATAATTGATAGTACTTCTTTACCTGTAAAAAATTTGAACGGCTCGGTAAGTTTGTGTAGGGTAATTAACAAGAACAGAGCAGTACGCACCACACGTTTAGGGAAACGTTGATAAATAAAACATTTCTACAGTCCATACAGGATATTTTGGTGCTTAAGAATGGTACTCTGATTTGAGAAGAGTTTCTTTAAGTTAACTGTCATGAAATAACAGACCAACTTTTCAGTCCGGAGTGAAGTCGCCTACTTAAGCCTTCGTAAAACATAACTTCAAACCAATTTTCTCTTACGCAGCTGAGTTGTGCTTTAATCATGAGAGAGCAGGACATGCGTTTTCTTACATCAACTCCCTCAACATCTTAAAGACAATTTCATTAATCAGAAAGCTGTCTGGCATAAAGTCCTAAACATGGAATGGTCTATAAACAGACTCTCCATCAAAAAGGCTAATTCCGTTACTTATAGGATTGAGTTGGTAGAATATAAGAAAATTCCTCTCACCAGAGAAGTGAAGCACCCTCAGCAGAATCTTCGTTTGAGGTAAAGTTTCTACAAAAACAGTCGTCAAGTTCTCGCACCGAAAACTGAGTCCAGTATTCTTTAAGTTCGCACTCAGTTGAATGCAGTCAGACTGCGGTTAAAAAAAGTATTTTAACCTCGTAAACAAGGACCCTCCTTGCTCAAGTTTCAAATAAGGCTCTCACTCTAAAATCCCTACGACTTGCTCAATTACTATGGAAACCAGGTATTGCTAGCAATCTTAAATAAACGTGGAAATGTCAATATCCATAAACAGACACTGTCACCCGTGAAAATGTTAGATGTTCCCTGCTAGGAAACAGGGTGAATTGATTTTAATAAGTCTGATTTAAATCAGTGTGATTTAAATCACGATTTAAATCAGTGTGACTTAAATCACGATTTAAATCAAGATTTAAATCACTTGATTTTTTTTAAATCGTTGATTTAAATCGAATTACGAAATAAATTAATTTAAAGTGAAAATAAGTAAAATCTCGTTTCTGTTCTGTTATTTCGATTATGAAAGTTAATAATCATAATACAATGAGACTCAAATGTACAGTATAGAATGAAAACAAGTGCTATGCAGAGGATGATTAGGGAAAAATCCCGTTTTGAACAGGTAACGGAGCAATAATGCTTTATTCTTTTCGTAACATTGGGTTTGGGTTTTAAAATCGTTAACTATTCCAACGGGGAAATCACCATCGACATTTAAGACGAAAATTTTTTTTATGCGCATCTGTTTGTTTGTTCCCAGATAGAATAATAGGACGTATTTAGAGGGGTCCTATCCCCTCTCCAATTTTTATTTTATTTTATTTTATTTTATTTTATTTTATTTTATTGTTAATTTTATAACTTTAGGCGAAATTTATGTATTTCATGCCGCAAGCTAGTTCTGAGTTTTTAAAAATAGGCCCCTGCCAAATATCAGTAGCTATTGAGAAAGTGTCATTTTGATAAACGTTGCTGTACTTTTTTCTTAATGCTTAACCTTTTAAATTATATAACCTAGTTTTAGGTGATAGGGTAGAAACTTCATTATTCGATTTAAAAAAGTACCAATAAGGCTTTTTACTTCGTTTTTTAAGACTAGAGGCATTTTAGAACAGGTTACATATGCTTTCACGCCTTTCTGCGTTGAGGCATAGTGTGTGATATCATAAATTTAAAAAGATATTTTTTGTTATGCATATTATTATTATTATTATTATTATTATTATTATTATTATTATTATTATTATTATTTAGCGGGTTTCATTTTGCATTCAGAAGACTGAAATTTTGGACACTCGTTCAATGCACCCCTTAATAATTTTCAGATGTTTTCAGATCTCTGCGTGGAAACAGCGAGGTCCAGAAGGCAAAAATGTTTAAAAAAGAAAAATATTTTTAACAAAAATAGCTTTTTTCGTGATTTTCCTGCCTCAGATGGAGACATATGAATGGTACCGTTTGAAAGGCTGTTCCATTCTGAAGAAAATGATGTACATACTATGCTTCTAGGATAAATAGGGATGTCTCAGGAAACTGTTGCCTAAGATCCTGTTTTATACGGAAATCTGTAGTATTTGGGGAATATTGTTTTTCACGGGCTTACTTTTGCACCTACAAGATTGAAATTTTGCACATTTATTCAGTGCACTCCTCAGTATTTTTCAGATTTGTTTCAGATCTCTGCCTTAAAACAAGAGGAGGGGTCCACAGAGGTAAAAATTTTAAAAAAAGGATATTTCTAACAGAAAATTCTTTTTTCGTGATTTAACCGCCCCAGATACATGATGGAGACATGTGAAGGGTACCGTTTGAAAATTTGTTTTATTCTGAAGAGAATAATGCACAAATCATGTTCCTACAATAAATAGGGATGTCTGAGGAAATTTTTATATTACATCTGGGTCATCTGGGGCATTGTGGGAATGTTCTTAGCTCATTGTTAAATAGTTTCCTCACCCTTACTACTCAAGATAGAAGCTTGAAATTTCGTACACACATTTAGTACACCCCTTAGTATTTCCCAGACAATTTTCCGACTCATAAAAGGTTTTACAATTTTTTCATACAGGCTACCAATTTTTCTATTCATGAAAAATTGTTTCACTTGTTCCTACGTACACTTAATATTCTCTGAGCCATGAAAATTTTCAGATTCTTTAAACGATCTTTCACTTTTTACCATTTCTACTCATGAATTCTATCAATTTTATGATTACTGAGGAATCGTTACTTGATCACTGCTACTTTTTAGAACGGAAAATTTTCCGGAAAAATATGGAAGAAAGCTTTCCAGCTCACATCACGGCTAAACAACGATGTAGGAATAAGTGCAGTATGTTTTTTATGAATCGGAAAATTTTCATCACTGTTCACAACATTAAAACTTTAGATGTCATATTAGCACTTATTGCAGCAACATACTTCACACTCCAACCTTTTGTTCGGACATTTGTTCTCAGGCGTTTACGTTTTTGTGAATATCTCAGATTATATTTGTTCTATCGAAATGAAAATTGCGGAATAAATCTCTATTTCAAATTTCCTTTAGAAATAAGAAGCTACTGAGTCATAATGTTATAGGCATCACTTTTTTACTTTTCTAATAGAAAGAGACCCCAGACCCCCAAGCGTTACCGGACCAAATGTCCTTTGGACGAAATGTGCTTTGAACTAAACATCTCTGGACGAAATGTACCTTGGACCAATTATCTTTTGGACGAAATATCCTTTGGAGAAAATGTTTTTGGACGAATTGGCCTTTGGACCAATTACCAATTGTCCTTTGGACGAAATGTTCTTTGGACCAATTGCCTTTTGGGCGAAATGTCATTTGGACCAATTGCCTTTTGGAGCAAATGTCTTTGGTTGAAATGTCCTTTGGACCAATTGTCTTTGGGCGAAATGTTCTTTGGACGAATTGTCTTTTGGACGAAATGTCATTTGGACCAAATGTCTTTGGACGAAATGTCCTTTGGACCAATTGTCCTTTGGATAAAATGTCCTTTGGTCCAATTGCCTTTTGTACGAAATATCCTTTGTACCAATTGTCTTTTGGACAACTCTAAGCGGCAAAATACTTTTTATATCTCGAATTTGTCTTTAAATCTTGATATATATATATATATATATATCTTCTACATCTGAATGCCCCCCAAATTTACAGAGAAATCGGCGCTTTTTTATGGGGGGCTGAGCCCACCTAGGATATCAATACACGTGCATTGAATTATTTGCTTTCTCTGTTTATTTTTCGGAAATAAAAGTCTTAAGAGGAAAGATTTTTGATTTTCGAAGAAAATTTGTTTTTTTCATTTGCTCAACCTAATTGTTCTAATTAATAAACCGCGTTCTCGTGATATTTTTGTGGCATAATTATTAATGACGTATTTTCTCTCCATATCGTACCCATTCTTTCCTTATTCTGTGATTTTATTTTCGTATATATAGCACGAAGAGAGAAAGGAGCGCTGGGATTGGTATAAAATGTTGATATAAAAAGGTTGGGAGGTGAAGCACTATAGTAAGGACTTGGTAAACAAAATAAAAGAGCCCCGAATAAGATTCAAATCAGCCGTCATCCTCTTGACTCATTCTTCACATAGTGTCTTATTAATAATGTTATGTACAGGGAAAGTCAAAATGATGGATTTTGTTTCAGAAATTTATAATGTATGGTTCATAAATAACCATAGCATATATTCAAAGTCCCCAACATGGCGATATTTATCGCTGAAAAAGAAAGACTAGATATACCTGTATAAAGGGCCTCATTACTTTCAACAGCTTAGGGCCCCATGAATCCTAAATCCGGCACTGAGCACACTTGAGATTAGTTTTTATTTCTAAACGGTTGAAGTGGTTTAATTTTATTGTGGACAGAGTTGGACCATTTCCACGGAAAGGGAGATAGCACAGGTATTTTGAGTGAGCCATACCAGTTGGTCACAGGGGGTGTATTGCGGCATTCATAGACATTTGCTGCTATAGACATCTCATATTATGTCTGCAACTACTTTTGATTTTACTAGTAGTAACTATAGCATAAGAACTCTTCCATCCGTACGTAGATATAAAAGAGGACAATTGAATGACCCATTATCGTCCAGGCAAAATTACTATAAGTACAGTAGAATTTACCACTCTTTATTCAGATAATGTAAACTGTAAGGATTCGTGTGGTCCCGCGTAGCGTAGTTACTAACTCTCTCGCCTTTGGTGCGAAGGTCACGGGTTTGATGTTCATAGGGTTGGTTTATAACAGCTTTGTCGGGCCAGCCATCATGATGGACGTTTTTCCTGGTTTTTCCTCATTTACACAAGGCAAATAGCTGGATAATACCTAACATTCAGGTCCCTGGCTGCTTCCTTCCTTCCTCAATCCTTTCTTCCTTTCCCCCGGATATTGCGCTCGCCTAGAGGCGTCCTCTCTCATACTTGACGGGCTTAAGGCCGTAGATGAGAGTAATGTTCATAAATATGTATAAATAAATAAATAATGTAAGGATTCATTTAAGTTGGAGATGTGAAATTAGGCATTTACTCTCTTACCTAAAATTATAGTTTCAACATTTTTTAAGGTGTCGCACCTAAAATTATAAAGCATATATTTTCTTGAATATTAAAATTAGCCACTATTTATTAAGAAAACATCAAACGTAAGGATTCGTGAAAATTGTGGGTGAAAAAGTTCGCATTTAATCTCTTAACTGAAAATAATGAAATCCGTGTTTCAGCGTTTTAAAAAGTTTCGCTCCTAAAAGAAGGGGCAATTTCTTGAATATTAAAGTTTCTCATTATTTAATCAGAAAATACCAAATGTGAGAATTCGTTTAATTTGGAAGTATTAAATTTGGTATTTGAACTATCTAAAAATTGTGGCATACGTGTTTAAGCATTTATGGAAATTTCGAGCCTATGGGAAGAAAGGGAATATTTTTTTGAATATTAAAATTACCCACTATGTATTCAAAAAATATCAAGTAATAGCATTCATTAAATTTGGACATGTGAATGTTTGCATTTAAGCTCAGTAAAAATAACATATTACGTGTTTCAGAAAGTTACGTTCCTAAGTAGTGAAAGAGAGTATCTTCATGGATATTCAAGTTACCCTCTATCCGCTCAGAGAATAACAAATATAAGGATTTACTTAAGCTGGAGGTGTGTAATTCGTTTGAACTCTTACCAAAAAGAAAAAAAATGGAATACGTGTGCAGCGTTTTCGAAATTCCACTCCTAAGGGGAAAAGGTGTACAATTCCTATCATATTAACTCTAGGAGGACCAAGGTGGGTCAAATTTGCCCGCACTTCCTATTTCTCTTTGCTCTCAACAAATCAATTTTTGAACATGTTTGATTATTTTTTGTGTTTTCTTCTGTTAGTCCTAACTTAAATTTAGTTGTACAGCGGGGGACACTTCTAAATGGTACAGCCATATGGAGATTTACGGCTAAGGTGTACCATTTAGAAGTGTCCCCCGCTGTACTAGAATGTATACTATCATGGTAATTTACGAAAAAAATGTAGCGCGGGTGATTGGTCAATACATTTGTAAGCAACATAGAATTGATTAGAGAACTACGGTATTACTCCAGTAATATCTTTGTAATCTTGTATGTTCATTGAATTCATGATTAAGCTAATAAAATCTACTTTCAGATATTGATCAAACATAACACTGGCAGATTTAGTATTGTAATTTGTCCACAAATGATAATGTATTTAATGGCACTTCATATCTGCTAAACAAATGTCTGTAGCCTGTACTAAGATATATATTTGAAATATTTCGTATTAAAATAAAACTTCAGAAGATTCAATATAATTTTAAAACTCATACTTATTAGTAGGTCATTAAACAACTTGAAATTATATTAGTAATGGTTAAAATGGTTTTTACAACCTCGGGCAAAAAATTGACCCTCTTGGTCTTCCATGTGTCAGATTACACCTCGGTCTTTCTATGGTAACGTTCCCATTATGTATCGAGAAAAATGTAAAAATGTAAAAATTTCCTTAAAGCGTAAGTGCGAAATTTGGCAACTAAAAAGTTAGCTTAAAAAATGTAATATGTATTTTGGCATTTTTGATACTTCGGCTCGTAAGTGGAGGAAAGTGAGCAGTATTTATAATATTAAAATTTCCCTGTATTTATTCACAGAATAACAAATATATGGATTTGCTTAAAAACTATTTTCTAAATATTGGTTAACTCATTCGAAGTATTCGGTAATTATGTTTCGAAAGGGGAAAACTGGACAATTTCTAATATATTCTCATTTTATACATACGAAATGGCTAAAGCGAGGAAGTGATTTAACCGTTTAAAATAAAGTTTTGACCAAAGTACTTGGGTCGACCTGGGATTTTTTCGGCTCTTTTTGACTGAAATGTGTATCCTAAGCGAGAAAGACAGAACAATTTTTTTCAAAGAATATTCGCTGCACCGGTTGTTACATTTGTATCATATGGGTCAATTAATAAAGTTGATTTTTTTTTTACATTTCACCTTGATTCAAATACTGGGAGAAAAGTTTTCATAATACCTTCCAAATATTTTTCTGTAAACGTATTCTTCCCGTGTGAGGAACGGTATTTTACATACTTTGCATGTTTGAAATAAAGATACTTGAAAGAAAAGTGCTATTTCGTTTTGATGCTCGATTAAGAACGCACTAAAGCTTCTAATACATTTGTAACTTCAGATCAGTTAATCTTTCTCGCGCGGCATAACCGTGGGACGTAAAACTCAAAGATTTCATTTCATTTTTTCTCGCGCCTTGAAAAGTTATTATCAACAGATTCACGAGATACGCGAATTATTTTGTTTTAGTACAGAAAAATAGTTTAAATATATCAGGAAAATTTATTCATTTGGTTTTCATTATTAAACATTTTTCGTGGGAAATAGGTACCATAAAGTGGAAAACGAAAAGGGCATTTGACCGGTTGCCCGGCGGACAAGTCCACCTCTGATTCAGGACATTGAAAATCATCATTCACGGAGATAAGTTTACAAGAACTGAATAAGTATCACGTAGCTACATTACACAGAAGAACATTTAAATGTATTATAATTGTAATATGCACTGCTCGTCATTACAAACGTTACATTAAGAAGAAGACAAGATAGCAGCCCAAACTTAGAAGACAGATAAATTAAGGTTTCATTAAAATATTACAGTATCCGCTTAGTATAATTAGTACAAGATAACCACAGTGAAGCCGAATTGCTAAAAGTTAATAACGTGTGAGCAAAGCTTTGCTTTCAGAAAACCTGCAACACGACGAATGCGTAGAGGAGGCAATCAACTGACAAGCAACGACAACACACCTCATAAGCAATAATTATAGGAGTTCACTAGCGTGAGAGGAAACATAAGATAATATATTAGACTTGTTCAAACGGCGAGAGAACTGTTGAAGGAATTGTCCAAACAATCGGATACATTACTCTAGCTGGACAGTGTACGTATGACCCTGCTGGAATGACGTCCACTTGACTATGCACCTGAACTAAACAAACCAAAATCACGAAAAAAACACCTAGTTGGATGTCAAATTTTCCAGTGTATAGGAAATACAAACGTCCAAGGAATCAAACAACACCACATGATACTGAAAGAAAAAATGAGATTTGTTTTATTTTCTTTGAGTTCAAGAAAAACCGACAGGGCGGTAAGAATATCTTAGGACAGATTTCCCCCCGGTATATGTTCACTGACGTAGATGTACACTTCAATATGGTATTAATATTATATATTTTGTCCTCATTTTCTTTGAGTTTAAGGAAAACAGATAGAGGAGTAAGAATATCCTAGGATAGATTTACCCCCCGGTATATGTTCACTGATGTAGATGTACACTTCAATATGGAATTAATATTATATCTTTTGTCTTCATTTTCTTTGAGTTTAAGGAAAACCGACAGGGGGGTAAGAATATCCTAGGATAGATTTACCCCCCGGTATATGTTCACTGATGTAGATGTACACTTCAATATGGTATTAATATTATATTTTTGTCTTCATTTTCTTTGAGTTTAAGGAAAACCGACAGGGGGTAAGAATATCCTAGGATAGATTTACCCCCCGGTATATGTTCACTGATGTAGATGTACACTTCAATATGGTATAAATATTATATCTTTTGTCTTCATTTTCTTCGAGTTTAAGGAAAACCGACAGGGGGGTAAGAATATCCTAGGATAGATTTACTCCCCGGTATATGTTCACTGATGTAGATGTACAATACAATATGGTATTAATATTATATCTTTTGTCTTCATTTTCTTTGAGTTTAAGGAAAACCGACAGGGAGTAAGAATATCCTAGGATAGATTTACCCCCCGGTATATGTTCACTGATGTAGATGTACACTTCAATATGGAATTAATATTATATCTTTTGTCTTCATTTTCTTTGAGTTTAAGGAAAACCGACAGGGAGGTAAGAATATCCTAGGATAGATTTACTCCCCGGTATATGTTCACTGATGTAGATGTACAATTCAATATGGTATTAATATTATATCTTTTGTCTTCATTTTCTTTGAGTTTAAGGAAAACCGACAGGGGGGTAAGAATATCCTAGGATAGATTTACCCCCCGGTATATGTTCACTGATGTAGATGTACACTTCAATATTGTATTAATATTATATTTTTGTCTTCATTTTCTTTGAGTTTAAGGAAAACCGACAGGGGGGTAAGAATATCCTAGGATAGATTTACCCCCCGGTATATGTTCACCGATGTAGATGTACACTTCAATATGGTATAAATATTATATCTTTTGTCTTCATTTTCTTCGAGTTTAAGGAAAACCGACAGGGGGGTAAGAATATCCTAGGATAGATTTACCCCCCGGTATATGTTCACTGATGTAGATGTACAATACAATATGGTATTAATATTATATCTTTTGTCTTCATTTTCTTTGAGTTTAAGGAAAACCGACAGGGAGTAAGAATATCCTAGGATAGATTTACCCCCCGGTATATGTTCACTGATGTAGATGTACACTTCAATATGGAATTAATATTATATCTTTTGTCTTCATTTTCTTTGAGTTTAAGGAAAACCGAGAGGGAGGTAAGAATATCCTAGGATAGATTTACTCCCCGGTATATGTTCACTGATGTAGATGTACAATTCAATATGGTATTAATATTATATCTTTTGTCTTCATTTTCTTTGAGTTTAAGGAAAACCGACAGGGGGGTAAGAATATTCTAGGATAGATTTACCCCCCGGTATATGTTCACTGATGTAGATGTACACTTCAATATTGTGAGGTGCAGGTAGCCAGAGCCGAAACTAAGGTTACCAAGGAACACCAACACAAATAAATTTAAATAAATAAGGTGGAGTGGCTGGGAATATACAAAATTAACATAGAAATTTACATAAAATGCAAATTGTAGACATCTGCATAATACTTCCCTTCTTGGAGATAAGGGTACTCTCCTGTAAGAGCCGCCACTGCCACAAGTGAGTCGGTAGAGCATAAAACTTTTAGTTAATGAGAACAACAGATCTTAGGGTTATCTGTGCAACAGTCATGGTCAAGATGCTACTATAGTGAGTTGTTTATGAAATACCAAAAAGGTTTAAAAAAAATATACTTTTAACTTAACAGGTAGCAGACTGTTTTAGAACTCACTATACTCATGACTGTTATTGATGGTTCTCTGGGCATTAATACTCTCTCTGGGCCCCATTCAGAGAGCCGGTCAGACATACATACAACAAGGGAAAATGCTTCCTTGTCTCACACTCCTGAAAACAAACATTTTCATTAGTAGTAGGTACTCACCCTGCAGCAAATTGAGTTCAACACAAATTCTGGTTAGAGATGTCGGTTTATTTTCCAAATAAGGGAACATTAATATGAGTGCTGTTGATGTATATTCACACTCCAATACACTGAGACATTAATTTCCTTCGGTAGTGCACTACTGTAACACATACTCGATGATATATATTTATATATATATATATATATATATATATATATATATATATATATATATATATATATATATACAACACTTCGTTCACTATATTAAACACAAAAGAGGGGAGGATGAAAAAGTGATTATTTTAGGTCTGGTTGACCTTAGAAAAATAAAAAAAATATGATATACAGATTTCTTTAACTCCTCATTTTCGATGAGTTCATGGTCTCTGACAGTCTCAGAGAGGAGTAAATAATATCACAAAAATTTTCATATTTTATCAACACGTTAAAAAAAACAAAATTTAAATTGATCAAATATCTTAGTTATTTCGTGGCACAGTTCCTGTAGTTGACCAAGTGTTCACGCACACAGTTCTAGTTCCACGTCACCAAGTCCTTCCACATTCCCATTTACTGCGGAGGGTAAGTGTTCTTCACAATGTTAATAGGCTGGATAATAATGTTTCTCGAAGTGGACATATACATGAACGCAAGCAAATACAAATGCTTGGAACCTTGTACAAAAGTCCAAGGAAGGCACTGTGTTAAAAGACGTTACAGGCCTTTTCAAATATCTCAACTAGAGAGGTTTCACTTTACGTGTTTCACTGCCATACTGGAAGTGTAAATGCTTCCCATATTAACTGGAGGGGTTTTGATAAGATGTCCACTTAGTTCATCTCATATGAGTGACGGTTAGCACTGTTAAAAAAAAACTATGATTTCAATTGTTAATTTCCATATCAAGTGTAGTTAATTTGCATGACTTAGTTTCACACACTGTAGATACGTGCACGGTTTAACACATTCTTTATGTACACTCGAAAGAGATATATATAAATGCAAAGTTCACTACACACTCGAGTTTCTGGTATTTCACAGGAATCTCCACGGGGACTAATATGTCCACACGTCTTCCTGGGTTAGCAGTAACCGATAGGTAAGAGAAGTCAAGACGACTTCCTTACGACGATATTTAACGTGTTCTCACTTCCGGATACAAGAACGAACTTACCTTGTTCACCACTAAAACAAGTATATCTATCGCACAAACCCAAGAAAGGAAGAAACTCGCTCCCTTTTGAGTCTCTAACAAGAAGTTTTGTGCCTTCCGGCAATCTTCCGGGTGGTCCTCTCTGCAAATACCACCAGTTCAGCCGCATCTAGTTGCAATTTCAACCTGCACCCCTTTTGACAGGTGCTGCTCTTCATGAATGACGGTGAACTTGGAACCTTCTGCTCCCAGCAGAAGTCTATGAGAGTTTTTAAAACAATATGATTATCTTCACTTATAACACACTGATAAATAGGAGAAATACATGTTATGATACACAGAAATACAGTAAAATATTCATACAATACATTGTTATGCTAAACATAAACTGTCATCTCTCTCAGAAGCAGAAGTAAGCCCAATTTCCTGCGGCTGTCCTTCAAGCTGTCTGCTACCAATGGCATCCATGTTTGTATGGAGAGGGATAGAGGAAACATCTTTGATTATTATTACTTTTGACAAATACAAGATCCAAATGTCTTGTACGAAAAAGGATACACGCTGATAAAAATTAATCAGTAATTTTGTACGGTATTTCCAAGAACGATTTGAGCGTAATACGTTAATATTAATATTTTACATAGAAAATGAGTCAAAATAGAGTAAAACATTTCAAACTGGCTTGCATCTTGGGAAAAAATATAGGTCCGCACACAGACCGTACCGGTCATGGGTGAAGAGGGGGGCGGAAGAGACGCTTGAGCTAGCTGCACAGAAACCCACACCTATAGAAATCTAAAAACTCACATGTAGAAGCTAAAATTTTTACAACTTTTTAAACAATAGAAGTTGTGTGTCTATACCCACTGTTTCCAAGTCAGTGTTTTTTCCCTAAGGAAGTTTGTAGGATCCTTCCTGTGTATAATGAGTCTTATTTAGTCCCTCTCTAGTGATTTCTTTACATGGTGAGTCGTGAGGACCTCACATATTGAAGTCTAGGCGACGAGAAGTCGGGAGAAAAAAAAACTTCTGTCAGCGCTCGCTCCGTCTTCCAGCGTTCTAAAATCAATGCATGATTCCCATAGAATATGCCTATTTCTTCAATAATTAATCCATCGTAGAGGCTTTTAATATCATTCTTCCTTCATCCCCATGTAGCTATATATTATACAATGACTCACAAGTAAACCTTACGTTTGGGTGAATCGAGTTGCTGACTGGGACACATATGAGAAAGTAGTACTAAATGTGGTCAGTATTTCAGTGAAGTTGTAGGTGCGAAGCTCCAGAGGTTTAGGAGATACAGCTACCAGAACATCACATGGAAGTACAGAATAGTCTTGATACAGTTGGAGATAAAAGCCCTGTAAGACCAATTGTAACGAAAAAAGGTGAATAACAAATATATGGGTACATATTAGGACTAGGGGGAAGTCATATAGTAAGGGTATACCTGACGGCGGCCATCTTGAAATCCGCCATTTTGAATTAAGTTTAAGTTTTTAAAATAGGAATAGGGTCATGTGATACATGATTTAAGGCGCAAATTTAATCAGAAGAACAATGGTGACGTCAATTTTGATTTATGCGCAATTGGTAAAAAGTTACAGGGAAATTAAATATTGTTGCAGCATATGTATTAGTCCTTTACCCCACCTTGTAAATTTTGTGTTAATGATAATAATTAAATAAAAAGCAGGTGGATAAATATTAGGTCTATGGTAAGAGTTGCCTTGATGGCGGTCATGTTCGAATCCGCCATTTTGAATCAGACATAAGTTTTAAATAAAACACATCACAATGACACCTTATTAATAACAAATTTTACCATAAATCCAACGGTATAACCATTTTTGCTTTATCATTAACCAGCATTTGTTATCGCATAAACAAGTTGCTAATTTAAGGAAAAATGACCAAAGTGGAATTGAGTCATAATTGAACTTGGGTCTTTCTTCCAGAAAAGTCCTCAATTAGTACAATCAATATGTAGTTCAGAAAAGAGTGCATGACTTGCACAAATGTTCTGCTCAGAGTGAGCACACCTGACAAAGGCAATCGAGTTACACTTGACACATTTGTCGTTAACAATTCCGTCAATTCCGTGGGGACAAGAGCGAGCGAGAAATAGATGTGAACAAGATACAAGAAAAACAACGAAATGGCGTGCAAGTACAGCATCAAACAACTAACATTGTAACACCACCATTGTATTTCTGATTAACCTCTAGCCCGAAGTCATCTATTGCATTACTCTATTCCCATTTACTTTTGTGCTGGTTAATGATAAAGCAAAAATGGTTATACCGTTGGATTTATGGTAAAATTTGTTATTAATAAGGTGTCATTGTTATGCATTTTATTTAAAACTTTTGTCTGATTCAAAATGGCGGATTTGAACATGGCCGCCATCAAGGCAACTCTTACCATAGACCTAATATTTATCTACCTTCTTTTTGTTTAATTATTATCATTAACACAAAATTTACAAGGCGGGGTAAAGGACTAATACATATGCTGCAACAATATTTAATTTCCTTGTAACTTTTTACCAATTGCGTATAAATCAAAATTAACGTCACCATTGTTCTTCTGATTAAATTTGCGCCTTAAATCATGTATCACATGACCCTATTCCTATTTTAAAAACTTAAACTTAATTCAAAATGGCGGATTTCAAGATGGCCGCCGTCAGGTATACCCTTACTATATGACTTCCCCCTAGTCCTAATATGTACCCATATATTTGTTATTCACCTTTTTTCGTTACAAGAAGTCTTACAGGGCTTTTACCTCCAACTGTATCAAGACTATTCTGTACTTCCATGTGATGTTCTGGTAGCATATCTCCTAAACCTCTGGAGCTTCGCACCAACAACTTCACTGAAATACTGACCACATTTAGTACTACTTTCTCATATGTGTCTCAGTCAGCAAGTCGATTCACCCAAACGTAAGGTTTACTTGTCAGTAATTAGATGCAAGTGGTAAATACAATATAACTAGCCTATAAAGGAAATAACACAAATGAATAAATACAATATATTACAATATTGTATTAATATTTCCGTACTACGCTCGGTGTTTTAAACATCTTTAATGATAATACTTAGATAATATTCAATAAGTATGCTAATATTTAAGCAATTAATTATATCACAAAATAATCTATTTACATATTGATATGTAAATGTGCCCCTCATCTGCATTTTGATATGCAGATGATGAAGAAGGACATTGGCCTTCTACAGTATTTTCCCCCCTATGATTCTAGGTGCTGTACTTGCTAGTACAGGACGTAGATCATAAAGAGGGCACATTTTTGTTCCTGAAACTATAATTACACAAAATATCTAAGGTTAAAAAAAACAAAGTAAATCACATAGTAAATATAATAACTGAAATATCAATACACAAAAGCTAAATATAGAGAATTCAGTATTCCCTAACTTTACGTAAAACATGAATCACATAAGTTCCCATACATACACAAATACACTAATACACTAGTTCACTAAATAAACACTATAGCACTAACACTATGTACATTTTTGTCCAGTCCGGGGTTCGATGCATATATGTGTGACCTATTGCATCTCTATTGCACCAGTACCACCGTGAGTTTTGTCTTCTCTAGCAATATACGGCTTTAAGAGAAAAGCATTTCTGGTCATTTTGACCTCATTTGTCGCTGGATCCGCTAGTGTGTACATATTCCTGCCGGTGGTAGCGACAATCTTCCACGGGCCAGAGTATAGGAGTAAGAGTTTTTTCGACACACCTGCTAGAGCATCCGACTTGGGGAACACTCTAGATAGGACAAGGTCACCCACTTTGTACTCTACGGTACGGTGTGACTTGTCAAAGTTTCGCTTTCGTGCAGCAGCATTCTTTTTGTGATTCTTTCTTGCAATCTCAATATAATACTGCACGTCATGGCGCTGGTCCACTTCTGGGATCTCAAATAGCCTGGCTATGTCTCTAGACATAGACTGTCCAAAATGACATTCAAAGGCTGACACGCCAGTGGTCAGTTGTTTCGCCGAATTTAAACACTTCTCAATTTTATCTAAGTATTTGGGCCACAATCTTTGGTTATCATGGCACAATTTACGTAGTAAACGTACTGTCGCCTTGACAGCCACTTCTGCCATCTCACCCTGCGGATAATATGGAGTAGAAATGATGTGCCTGATACCAAGGTCTGCTAACTCATTTTTCCAGCGGTTAGACTGGAAAGGTGACCCTCTGTCTGTCAAGACTAGTTCCACACTAGGGTTCACTTTTAAGTACTCTTTAAGTTTCCTAATTGTAGTGGTAGTGTTGGCTTTCCTACACGCATACAAACCAATGAGTTTCGAAAATGCGTCGTAGAATACTAAAATGTAGTGGACTCCCCCAATTCCCTTGGTTAAGGGTCCTAACCAATCAGTGCAGGCCAAATAGCCTGGCTTCTCAACGACGACGGGATTCAGTGGTCCCGGACGATAACATTTGGGAGGGTTGCTCTTCTGACATAATTCGCAGGAAGCACAAAATTTTCTCACACTTGCTCTCATCTTTGGCCATACGAAGAATTCAGATAGAAGTGGTAGTAGTTTACTAGCCGACAAGTGCCCTTGATCTGTATGGTAATAATCGAGCAGTGGAACTACTAACACTTCTGGGATGCATATTCGGACTCCTTCCCGGTCACGCTTACATAAGCGTCCGTTCAACACTTCAAAACGGTGACAAGCACCATTCGCCTTTGGTGAGTCCGTCTTCTCTTCTACATCTCTCTTGATCTTGCCGTAGACAGGATCTGAAGACTGCATCTCCGGTAGTATGGCTATCATCTTCCTCAACTCACATGGAATTTCCGTCAGGATGGACATCAGCGACTCCTGGAGGATAGGCTTCCGTGCAACACTGAGGTCTTCTTCTGTGTGAGGAGGGTACCTAGAGTGATAATCACTCAAATTCTCGTTGGACTTAACAAACTGAAATTCAAAATTGAAATTGGAGAGCAGCATCGCCCACCGGGTGATGCGCTGGTTTGTAAGCCTACAGTATAGAATGAACTTAAGAGCAAGGTGGTCGCTGCGAATTATGAATTTAGTTCCTACTAAATATTGTTTGAATTTAACAACCCCATCTATCAGTCCAAAAAATTCTTTTTCTGTCACAGAATAGTTCTTCTGTGCCGCATTAAACACACGTGATGTGAATGCAATGACACGGATATCATCATTATCATCACGCTGGTACAATAGAGATGAACACGCAATGTCACACGCATCCGACTCTAAAATCAGCTGTTTGTCAGGCAGGACGGTCTTCAGCACTACTTCTTCCTGGAAGATCTGCTTGATCTTCTCCATCGCTGCCTGATGTTCTGGTTCCCACTTGAACCTCACGTTCTTCTTCAGTAGTTGGAACAACGGATGGAGAACTTCCGAGTACTTCCTACTAAAACATCTATAGTAGTGGCAGTAGCCAATGAAGGAACGCAGTTCCTTTACGTTCCGGGGTGTTCTAAAATCCAACACCGACTTCACTTTCTCCGGATCTTTACCGATACCGGATTGAGAAAGATGAAAACCAAGTATGTTCAAACTTTTCCTTGCGAAATTGCACTTTTTCAGCCTGAGAGTTAGGCCGCCCGCAGTGAGTAAACCCAACACTCGGTCGAGGTGTACAATATGATCATTGAAGCTCCTGTCGGCCAAAATCAGGTCGTCAACATATGCGCCGCAGTACTCTTTAGCTTCAGTTCCTATCAGCATATCTAAAGCTCTGACGCAAGAAGCAAGGCTTTGTTTTGTCCCAAACGGAAGTTTCTGAAAGACATAAGATATGCCTTCATGTAGGAATCCCAAGTATTTCTGGTCGCTTTCCTTAACTTTGATTTGTAAGAACATTTCGGTCGCATCGACACAGCTAAACCAAGAATTGTCACAAATGTCCTGGAGAACAGATAGGGGTGGCATTGGTCTGTCAGAAAGATCACCAGATATTTTGGCCAGAGCTCGGCCATCAATACAGATCCGAATACGTCCGTCACTCTTCGGTGTCACTACCAGAGGATTAATATACGCCGTAGGCTGTTTCTTGATCACCCCCCAGGCCAACCATCGCGAAATTTCATTGGATACCAAATTTCTAAATCTCTTCGGGTAAGGATAGAGTTTTGTCTTGATTGGACGTTCGTCCGTTACTCCAATCTCATGCACGTAGTTAGCTATGCAACCTGGCTTGACATCAAAAAGTGCTTGATGCTTGAGAAGCACAGCTTTCAAACTTTCTCTTTGGTAGGCAGAGAGATCTGAGTAGTTCGATACAAATTCCTCTATATCTGAATGGGAGGCGCGTGTTTTCACTTTCATCCACTCTTCGGGTGGGAATACGTGAACTGCCATTTCTTGGGCACTTGGGAATCTTCCATCGTCCAAGTTTGGGGCACGAGCTGCCTTATCTATGTAGGTCTTAGGCTCATTCTGTGCACTAACCCGTATGGCCTTCCGTCTTTCGTCTGACGGGGAAAAATTACACTCAAAATTATCTAATTCATCCATAATACTAAATGGTTTCTGGCACTCTCCATTCAACTCCAAACAACGAACTACTAGATCCTCGGTCTCACAATCTACTGATCTAAACACCACTTCTACATCATAAGGATGTTTGAGATGTAGAAGGCCGGTGTCATAGTCTAACACGGCACGAGATTCGGTAAAAAAGTTGGATCCTAATATTAAAGACCTGTTCAGGCCTGAAATTATAATACCTAGAGTATGATATTCCTTCCCTTGTATCTCAATGACTAACAGCGTTTGGCCAATGATCGTCGCTGATTTACTACCAAAAGCAGACGTAACCCGTATATTCTTCGCACTCAAAAATGCGGGTGGGGGTGGCTATTTGAGACAGTGTCCCAAATTTCTTTCGAAATTGCAGAGCAAGTTGCCCCTGTGTCCAATAAACAATTTACTTCTTTTCCAAACAAACACACTTTTATCTCTGGTAGTGAGATGACGTTATTTGTAGGTAATTCATCATTACAGGAATCAAACAAGTTCTTAAATATGCCATTCGCTTCTTCATAAATTTCCCTATCTAGATCAATGTGTTCTCCGTTCCTACTAAGTAATGTTAATTTATTTTCAAACATGCCTTCACTAAAATGCTTCTTTGATTTTATCTCTAAACATAAATCACAATTTTCTTCTTCTTTTCCATCTTCAGTTACAAAAATTTCTTTCACTGCGGTTTCGCAAGAGTTATCATCATGTTTATTTTCTACGTTATCTTCAAAATGTCGCACATACTTGGAATGTAATTTAGTCAACTCGGGTGGACAAGTTCTCACCGTATCCATCCTACCGCCGTCGCAAGCATATGCGGACAATCCTCATTCCCTTGAAGAAGGAGATGAGGATTGGTTACTCCTGGTATTGTTTGTAATTTGACTGGGAGGAGGGGGCGCACGGTCATAATGCTCGAGTAATTGTATCTCTTCGTTTTCTCGACGGAAGGAATTTCCTCGCTGTCCATCCGCACTGCGCATTCCGCCCCTCCTACCGCGGGCTACACGACCGTTGTTGTGGGTGGAGTGGGAGTTCCCCCCACGTGACCAGCCAGACGACCCACTTCCGCTGCTCTGGTTCTGAGGCGGGGAGCGCTGGTGGTTGTTTTGGTTCGTGTTGTGTCTCCGTCTCTGGTAAGGACGCTGGTTTTCTCGTGTTCTGTTTTTCTTACGAGCCACGTGCTTACCGCTAAGGCCTGAGGGGTTATTTTCCTCACCTTCTATGCTCACCTGGAGCATGTTGACCCCTTTCCTCGGGTTTTGTTGGTAGAACTGGTCTCGATTAGTCATCGACGACTGCAGTTCTTGGACCAAATTCAAAAGTTCAGCAATGGTTTTAGGGCGAGACGAGACTATTGCCCTAAATAGCCAATTGGGAAAGTGCCGTGGGAGTACCTTCAATAGTGTCGCATCTGACATGCGTGGCTCCAAAATGCTGTTTTTGTGCAGCAAATCCAGCAGATATTCTGCAGGGGATTTGTGTACACGACTGTCAAAGTGAGATGTCAGAATGTTTGCCCTTAAGTTAGCCAACCGCTCTTCACTTAGGTAGCAATGCCTAAATTCACTCACAAAATCTTCATAAGTTTGAATTTTGCTTCGGTTTACCTGGAACCATTGGTAACAGGTGTTCCGGACAGCTCGGGGGATGAAGCTTAGTCTCATCTCGTCCGGTACCCCAGTGACCTCGAAGTACCGGTCGAGATCTTGCAGAAAATTATAGGTCTCGGTTTCCGTCTCGTTTCCCATATACACAGGCAGGGTGACATCTCTGTGTATGAGACCTAATGCTGTTGCCAGATTTTGTCTTGTCTCATGAGTACATGATCGAGACGTTGACGGAACAGGGTCTGTCTCGTGGGCAGTAGCGAGGTTCCCAGGTTGAGAACCGGGCAAGTCGCGACTCGAGGTGTTGTTTGGTGATGGAGGACGTTCTTGGGTGGCGGAGACGGAGATGTTCGCGAGTCTCCCCTCGATCACCTCACTTGTCTCCTTCTGTATGGAGTTCTTCCATTCCTCCATCTTCTTTTCTAATTGCGTGCATACATCCTGTACGGTATCTTGCATCTGCTGGATGCTACCGTTGCACTCTGAACGAATTTCCTCGAGTGGCGTTTCCTGCTCGATTTCCCCCCTGAGCCTGGCTAGTTGGGAAGCGAAACTCACTTCCACTCTCCTGACCTGATTATTTAGTTGGATAGTGGTCTGTTCGACACGAGACGAGACCTGTTGTATACTTTCAGTGAGATCAGTATAATTTTCTTCTAGCTGTCTTGCAACACTGCTAGCATTCTCCTGCACTTCGTCTAGCCTACTTGATGTTTCGGCTACACGATTAGACAGGTCTTCACGGGTATTATTTATCTCCCCCCTTAACTCAGCGGTGGTGAGCTCCAACCGCTCAGTCAGCTGCCGCTCACTCTGCTCAAGTCTCGAACTCATGGACTCCAACTGGAGTTCAAGACGAGCATTGCTAGACTCTATAGCCTGTTCTAGCCTTTCACTATTTTGTTTCGTTTCGGTACGGACTTGTTCTATACTTCTGTCTAATTTCTCTAAACCCTTTGAGCTCTCTTCTAATTTCTTTTCTAACTGGGTCGCATTTTCTACAAGCTTTAATTCTAACTTTTTCTCTAAATTCTTAGCATTCTCATCTTGTTTCCGCGTACTCTCTTCAAGTTTTAAGAAAATCTCACCTAAAATGGCCTCAATATTCAAATTATTCATATTATCCATAGCGCTACAAATATTACTGGCTGGGCTAACAAGATGTTCCGGAGTTTCAGTAGTTTCGTCCCTTTCCTCCCGCAATGGCACTTCCGGTTCCTTACCGGTGACTGGTGGAACCGTTTCTACCACGTCAGCGTCTCCCACTACGCTGATTGTGCGCTCGTTAGTGCTCTGCGCTTCTACAACACTACTCCCTTCTGAGAGCTCGTCAGCTCTCTGAGCGAAATCTTCAATTACGAACTCCTTGTCCATATTCACTAATTTTCGAGCCTGTGCTCTCGTAACGACCATTTACAATAGAAGAATTGTTACAAAGGTTACTTCCCCCCTAACTTCTAAATCCTGAATTCTCTAACACAATGTTATACAGCGAAACATTCAAAACACAAAATAAATTCAAACACAAGACACCGCCGTTCTTGGAAATTTCAGGGAAAACAAAACATAGACCGAAAATTTTACTTAAACAGTATTCTGACCAGTGAGTATATGAAGTATACTCTATGCCCTTAACGCTGCTGGCGCCAAGTTTTTGTGAGGTGCAGGTAGCCAGAGCCGAAACTAAGGTTACCAAGGAACACCAACACAAATAAATTTAAATAAATAAGGTGGAGTGGCTGGGAATATACAAAATTAACATAGAAATTTACATAAAATGCAAATTGTAGACATCTGCATAATACTTCCCTTCTTGGAGATAAGGGTACTCTCCTGTAAGAGCCGCCACTGCCACAAGTGAGTCGGTAGAGCATAAAACTTTTAGTTAATGAGAACAACAGATCTTAGGGTTATCTGTGCAACAGTCATGGTCAAGATGCTACTATAGTGAGTTGTTTATGAAATACCAAAAAGGTTAAAAAAAATATATATACTTTTAACTTAACAGGTAGCAGACTGTTTTAGAACTCACTATACTCATGACTGTTATTGATGGTTCTCTGGGCATTAATACTCTCTCTGGGCCCCATTCAGAGAGCCGGTCAGACATACACACAACAAGGGAAAATGCTTCCTTGTCTCACACTCCTGAAAACAAACATTTTCATTAGTAGTAGGTACTCACCCTGCAGCAAATTGAGTTCAACACAAATTCTGGTTAGAGATGTCGGTTTATTTTCCAGATAAGGGAACATTAATATGAGTGCTGTTGATGTATATTCACACTCCAATACACTGAGACATTAATTTCCTTCGGTAGTGCACTACTGTAACACATACTCGATGATATATATATATATATATATATATATATATATATATATATATATATATATATATACAACACTTCGTTCACTATATTAAACACAAAAGAGGGGAGGATGAAAAAGTGATTATTTTAGGTCTGGTTGACCTTAGAAAAATAAAAAAAATATGATATACAGATTTCTTTAACTCCTCATTTTCGATGAGTTCATGGTCTCTGACAGTCTCAGAGAGGAGTAAATAATATCACAAAAATTTTCATATTTTATCAACACGTTAAAAAAAACAAAATTTAAATTGATCAAATATCTTAGTTATTTCGTGGCACAGTTCCTGTAGTTGACCAAGTGTTCACGCACACAGTTCTAGTTCCACGTCACCAAGTCCTTCCACATTCCCATTTACTGCGGAGGGTAAGTGTTCTTCACAATGTTAATAGGCTGGATAATAATGTTTCTCGAAGTGGACATATGGTATGTCCATGAACGCAAGCAAATACAAATGCTTGGAACCTTGTACAAAAGTCCAAGGAAGGCACTGTGTTAAAAGACGTTACAGGCCTTTTCAAATATCTCAACTAGAGAGGTTTCACTTTACGTGTTTCACTGCCATACTGGAAGTGTAAATGCTTCCCATATTAACTGGTGGGGTTTTGATAAGATGTCCACTTAGTTCATCTCATATGAGTGACGGTTAGCACTGTTAAAAAAAACTATGATTTCAATTGTTAATTTCCATATCAAGTGTAGTTAATTTGCATGACTTAGTTTCACACACTGTAGATACGTGCACGGTTTAACACATTCTTTATGTGCACTCGAAAGAGATATATATAAACGCAAAGTTCACTACACACTCGAGTTTCTGGTATTTCACAGGAATCTCCACGGGGACTAATATGTCCACACGTCTTCCTGGGTTAGCAGTAACCGATAGGTAAGAGAAGTCAAGACGACTTCCTTACGACGATATTTAACGTGTTCTCACTTCCGGATACAAGAACGAACTTACCTTGTTCACCACTAAAACAAGTATATCTATCGCACAAACCCAAGAAAGGAAGAAACTCGCTCCCTTTTGAGTCTCTAACAAGAGGTTTTGTGCCTTCCGGCAATCTTCCGGGTGGTCCTCTCTGCAAATACCACCAGTTCAGCCGCATCTAGTTGCAATTTCAACCTGCACCCCTTTTGACAGGTGCTGCTCTTCATGAATGACGGTGAACTTGGAACCTTCTGCTCCCAGCAGAAGTCTATGAGAGTTTTTAAAACAATATGATTATCTTCACTTATAACACACTGATAAATAGGAGAAATACATGTTATGATACACAGAAATACAGTAAAATATTCATACAATACATTGTTATGCTAAACATAAACTGTCATCTCTCTCAGAAGCAGAAGTAAGCCCAATTTCCTGCGGCTGTCCTTCAAGCTGTCTGCTACCAATGGCATCCATGTTTGTATGGAGAGGAATAGAGGAAACATCTTTGATTATTATTAATTTTGACAAATACAAGATCCAAATGTCTTGTACGAAAAAGGATACACGCTGATAAAAATTAATCAGTAATTTTGTACGGTATTTCCAAGAACGATTTGAGCGTAATACGTTAATATTAATATTTTACATAGAAAATGAGTCAAAATAGAGTAAAACATTTCAAACTGGCTTGCATCTTGGGAAAAAAATATAGGTCCGCACACAGACCGTACCGGTCATGGGTGAAGAGGGGGGCGGAAGAGACGCTTGAGCTAGTTGCACAGAAACTCACACCTATAGAAATCTAAAAACTCACATATAGAAGCTAAAATTTTTACAACTTTTTAAACAATAGAAGTTGTGTGTCTATACCCACTGTTTCCAAGTCAGTGTTTTTTCCCTAAGGAAGTTTGTAGGATCTTTCCTGTGTATAATGAGTCTTATTTAGTCCCTCTCTAGTGATTTCTTTACATGGTGAGTCGTGAGGACCTCACATATCGAAGTCTAGGCGACGAGAAGTCGGGAGAAAAAAAAACTTCTGTCAGCGCTCGCTCCGTCTTCCAGCGTTCTAAAATCAATGCATGATTCCCATAGAATATGCCTATTTCTTCAATAATTAATCCATCGTAGAGGCTTTTAATATCATTCTTCCTTCATCCCCATGTAGCTATATATTATACAATGACTCAGTAATTAGATGCAAGTGGTAAATACAATATAACTAGCCTATAAAGGAAATAACACAAATGAATAAATACAATATATTACAATATTGTATTAATATTTCCGTACTACGCTCGGTGTTTTAAACATCTTTAATGATAATACTTAGATAATATTCAATAAGTATGCTAATATTTAAGCAATTAATTATATCACAAAATAATCTATTTACATATTGATATGTAAATGTGCCCCTCATCTGCATTTTGATATGCAGATGATGAAGAAGGACATTGGCCTTCTACAGTATTTTCCCCCCTATGATTCTAGGTGCTGTACTTGCTAGTACAGGACGTAGATCATAAAGAGGGCACATTTTTGTTCCTGAAACTATAATTACACAAAATATCTAAGGTTAAAAAAAAACAAAGTAAATCACATAGTAAATATAATAACTGAAATACCAATACACAAAAGCTAAATATAGAGAATTCAGTATTCCCTTACTTTACGTAAAACATGAATCACATAAGTTCCCATACATACACAAATACACTAATACACTAGTTCACTAAATAAACACTATAGCACTAACACTATGTACATTTTTGTCCAGTCCGGGGTTCGATGCATATATGTGTGACCTATTGCATCTCTATTGCACCAGTACCACCGTGAGTTTTGTCTTCTCTAGCAATATACGGCTTTAAGAGAAAAGCATTTCTGGTCATTTTGACCTCATTTGTCGCTGGATCCGCTAGTGTGTACATATTCCTGCCGGTGGTAGCGACAATCTTCCACGGGCCAGAGTATAGGAGTAAGAGTTTTTTCGACACACCTGCTAGAGCATCCGACTTGGGGAACACTCTAGATAGGACAAGGTCACCCACTTTGTACTCTACGGTACGGTGTGACTTGTCAAAGTTTCGCTTTCGTGCAGCAGCATTCATTTTGTGATTCTTTCTTGCAATCTCAATATAATACTGCACGTCATGGCGCTGGTCCACTTCTGGGATCTCAAATAGCCTGGCTATGTCTCTAGACATAGACTGTCCAAAATGACATTCAAAGGCTGACACGCCAGTGGTCAGTTGTTTCGCCGAATTTAAACACTTCTCAATTTTATCTAAGTATTTGGGCCACAATCTTTGGTTATCATGGCACAATTTACGTAGTAAACGTACTGTCGCCTTGACAGCCACTTCTGCCATCTCACCCTGCGGATAATATGGAGTAGAAATGATGTGCCTGATACCAAGGTCTGCTAACTCATTTTTCCAGCGGTTAGACTGGAAAGGTGACCCTCTGTCTGTCAAGACTAGTTCCACACTAGGGTTCACTTTTAAGTACTCTTTAAGTTTCCTAATTGTAGTGGTAGTGTTGGCTTTCCTACACGCATACAAACCAATGAGTTTCGAAAATGCGTCGTAGAATACTAAAATGTAGTGGACTCCCCCAATTCCCTTGGTTAAGGGTCCTAACCAATCAGTGCAGGCCAAATAGCCTGGCTTCTCAACGACGACGGGATTCAGTGGTCCCGGACGATAACATTTGGGAGGGTTGCTCTTCTGACATAATTCGCAGGAAGCACAAAATTTTCTCACACTTGCTCTCATCTTTGGCCATACGAAGAATTCAGATAGAAGTGGTAGTAGTTTACTAGCCGACAAGTGCCCTCGATCTGTATGGTAATAATCGAGCAGTGGAACTACTAACACTTCTGGGATGCATATTCGGACTCCTTCCCGGTCACGCTTACATAAGCGTCCGTTCAACACTTCAAAACGGTGACAAGCACCATTCGCCTTTGGTGAGTCCGTCTTCTCTTCTACATCTCTCTTGATCTTGCCGTAGACAGGATCTGAAGACTGCATCTCCGGTAGTATGGCTATCATCTTCCTCAACTCACATGGAATTTCCGTCAGGATGGACATCAGCGACTCCTGGAGGATAGGCTTCCGTGCAACACTGAGGTCTTCTTCTGTGTGAGGAGGGTACCTAGAGTGATAATCACTCAAATTCTCGTTGGACTTAACAAACTGAAATTCAAAATTGAAATTGGAGAGCAGCATCGCCCACCGGGTGATGCGCTGGTTTGTAAGCCTACAGTATAGAATGAACTTAAGAGCAAGGTGGTCGCTGCGAATTATGAATTTAGTTCCTACTAAATATTGTTTGAATTTAACAACCCCATCTATCAGTCCAAAAAATTCTTTTTCTGTCACAGAATAGTTCTTCTGTGCCGCATTAAACACACGTGATGTGAATGCAATGACACGGATATCATCATTATCATCACGCTGGTACAATAGAGATGAACACGCAATGTCACACGCATCCGACTCTAAAATCAGCTGTTTGTCAGGCAGGACGGTCTTCAGCACTACTTCTTCCTGGAAGATCTGCTTGATCTTCTCCATCGCTGCCTGATGTTCTGGTTCCCACTTGAACCTCACGTTCTTCTTCAGTAGTTGGAACAACGGATGGAGAACTTCCGAGTACTTCCTACTAAAACATCTATAGTAGTGGCAGTAGCCAATGAAGGAACGCAGTTCCTTTACGTTCCGGGGTGTTCTAAAATCCAACACCGACTTCACTTTCTCCGGATCTTTACCGATACCGGATTGAGAAAGATGAAAACCAAGTATGTTCAAACTTTTCCTTGCGAAATTGCACTTTTTCAGCCTGAGAGTTAGGCCGCCCGCAGTGAGTAAACCCAACACTCGGTCGAGGTGTACAATATGATCATTGAAGCTCCTGTCGGCCAAAATCAGGTCGTCAACATATGCGCCGCAGTACTCTTTAGCTTCAGTTCCTATCAGCATATCTAAAGCTCTGACGCAAGAAGCAAGGCTTTGTTTTGTCCCAAACGGAAGTTTCTGAAAGACATAAGATATGCCTTCATGTAGGAATCCCAAGTATTTCTGGTCGCTTTCCTTAACTTTGATTTGTAAGAACATTTCGGTCGCATCGACACAGCTAAACCAAGAATTGTCACAAATGTCCTGGAGAACAGATAGGGGTGGCATTGGTCTGTCAGAAAGATCACCAGATATTTTGGCCAGAGCTCGGCCATCAATACAGATCCGAATACGTCCGTCACTCTTCGGTGTCACTACCAGAGGATTAATATACGCCGTAGGCTGTTTCTTGATCACCCCCCAGGCCAACCATCGCGAAATTTCATTGGATACCAAATTTCTAAATCTCTTCGGGTAAGGATAGAGTTTTGTCTTGATTGGACGTTCGTCCGTTACTCCAATCTCATGCACGTAGTTAGCTATGCAACCTGGCTTGACATCAAAAAGTGCTTGATGCTTGAGAAGCACAGCTTTCAAACTTTCTCTTTGGTAGGCAGAGAGATCTGAGTAGTTCGATACAAATTCCTCTATATCTGAATGGGAGGCGCGTGTTTTCACTTTCATCCACTCTTCGGGTGGGAATACGTGAACTGCCATTTCTTGGGCACTTGGGAATCTTCCATCGTCCAAGTTTGGGGCACGAGCTGCCTTATCTATGTAGGTCTTAGGCTCATTCTGTGCACTAACCCGTATGGCCTTCCGTCTTTCGTCTGACGGGGAAAAATTACACTCAAAATTATCTAATTCATCCATAATACTAAATGGTTTCTGGCACTCTCCATTCAACTCCAAACAACGAACTACTAGATCCTCGGTCTCACAATCTACTGATCTAAACACCACTTCTACATCATAAGGATGTTTGAGATGTAGAAGGCCGGTGTCATAGTCTAACACGGCACGAGATTCGGTAAAAAAGTTGGATCCTAATATTAAAGACCTGTTCAGGCCTGAAATTATAATACCTAGAGTATGATATTCCTTCCCTTGTATCTCAATGACTAACAGCGTTTGGCCAATGATCGTCGCTGATTTACTACCAAAAGCAGACGTAACCCGTATATTCTTCGCACTCAAAAATGCGGGTGGGGGTGGCTATTTGAGACAGTGTCCCAAATTTCTTTCGAAATTGCAGAGCAAGTTGCCCCTGTGTCCAATAAACAATTTACTTCTTTTCCAAACAAACACACTTTTATCTCTGGTAGTGAGATGACGTTATTTGTAGGTAATTCATCATTACAGGAATCAAACAAGTTCTTAAATATGCCATTCGCTTCTTCATAAATTTCCCTATCTAGATCAATGTGTTCTCCGTTCCTACTAAGTAATGTTAATTTATTTTCAAACATGCCTTCACTAAAATGCTTCTTTGATTTTATCTCTAAACATAAATCACAATTTTCTTCTTCTTTTCCATCTTCAGTTACAAAAATTTCTTTCACTGCGGTTTCGCAAGAGTTATCATCATGTTTATTTTCTACGTTATCTTCAAAATGTCGCACATACTTGGAATGTAATTTAGTCAACTCGGGTGGACAAGTTCTCACCGTATCCATCCTACCGCCGTCGCAAGCATATGCGGACAATCCTCATTCCCTTGAAGAAGGAGATGAGGATTGGTTACTCCTGGTATTGTTTGTAATTTGACTGGGAGGAGGGGGCGCACGGTCATAATGCTCGAGTAATTGTATCTCTTCGTTTTCTCGACGGAAGGAATTTCCTCGCTGTCCATCCGCACTGCGCATTCCGCCCCTCCTACCGCGGGCTACACGACCGTTGTTGTGGGTGGAGTGGGAGTTCCCCCCACGTGACCAGCCAGACGACCCACTTCCGCTGCTCTGGTTCTGAGGCGGGGAGCGCTGGTGGTTGTTTTGGTTCGTGTTGTGTCTCCGTCTCTGGTAAGGACGCTGGTTTTCTCGTGTTCTGTTTTTCTTACGAGCCACGTGCTTACCGCTAAGGCCTGAGGGGTTATTTTCCTCACCTTCTATGCTCACCTGGAGCATGTTGACCCCTTTCCTCGGGTTTTGTTGGTAGAACTGGTCTCGATTAGTCATCGACGACTGCAGTTCTTGGACCAAATTCAAAAGTTCAGCAATGGTTTTAGGGCGAGACGAGACTATTGCCCTAAATAGCCAATTGGGAAAGTGCCGTGGGAGTACCTTCAATAGTGTCGCATCTGACATGCGTGGCTCCAAAATGCTGTTTTTGTGCAGCAAATCCAGCAGATATTCTGCAGGGGATTTGTGTACACGACTGTCAAAGTGAGATGTCAGAATGTTTGCCCTTAAGTTAGCCAACCGCTCTTCACTTAGGTAGCAATGCCTAAATTCACTCACAAAATCTTCATAAGTTTGAATTTTGCTTCGGTTTACCTGGAACCATTGGTAACAGGTGTTCCGGACAGCTCGGGGGATGAAGCTTAGTCTCATCTCGTCCGGTACCCCAGTGACCTCGAAGTACCGGTCGAGATCTTGCAGAAAATTATAGGTCTCGGTTTCCGTCTCGTTTCCCATATACACAGGCAGGGTGACATCTCTGTGTATGAGACCTAATGCTGTTGCCAGATTTTGTCTTGTCTCATGAGTACATGATCGAGACGTTGACGGAACAGGGTCTGTCTCGTGGGCAGTAGCGAGGTTCCCAGGTTGAGAACCGGGCAAGTCGCGACTCGAGGTGTTGTTTGGTGATGGAGGACGTTCTTGGGTGGCGGAGACGGAGATGTTCGCGAGTCTCCCCTCGATCACCTCACTTGTCTCCTTCTGTATGGAGTTCTTCCATTCCTCCATCTTCTTTTCTAATTGCGTGCATACATCCTGTACGGTATCTTGCATCTGCTGGATGCTACCGTTGCACTCTGAACGAATTTCCTCGAGTGGCGTTTCCTGCTCGATTTCCCCCCTGAGCCTGGCTAGTTGGGAAGCGAAACTCACTTCCACTCTCCTGACCTGATTATTTAGTTGGATAGTGGTCTGTTCGACACGAGACGAGACCTGTTGTATACTTTCAGTGAGATCAGTATAATTTTCTTCTAGCTGTCTTGCAACACTGCTAGCATTCTCCTGCACTTCGTCTAGCCTACTTGATGTTTCGGCTACACGATTAGACAGGTCTTCACGGGTATTATTTATCTCCCCCCTTAACTCAGCGGTGGTGAGCTCCAACCGCTCAGTTAGCTGCCGCTCACTCTGCTCAAGTCTCGAACTCATGGACTCCAACTGGAGTTCAAGACGAGCATTGCTAGACTCTATAGCCTGTTCTAGCCTTTCACTATTTTGTTTCGTTTCGGTACGGACTTGTTCTATACTTCTGTCTAATTTCTCTAAACCCTTTGAGCTCTCTTCTAATTTCTTTTCTAACTGGGTCGCATTTTCTACAAGCTTTAATTCTAACTTTTTCTCTAAATTCTTAGCATTCTCATCTTGTTTCCGCGTACTCTCTTCAAGTTTTAAGAAAATCTCACCTAAAATGGCCTCAATATTCAAATTATTCATATTATCCATAGCGCTACAAATATTACTGGCTGGGCTAACAAGATGTTCCGGAGTTTCAGTAGTTTCGTCCCTTTCCTCCCGCAATGGCACTTCCGGTTCCTTACCGGTGACTGGTGGAACCGTTTCTACCACGTCAGCGTCTCCCACTACGCTGATTGTGCGCTCGTTAGTGCTCTGCGCTTCTACAACACTACTCCCTTCTGAGAGCTCGTCAGCTCTCTGAGCGAAATCTTCAATTACGAACTCCTTGTCCATATTCACTAATTTTCGAGCCTGTGCTCTCGTAACGACCATTTACAATAGAAGAATTGTTACAAAGGTTACTTCCCCCCTAACTTCTAAATCCTGAATTCTCTAACACAATGTTATACAGCGAAACATTCAAAACACAAAATAAATTCAAACACAAGACACCGCCGTTCTTGGAAATTTCAGGGAAAACAAAACATAGACCGAAAATTTTACTTAAACAGTATTCTGACCAGTGAGTATATGAAGTATACTCTATGCCCTTAACGCTGCTGGCGCCAAGTTTTTGTGAGGTGCAGGTAGCCAGAGCCGAAACTAAGGTTACCAAGGAACACCAACACAAATAAATTTAAATAAATAAGGTGGAGTGGCTGGGAATATACAAAATTAACATAGAAATTTACATAAAATGCAAATTGTAGACATCTGCATAATACTTCCCTTCTTGGAGATAAGGGTACTCTCCTGTAAGAGCCGCCACTGCCACAAGTGAGTCGGTAGAGCATAAAACTTTTAGTTAATGAGAACAACAGATCTTAGGGTTATCTGTGCAACAGTCATGGTCAAGATGCTACTATAGTGAGTTGTTTATGAAATACCAAAAAGGTTAAAAAAATATATATATACTTTTAACTTAACAGGTAGCAGACTGTTTTAGAACTCACTATACTCATGACTGTTATTGATGGTTCTCTGGGCATTAATACTCTCTCTGGGCCCCATTCAGAGAGCCGGTCAGACATACACACAACAAGGGAAAATGCTTCCTTGTCTCACACTCCTGAAAACAAACATTTTCATTAGTAGTAGGTACTCACCCTGCAGCAAATTGAGTTCAACACAAATTCTGGTTAGAGATGTCGGTTTATTTTCCAGATAAGGGAACATTAATATGAGTGCTGTTGATGTATATTCACACCCCAATACACTGAGACATTAATTTCCTTCGGTAGTGCACTACTGTAACACATACTCGATGATATATATTTATATATATATATATATATATATATATATATATATATATATATATATATATACAACACTTCGTTCACTATATTAAACACAAAAGAGGGGAGGATGAAAAAGTGATTATTTTAGGTCTGGTTGACCTTAGAAAAATAAAAAAAATATGATATACAGATTTCTTTAACTCCTCATTTTCGATGAGTTCATGGTCTCTGACAGTCTCAGAGAGGAGTAAATAATATCACAAAAATTTTCATATTTTATCAACACGTTAAAAAAAAAACAAAATTTAAATTGATCAAATATCTTAGTTATTTCGTGGCACAGTTCCTGTAGTTGACCAAGTGTTCACGCACACAGTTCTAGTTCCACGTCACCAAGTCCTTCCACATTCCCATTTACTGCGGAGGGTAAGTGTTCTTCACAATGTTAATAGGCTGGATAATAATGTTTCTCGAAGTGGACATATGGTATGTCCATGAACGCAAGCAAATACAAATGCTTGGAACCTTGTACAAAAGTCCAAGGAAGGCACTGTGTTAAAAGACGTTACAGGCCTTTTCAAATATCTCAACTAGAGAGGTTTCACTTTACGTGTTTCACTGCCATACTGGAAGTGTAAATGCTTCCCATATTAACTGGTGGGGTTTTGATAAGATGTCCACTTAGTTCATCTCATATGAGTGACGGTTAGCACTGTTAAAAAGAAAACTATGATTTCAATTGTTAATTTCCATATCAAGTGTAGTTAATTTGCATGACTTAGTTTCACACACTGTAGATACGTGCACGGTTTAACACATTCTTTATGTACACTCGAAAGAGATATATATAAACGCAAAGTTCACTACACACTCGAGTTTCTGGTATTTCACAGGAATCTCCACGGGGACTAATATGTCCACACGTCTTCCTGGGTTAGCAGTAACCGATAGGTAAGAGAAGTCAAGACGACTTCCTTACGACGATATTTAACGTGTTCTCACTTCCGGATACAAGAACGAACTTACCTTGTTCACCACTAAAACAAGTATATCTATCGCACAAACCCAAGAAAGGAAGAAACTCGCTCCCTTTTGAGTCTCTAACAAGAGGTTTTGTGCCTTCCGGCAATCTTCCGGGTGGTCCTCTCTGCAAATACCACCAGTTCAGCCGCATCTAGTTGCAATTTCAACCTGCACCCCTTTTGACAGGTGCTGCTCTTCATGAATGAATGACGGTAAGGAAAACCGACAGGGGGGTAAGAATATCCTAGGATAGATTTACCCCCCGGTATATATTCACTGATGTAGATGTACACTTCAATATGGTATTAATATTATATCTTTTGTCTTCATTTTCTTTGAGTTTAAGGAAAACCAACAGGGGGGTAAGAATATCCTAGGATAGATTTACCCCCCGGTATATGTTCACTGATGTAGATGTACACTTCAGTATGGTATTAATTTTATATCTTTTGTCTTCATTTTCTTTGAGTTTAAGGAAAACCGACAGGGGGGTAAAATATCCTAGGATAGATTTACCCCCCGGTATATGTTCACTGATGTAGATGTACACTTCAATATGGTATTAATATTATATCTTTTGTCTTCATTTTCTTTGAGTTTAAGGAAAACCGACAGGGGGTAAGAATATCCTAGGATAGATTTACCCCCCGGTATATGTTCACTGATGTAGATGTACACTTCAATATGGTATTAATATTATATCTTTTGTCTTCATTTTCTTTCAGTTTAAGGAAAACCGACAGGGGGGTAAGAATATCCTAGGATAGATTTACCCCCTGGTATATGTTAACTGATGTAGATGTACACTTCAATATGGTATTAATTTTAGATCTTTTGTCTTCATTTTCTTTGAGTTTAAGGAAAACCGACAGGGGGGTAAGAATATCCTAGGATAGATTTACCCCCCGGTATATATTCACTGATGTACATGTACACTTCAATATGGTATTAATATTATATCTTTTGTCTTCATTTTCTTTGAGTTTAAGGAAAACCGACAGGGGGGTAAGAATATCCTGGGATAGATTTACCCCCCGGTATATGTTCACTGATGTAGATGTACACTTCAATATGGTATTAATATTATATCTTTTGTCTTCATTTTCTTTGAGTTTAAGGAATACCGACAGGGGGGTAAGAATATCCTAGGATAGATTTACCCCCCGGTATATGTTCACTGATGTAGATGTACACTTCAATATGGTATTAATATTATATCTTTTGTCTTCATTTTCTTTCAGTTTAAGGAAAACCGACAACGGGGTAAGAATATCCTAGGATAGATTTACCCCCCGGTATATGTTCACTGATGTACATGTACACTTCAATATGGTATTAATATTATATCTTTTGTCTTCATTTTCTTTCAGTTTAAGGAAAACCGACAACGGGGTAAGAATATCCTAGGATAGATTTACCCCCCGGTATATGTTCACTGATGTACATGTACACTTCAATATGGTATTCATATTATATCTTTTGTCTTCATTTTCTTTCAGTTTAAGGAAAACCGACAAGGGGGTAAGAATATCCTAGGATAGATTTACTCCCCGGTATATGTTCACTGATGTAGATGTACACTTCAATATGGTATTAATATTATATCTTTTGTCTTCATTTTCTTTGAGTTTAAGGAAAACCGACAGGGGGGTAAGAATATCCTAGGATAGATTTACCCCCCGGTATATGTTCACTGATGTAGATGTACACTTCAATATGGTATTAATATTATATCTTTTGTCTTCATTTTCTTTGAGTTTAAGGAAAACCGACAGGGGGGTAAGAATATCCTAGGATAGATTTACCCCCCGGTATATGTTCACTGATGTACATGTACACTTCAATATGGTATTCATATTATATCTTTTGTCTTCATTTTCTTTCAGTTTAAGGAAAACCGACAAGGGGGTAAGAATATCCTAGGATAGGTTTACCCCCCGGTATATGTTCACTGATGTAAATGTACACTTCAATATGGTATTAATATTATATCTTTTGTCTTCATTTTCTTTGAGTTTAAGGAAAACCGACAGGGGGGTAAGAATATCCTAGGATAGATTTACCCCCCGGTATATGTTCACTGATGTAGATGTACACTTCAATATGGTATTAATATTATATCTTTTGTCTTCATTTCCTTTGAGTTTAAGGAAAACCGACAGGGGGGGTAAGAATATCCTAGGATAGATTTACCCCCTATTGTGAGTGAGCAATTTTTCCTTTTGTGAATAAGATTCATCGAAAAATTAGATTTTTGTCTCTTTTGGCGATGTTTTACCGGGGGGTATATCTGTCCTAGGATAGTTTTACCGGGGGGTATATCTATCCTAGGATAGATTTACCGGGGGGTATATCTGTCCTAGGACAGTTTTACCGGGGAGTATGTTTATCTGTGGTACTATTTTACCGGGGAGGTACATTTGTCCTAGGATTTTTTTTACCGGGGGTACGTTTGTCCCAGGACTGTTTTACCGGGGCGTATATCTATCCTAGTACTTTTTTACCGGGGGGTATGTTTTACGGGAGGTACGTCTATCCTGTTACACCGGTATTACAAAAGCTTAGCCGCTCTCACTGTCGCCAGGATAAACAGAGTACTCTCGAACTATTCTCCTTTCTGAGTGTTGCAAACTAGAGATGCAAAAAAGCCGGCTTTTTTGAATCGATGGTTTTTTTCACATAAAAAGCCGGCTTTTTGGGAAAAAAACGAGAATTTTGGAAATTTTGGCTTTTTTCATTTTCATGATTTTTCTATCCAAATAGCTTTCTTATAGTATATTCTATAGTTAGATAAGAATTCAATGACCTAAATGCCATATTTAGCTCTGTAATTCACCATCAAGATGGATGGAGCACATGTTTTACGAATTAAAGCTAACATGAAGAATGTAGTATTTGAGGGCAATTTTACAGGCTATTTAACTTTATTTTAACTTTTGAGTTATCGACATTTTTTTTTCTTCTCTAGATCATTTTAGTTTGTCATCCGTGTTTCATTTCTAAGAGCTTAGTACTCTAGCTTCTAGCACAAAAGTTAAACACGTTTTTCTATATATCCGTCAAAGCATACGTCTTTCAGTATGTCCGTGAAACCGTACTTCCACATTTCTGTTATACTGTAGTTGTGCAATGATTTAGCAATACTTTTCCGGATACAACCTTGAATACCAATTTATACAAATAATCAATTGCGGATTTAGAAAAGTACTTTGGGAAAGGTATCTCTGATTGTTTCGTTTTCTAAAAAGTCCTAATTTTATTTGGGAGGTGCTTGAAGTTTATGAGTACAGGCATAACTAATATTTCGTTTCGTTTATATGTTTAGCAATAATCTTCCGGATACCACCTTGAAGATCATTTTATACTGAGAATCAGTAACGAATTTAGAAAAGTATTTTGGGAGCAGTTTTCTTACTACTAATGTTTAGTTTTTCTAAACATTCGTAATTTTTATTTGACGGGAGCTTAAAGTTTATGAGTAAAGGCATAACTAATAGATATTTCGTTCGTTTTAGACATTTCGCAACTTTGGGGAACAGGCTTCAGTCCGAAAGACCGACCCCCTAACTTTCGCAAAACCGTCACTGCTGGTAATTAGTAATAATAACGATTTAAAAACAATAAGAAAGGAAGTCGGCCAACTCCTACACTCCTAGTCGACCAGTACACGCACTATTTCTACATTCACAGATGGAATGAAGGAAAGCTTTGTTAGAATGGTCGAATGTTGGGTTGAATCCCGGACTTCCCGATAGAAGCGCAAAAGCCAACCACTCAGTCATGTTTGTTGTGCAGTTGTATTTAGCTTAACTTAAATATATTCCGTAGTCCTTTTTTTAGAGGGGGGGGGAGGTCCGTAATGATGTGTTGAATCCCTCTTGTTAAAAATTTAGAAAACTTGAGGATTGGGTAAACGGTGATGGTGGTCAAGGGCTCCCATGTTGCGGTTTCCAAGAGGAGGGGGAAAGTATAAGCGACGTTTCAAAAATAGTTTCAAATTTTGCTGTAACTAATGTAAAAATTCTATTGGATTTTCGATATTCTGAAGTACATTTTCCTCTAGGGGGGCGAGCGCCCCCCTCTTGCCCCCTGATGGGCGCCATTGATGGAGGTTATAAAAAAACTTAACTGTAGAATTTCAAGAATATACAGAACCAAAAGTTCCAGATGTGCAGCCTTTAATTGTATCATATAAATCTAAGTATTTCTCTTATTTTAATTTTATTTTGTTTCAAAAAGAGGGTATGGAATATTTTGAAGTAAAAATACTACATACAATTTTGCTAGTTATTTGTATATTTTTTTAAAAGAAGTTTTTACTTTTAGGGTTGGCTCGTTTACACCAGCTTTTTTTTTAAAAAAAAAAAACTGGTTTAAATCAAAAAAATAAAAAGAACAAAAATGCGAATCGTGTGAACTTCATGGTGACGTTTCCACATGTCAAACCATTTGCATTAGTCTTATTTCCTTTTCACCTTTTAATCAAGGTGTCCCATGTTCAATTCTCCGTCGAACCACAACCCTTCTTTCATGTGTAAACCAAGTAGCGGTTCCGATGTCACTTTAAGCGAAAGTCTTCTCCTTGATAACCTCGGTATTACGTAAGGATGTTAAGCCTAAACATACGAAACGAAACCAAATTATATATTTCTGCATGCCTGTTGTTTTATAAAGAAGCTAAGGTTGCTTAAATATATTAATTGAAATTGGCAAAATTTATCGATTGTCTACGTAGCTTCCAACATTAGCTTGGATTGGACTTTCAATGATATCTACATACTAAATTTGTAATTTCATACCTCAGTTTTAGCGTACTGATTATAATACGTTGACCTTTAAATTTTACATGGAAAGCAATAACAGGATTTTCCCGTTATTGTTTTACATTTAAAATAATGACGAGATTTTTCCGATGGCTAGGGCAGGAGTTTCTCAATTTAAGATATTTACTGACCGGACTTCTTTAAGCTTATGGGACCTCTTCCAGCATAACCCCATTGTTGCATAATAACACCAAGGCGAAACAAACTTATTTCTGTGAATATGTAATATAAATACATAAAGCAAAGTATCTAAATCAAAAAACCTGGTTTAAACCGCAAAAAAGCCTGGTTTAAACTGCCCCCAAAAAACGGGTTTTTGGCATTTTCAGAAACAACCATGGTTCTAGCCAACTCTGCTTACTTTTGTATATAGGAGGTTATTTTTTTTTTTTTTTTTATTATATACATTGGTTAATCCTTTGGAATTCATAATGTAAAAATGTTGAAGTAAAATTGTTTAAAATATCTTTTCGAAATTCATGGTTTATTTCCGAGGTTTTATATTATTATCGGCATCAACCACTAATTAAATGACTTTTTGTGTTATAGAGAAACGAAACAAAGTCTGCTTTATCAATTTACAGCAGAATTTTGAAAAAAGCCCAAAATTTCCCAAGCAAAAAAGCGAAGCAGAAAAAACCGAGTTTCTTTCCAAAAAAAGCCGGTTTTTTTTCGAGCCCTTGCATCTCTATTGCAAACCAATAAGCAGATAAATAAAACAAGAATAATCATTTAAAATAGGAATAAATCATCATTATTATTATTAATTTATTTTGTATAGTATTATAATTTGTAATTTGTCCAGTTTTTATACACGTGACGAATCACATTAGAAAGAAACTGATCAATTATTGACCTGTCTAACTATATCATAAAGTTAGAAATAATATACTTACGAGCAGAGCAGACATACAGGCAGGATCTTTTTTAAGCCTATTACTAATATTATTATTCTTAGCAATAATAATAATGATAACTAAATTCCTGGCCCTTAGAAGGTCTGGACTTGTGGCACTCATTCCTGTGAGATGATGGGTTGTCAGCAGATTGCAGGACTGCAGTTCGGTATTTTTATTTCAAGTAGCTTCCAATTGTCCTCACGACGCTGTGTGGACGCCGCAACGCCAACACCGTCTGGTGGGTACAATAGTCACACCTATATTTCCTCTGACCAGACCCATGACTGCTTGACTTCAATGATCTCATGGGGAGTGATATTCCCGTCTGGCTAGGATTGGTAATAAAATAATAAATACATATTGAAATAGCGAGGGAATTAGGTAGGAAATATAGATAAGTACTAAACTGACTCCCTGGAGCTAAGATTTATGAGGGGCTGTGCCTGCCCATTCTCGCAATACAACAAGCATCAGCTATGCACTGAAAATATTCGAGATAGGAAGATCTCGGTTTTTAAACTGTGTTCCTTTATGCAGTGCTGGAAGGAAGTATCTAAGGAAGAATCTAAGGAAGCATACCCCGCATACTCCCCCTCTTCTATTTAGAGCATTGCCTTTACGTCATTTATTAAAAAAAAAAAAAAAAAAAAAAAAAAAAAACAATGCAAAGGCTTGGATCGGGAGTGGAGAAGAGTTGCTCTATTCGATAACATTTACATACTTACCGACATAATTAACATCAAACTACACGTAATTTGTGTTTTAAGCTGAACAGAGTAGAATAAAATAGTTTCATATATTGTCACATGATGTCGGCTGAATGCAAAGCCTAGCTACCGAAATATATAGCTACGAATATACGAAATAAAATACGTTGTCTTTTTTCATCTCTTGGGCTTCTCTCATTTACAGGTTTCAGCTTCTTCTTACTGATCCTTTCTTTGTATCTTTCTCTTTCCATCTTCAAGTACTTTTGCCATTTTATTGAATCTTCCTTTAATTTTGATCTATAACGAGCAGCTCGCCTTTTAATAGCCAATGCTTGGCTGGCATAGTACAGCAAGTCTGTGAGAAACCACTAATACACTTGAAGAAATTATTACGAAATTAGTGGATGACATTACATAAGAATATTAATTATAACTAAACAGCAAAATTCTATTAAAAAAAAAAAAAAAACATTTAATCTACCACCTAATATGAATGAAACGTTTCAAATGTAACATTACACTGTGATAGCACAAGATAGAGCTAGCTGGGGCTTAAGCCCCTAAGAAGGTGTTAAGACACAAGTTGCCCTACAGATGAAACAAATAAGACAATATTTTTTTATGTTTTCTGGTTGATATATTACAGATGTTAGGTTCCCTACGTTTGAAAGAATTTTTTGTAGCTTCCCCATCGCCTATTTAATTTTGGTACCGTCGCTGAATCTAGGACTTGTTGTCAAATTTCTAGTTAATTCATAAACGCCGTAATTGGCAGTTTAAATAGCATAAATCGTAGTAGTTTGCTTCCCTCTAGTATAAAGATGTGATCTGCATAATTTGTATATTTTATTAAGGAAAAGCATACCATAAATAGTTATGCTATACAGTAGAAACACGTTTATGTACTTCAATAGCCATTATCACACTTCTATGTCATTGCCACAACAGAAATATATGTTGCGGTAATGACAGTTACGGTAATGACAAAACCACAATAAATCGTTATTGTCATTGTTCATTGTTAAATAACGGCCATGAGGTATGTTGGGCAAATATAATGCATTACAGCATAATGTAACTTCGTAAAAAGGTTTATGATTACAAAAATTCTTAAAACAAAACACACGTTGTGGTAATGACGTTGAATAAAAATACTCACCGAAAAATAGAAGTTTGAAGCACAATAAATCTTCAGTAATATACATTACACATGAACTGTCGCGTCATCACACACAACTAGGATGTCAAACCGTTCTTCAATTGTTACTTCTTCAGTGTTGCCAGTTCCAAGTTGCTAAATAATTCAATTATCAACTTTCTGCGGTAATGACATACTAAGCTGGAGACTGAGATTTTACAAACAATAAAATAAATAGATTTAGAGGTGGAATATTTTATTCATTGGAGTAATGAGGAGCAATGTATATTCTCTTGAATGTGTCAATTATTTAAAAAATAAAATATTGGAAAGTGACACAAACAGTTATGTATTTTGACAATTTGTTAGAGGACACGTTGCGGTAATGACATTTAAGTAAAAACTTAATTTTAAAAAAATACAAAGAATATATGCTAATGCAAAAACCATATTGTAACGCTCGTAAAAGTTCATGAGGAATATCAGGAAGACAAATATAACATGTATTTGTTCAAAAATACAATGAAAGCTTAATGGGACACGATTTTACCCCTAATCAAATATTCACCCATATCTCATGCAGCTAAAATTCTGCTCCGAATACTGAACAGAAGGTTATATGGAAGAACAAATAAAGAAGTTGAGGAGGAGCAGTTCGGGTTCAGAAGAGGCAAGGGCACAAGAGATGCAATTGGATTATTAAGGGCGATGGGTGAAAGATTTATAGAAAAAGGGAAAGAGGTGTATGTTATATTTATTGATCTAGAAAAGGCTTTTGACCGCGTGAATTGGAAATTGTTGTTGGGAGTTCTAACGAAGATAGGGTTGGAATGGAAAGATAGAAGACTTATAAGAAACTTATACATAAACCAACAAGTAAGTGTTAGGATAGGAAAGAACTGACGGAAGAGAGTGCAATTGGAAGGAGAGTTCGACAAGGATGCTGCCTCTCGCCAACACTATTTAACGTCTATCTAGAAGAGATAGTGAAAAAGAGTTTACATAATGATTATGGTATTTCGGTAGGAGGTAGAATGATTAAATGCATAAGATTTGCAGATGATATGGCGCTTGTTGCAGAATCTGAGAAGAAAATCAATAAAATGTTAGAAAAAATGAGAAAGGGCTTTGAAAAATATGGGATGAAAATAAATGTTAGAAAGACAAAAGCCATGGTGATTGGAACGAAGGGGTCTGTGTCAAATATAAAAGTAGGAGGGGAGAAAATAGAACAAGTGAATAGTTTTCGATATCTGGGTAGTATTCTTAGTAATAACATGAAGTGCGAACGTGAAATAAAAGCAAGGATAGGAATGGCGAAAGAAGCCTTTAGGAGAAAGAAAAGTCTGTTTTGTGGGACCTTGAAGAAAGAGTTGAGAAAAAGACTCATAAAATGCTTCGTGTGGAGTGTTGTACTGTATGGGGCGGAAACGTGGACATTACGTAAAGGTGATGAAAATCGACTGGAAGCCTTCGAAATATGGGTGTGGAGAAGAATGGAAAGAATTAGTTGGGTCGAGCGCAAAACGAATAGTGTTAGAAATGGTGGGTGAGAAAAGAACACTTTTAGATATTATTAGGAAGAGGAAGAGAAACTGGTTGGGACATTGCCTAAGAAGAGATTGTATCATGAGGGACGTCCTAGAGGGTATGCTGTCGGGAAAGAGAGGGGTGGGGCGAAGGAGACTACAATTAATGGATTATACAAAAACAGAAAGATCATACGCGAAGACGAAGAAGTTAGCGGAGGACCGTGGAGCATGGAAGCTTCTCAGCTGCGGCAAGTGACCTGCCAATAAAGGCAGAATACTTATGATGATGATGATGATGATGATATGGGAGTATTAAAAAGTATTTTTCTGTTCTTTACTACCATTGATAATATTTTTTTCTTGAAATACTTTGGTCGTTGCGCAACGCTGCAACACTAACATCAGCCGCCACTGCTTTGCTGATACATTAAGTGCCTTAATATCGCGGTCCAGTTCGACGATGGGTGTCCTAGGTGTAAGGGGGAGCTAACCCCCTTACTATATAGACGTGGCAATAATCATGAGGCTAGAAAGATGGAACAAACACCACTCGCAACCTTTTGCACAACTGAACACAAACAAAAGCGGGCCTAATTGCTGCACCATGCATAGCTTTTGAGATCTAGCATGAAACATAATCCAAACATTTAAATTCTTCTGTGTTACGACCATCGTCACGCAAGTGCTTTCTTATCATGTCCTCACTTATTTATCCATGTAATATGTCATGATTTTTTTGAAATAGTTTATTCACATACAGAATTACTTTGTGGCATAAGCAGCAATTTTTAGCACTTTGCCCTCCTGAGATATTACGCCCCAAAAATGGCATCAAAATCACAAACTTCAACTTTCGGACCCCCATAAATCTATGGTGGCAAGCTGTGGATATTTCTGCAGACTCTTTTTACGTGCAATAGTATTCAGCACAAAACTTATGAACCCCCCACTTTATGCCATTTCAAAATACAACCCCTTTAAATGTGTAATTTTCTGTAGTTTTTCTGGTTATTTCATGTATTGGTTTACAACACTACATATTTTTTTAGACGCAAAAGTTTATATTCTCCATGTACCTCAGTCTCTCCTGTAAGCATTCGTTTTTGTTTGGTGTTCGTCTGATTCGTACATCCTGAGCAACTGTAGTTTTCGTAAACACTTGCAAGTGCAAAAATTGGCACTCCACCGACAACAAAGATGGCCGCCATTTAGAAACACTTGCACATACGAAAACGTGTTATTGACCTTCCCATACACACGGTTCATCAGACTGAAATTTTTATAGTTTTCGGAGATGGTCGGGCAACCACTTCAGATGGATTGACCCTCTAGCGTTGTTGTCGGTGATGACGTTTTGGAAATTCCTTGAAATAATGTCATCGATTAGTGACAAACTGGAATCCTTTATCATAGCTGAAAAATCTTATCTACCTGTTAGTCAAAGTTGGCTGCTGAACAAACAATATTTTACTTGGTCACGAATTTTATTATATATTTTGATTTTTCTTCAGATGTCCACCAAAATTATGGAATTTCTTGGAAAGATGTTTGTGTAATAATTCTTCGAAACACTAACTATTGGCTTCTCGTAAAAGTGAGATTACTTCTCGGTAATCACCAGAGCAAAGTTGTTTTGAATTTTCTTTGCTTTTAAACATCTATAATAAATATAAAATGCTAATTTGATTTTATGCAAGTTTGTTTGAGGCACTGGCGGATCCACCAGAGGGTGCGTCCCCCTGAAGGAAAAATACAACTCTTTCTGTGTTATTTCAATAAAACAAGACGGCAAAGGCATTTTTCTGTTAATATATTTGACCAATAATCTGCTTCTACTCTATTAATACAAACGAGCTAATATCTCCAAGCGTTACAGTGGTTAGTATTTTGCGCCTCCTCCAAACCTTCCATCTTTTGGACAAAAGTGGAAAAGTAAACTATCCGTGGCCCAGCAGTTGATCCATGAGGGGCCGTGAATCCCTAAGGGAAAAATACTTTATTTTTCGCTTTTTCAACGAGATGATGTGAAAAGAGTATTTTTTCCTGTCAATATATATGACCAATAATCTGTTTTCATGTTTCAACGGGTAACATATTCGTCTTCCACTGGTCCTTCCATCCTTTTCTGCAAGAATGATATAAATATTTCGAGGCTGAAGGTCAATTTATTGAAATATATATAAGAATTGATTGAAACTTTTTTTTTCTGATAGTGCGGCCCATATTCCACATACCAAAATGACAAATCTTTCCAGGATGGTCTGACATAGCTACATATTTAAAAAAATAAAAGCCAGTAACTTCAAACTAAATTATACAGATGTTTTATTTAAGCTTTAGAATGGAAGGTAATACAGTAAGTTTTGAAGAAACATGCTATTTTCTGCAGATACCTCGTTTCAAAATTTCTGACGCTGCTTTTGTTTCAGCTGAGACACGTGCCTAAAAACACTCCCTCCCCGCAGTTGAAAAGATATTCTTCCAGAAAATTTTGTACTGGGTAGGGGAAAAATCAGAGTGTAAGGTGGTTCCACTTGTTAAAGGACAAGTATCCTACACCAGTGACATGTAATCGCACATTAATTTACCTTCTTCGGGGAGGCAGAGTAGTTGGTCAACTTCTGGGAACCCACACGATGTATGTCTAGAAGAAACACCGCTGCTGAATAATTTGATCCTTTTTTATCTTTTTTCTTTCCTATTTATAGAGCGCGAGAGATGAGGGAACAAGAAATGAGATCTGTGTGAAATGAACATATTACCTTTTATTTCCGAAATAGTATAAAAATATAACTTATTTTCACTCCATTTTAAGACACCAAAAATTGAAAATACACGGAAAACTTTACTATTGCTTACGAGAATTTAAAATACGACATTCTTGAGAATAGTTCCAGCATAGTATACAACTAGATTTAACAGATTGCTTATCACTTCATCGATTTTCCATAGCATGCCAGCTTTTGTTGTAACTATTTTGCTGTTGAATGTGTAAGCGGAACATTGCACAAGTTTTATGTAAGTTCAGATTGTATATTGATTACTGGACAAAACTTACCAATAACTTTAGAAAATGCTATTCAATGGAATCGTTGTCTGCATATCAGGTGGGCACGGTGGACCAGTGGTAGAGAGGTGCGTGGGGTTCCTGATTCGAATCCCGGCCAAGTTTGTGATGGACAACATCGGTTCAGTGGGTTATCTCTGTGTACTCTTTTATTTTCTCCCTCTTTCTCATTCCAGCAATTCTTCCATTATCAATCACTTGCTTTAATCGTCGTCTCCCTTACTTAAACTATAATTATAGGACGCTAAAGATTTTTGGATATCAGGTAGTGGAACACAAATTTACATAAAATTCAATTCATTATACATATAATGGCTAATTTCTCGTGATCAAATTGTGGAAAAATTAACTTGGATTTTATTCAAACCGAATATTTTGCATCTTTGAAAAATTAGTGACAATTTTTTAAACTTTAGTGACTTTTATAATTTCGATTTTTCGTAACAGGACTCTGTACTACGTTTCTTCAAAATGGGAGAAAACTGCAGTTGTAATTGTAAAAAATATAATTGTATTTTTTCCTTGAAAAATATGATTCACGAACCCGAAGGAAACAATTTTTTGCGTACCCGTAGTATTCAAATTATTCTCCATTATTATTATTATTACTAGCTGAACCTGCGCTCTTTACACAGAGCATTATTCACATATGAGCATGAATCTCCCTTTCATTCCTCACATCTTGTACATGTCCCTTTAGAGACACAAGTGAAAAACGTCTGGATAAAAATTGGCAAGGGGTACCATAAAGAGGAGATTTTTTTTCAATATCTCGCACTGTTTGCAAGATTTGAGCCTACTTCCGGTTGGAGTTTCTAATTCATGTATGACCAGGGTTTACTTTGTTCTTGCATGCAGTATGTAATAAACAAATACATTGCATATACAATTAATTATATTGCCAGTGATACATCGTGTTCATTGGGTAAAGATTCATCTTAAGCCTGGAGAAATGGTTAACCTTCGTTTTTAATTATAATTTGACCATGAAACAAACGCCTGAGAGATATACAAACCCATTATAAAACTATATGGTGCTGGAATTTATAACTCGTAGGATATGATGCTTTAAAAAAATTAACACTTCCAGTGTACCCCTAAAAAATGTAATAAAGAAATAACGGCCTTTTTTTTTTATATTCAATTAGAACTGGACAATCTACATAAAATTTGGAATCGACCAGGGAAAACGGCACGTTTCTAGCTTGTGGTTTTCGAGATCTTATTGTCGAAAGGGTTGGAGACAAACATAAAACTAGCATTTTAATATATAGATTATTATTATTATTATTATTCGTTTACTCGAGAAAGTTGTGTTAAGAATCATTTGAATTACTTTGTTCGAATACGGGAGGATGCGAATTATACTGTAGAAGTACTAGCACATACATTTCGAAACAAATAAATGCTTCTGTTTGACAGAATACTCACTCTATAAGAATTTCAATTCAGGTTCTTCAAGGATAAGTTTTTAAAAACTATCATTACCCCTATCCTATATTAATTTGCCTCCTGATGAACCAGATAACCAGTAACATGTTTATCCCCAGAGATATATATATATATATATATATATATATATATATATATATATATATATATATATATATATATATATATATATATATATTTAAAAAATGCACAAAATGAGAACTACGTGCACGGAACTTTCCTAGTTGAATGTTTGTATTACAATCGCTAAATACAGTTATTTTCCTTATTAGTGATAATACAGAGTAATTGTGTAAAGGTAATTATCAACAGTAGGCGACAAGGAAATCAATTACGATATTAGAAAAACTATATAATTCAACCCAATATCAAAATAATAATGCTATTAATAACTATCTAAATGATACTAAAGCGTAAATAAATTACAATATATATATATATATATATATATATATTAGGGTGTCCCTTATGCATACCCAAAAAAAACGAAATTCGAGATAATCACTGGGCCACCTCTTATATTTTTTCCTTTTCATATACAATGAATTTGAGCAAAATTTCAGTTTGATACGATAATAATTAGAGGTCGCTCAAGCTCAACAAAGTTTATTAGCTTTTTTCTATTATAAGCCATTCATACAATTACAAGAGAGCCTTACCTGCGCAGGTCTACGTAACCGAATGGAAGAAAACATTTTGTTCGTAACACATTTGGTGTAAATACCACTTTTTACACATACACACATTATATACAATACATAATTACACACACTACATAATTACATCCCTAGTGATTTTCTTTCTTGCAGTCGGGGAAATTTCGTCTATGCTCTTGGACAACTTGCAGCAAAAACTGTCTTTGAGATTCATCACGAACAATCGCTCTATTAAATTCTTGTGTTAGAGCAACTGCTCTTTCAGCACTATCATTCACAACGTTCAAACGCCGAACAATTGCCAGTCCCATTCTAAAGTCTTCTCTTTCATCCCATGTACTTGGATCACTCTGCAGAAAGTTTGTAGGTATGCCAAGCCACTGAAAGAACAGAATCGATTTTTTGGTCACAAATGAATCAATTTCCGTATGCAAGTATTTGCTTGGGTTATCAATAATCTTGCGTTGAGACGGAGTATTTTCCCCTTCACGTTCTTTTAGAGCCTTTACCATTCTTTGTTTACACTCTAGCGACAACGTTTGGTCAGAAAAAGCCAAAGCGACCAGCACCTCACTCAAATACCACAAATGTCTCATCAGCTTCTGAAGCGCAGCCTCTGCAACACGTGGGATCTTGCTCTTGAATTGAATAAGTCCTTGAAGTAGTTCCAGATTACAAGCGGGAGCAAGTTCAGCATGCGTTGCTGTAAACCATGCTTTAACATAAAACACAAACAAAAAAAATGCAACTTCTTGGATTTCCTTTTCTTCCTGTTTGGTTATTCGAAGCTGAGAATTAAGCATATAAATTTTGAAGCTGTATAGTGCCTTCGATAACCACCTGGCATGATGAATCGCACCTGGTCTTCTAAAGTGAACTCCTCTCTGTGGTTGCTGTCCAAGGAAAATTATTGTTAATTCTAGAATTTCAGGATAATCATCTCTGTAATGATCTGACTGCAATTGACGTTGTGCAAAATCCAGAACAGATTCTACGTTGTTTCCCAGTAAATCAGATATAACTTTGTTCAAGATATCGGGCTCATATTTGGTGCCGGGCTCATATTTGGTGATATCGAGTTTGTCCCAAATTGTTGTAATGTCTCGAACAATGCGACTTTGGGCCCAGTCGTTACACTACCACAAACGCAAATTTTAAACAGATTAGCAAGCATTAATTCCAAAATGTGCTGACGACATGGAAAGTTAAGAAGTTTTTTCTTTAAAAGACGCTGTAAGTGCGTGCAGGTACCCGATACGTTCCCTGTATTACTCGCAGTTGTGTCAAAACGCAGTGCAGCTACTCTGTCGGCAATTTTCCAGTCCTTTAACAATTCAACAACTGCTGTAGCTTGTGCAAGACCAGTGCTTCTTGCTAATTTTGCGGCTCCTAGCACTTTGTCTTCAGTTTTACCAGACAAGTCTCTAACAACCACAGGTAAACGATCTGTTTTCTTATTGTTGTACTCGTCATCCATTAGTTTGCTGTCCCACTGAACCTGAAGTGGCCCCTCGGGTTGACATTTGGCTTTCAACATTTCCGCTGATGCTTTACGATGATGTTGCCGACTACGTGAAACTGCTGAGCGGTTTATAGCTAGTTTAGTTGCATCATGTCCTAAGCTCTGTGCAGTAGCAGTTATTAAATACGTTGCTTTCCTAACGCTCACTTTAGTTTTATCTAATGTTGCACACAATTCAGAAGTAAACACACTCTGTCTTGCTCATTTCTTTGGTGTTACCTTCTGTAGAGTTGGTTGAAAGTTGAGTAAAAGTGTCATTAGAAATTGCATTTGAGTCGTCACCTTCGATTTCATCAGAACAAATACTTGCATCCAAAGCCACCACTGTTTCCTTGCTTTGACGTTCCAGTTCTTTCTGTTTCATTTTGTTAAATCTTTCCTGTCTCTCTCTAGATCTCGACTCTCTCACGGCAAGTGTTTTATCCACATCACCCATTGTTCCTGGACGGCCAGGTTGTCGTTGCGCTATGAGGAAGTCTTTGTCATCTTTATTCTTCATCGCATCCAAAGCATTAGCACAAGCGATATCAAACATTTTTTTCTAATTCACCCACAAACTGTTTTTCAGTATTCACATGTGTATTAGTTTTCCTACTGGCATTTTTCTTTAATTTGCACCACTTCTCAAATAACTGTTCAACTTTGGTGACCGTGTGCTTCCTCGCACGAATTGCAATGCGTGCTATTTCCCAAAATTCCTCAACTTCTTGCATTACACAGTGTGAACTTTCTCGTACAGTCTTTTTCAACAATAGGTGATGATGGAGAAACAATTTCAGGACCTGTTTATTGGAAGGGAGTTTGCTACCTAGTTTGCAGCATGGTCTGTGCTGCCCAACAAGTAAATTTTATTATTATTCCTAGTCGTGTAGGAGGTTTTCTTTTTCTGTTCCATTTCTCACTCGAAATTAATGCACCGAGATCCTCTCAAACGTCTTACTGATTGATGGTACACCAAACACCACGATCTACTAGCGTACGAGATACAGTAAAGAGAGCCAAAGCTTCCTTAACCAAGTTTAAATTCCCAGTTTGCACGTAAACGACAACGGTAGTTTGGTTATTTAATAAGAGAAATACCTTAAAATTGACCTTTAAATATAAATTGGAACAAAATCCTGCACACAGATTAACAAGAAATTATTGTCAATGACTCTTTTCTTTTGCTACAATAGTGCTGCTATCTGTTGGTCATCTCTTGAAGTATATACGAATAGCAACATTCTGTATACCTGATTTCAAAAGGCTTGAGCGACCAGTAAATATTTGAATATTAAAGAAATTTTTTATGTGTAACCTATTCTAACGAAAAAGAAAAGAAATAACGGGTGGCCCGCTAATTTTTCCAATTTTCAAAAATGAGGGACACCCTAATATATATATATATATATATATATATATATATATATATATATATATATATATATAGTGTCAAATTTGTATTGTTTATATCCGTTAAAACATAGCTCCATAGAACAGCTGTATAGGTCATCTTTCTGCTGCAATTCTTTAAATACATGCAGCATGTTTACTAAGATGATGCCGGTACTGTCCACAGTATTTCCTACAATTCATTTCAAATCTCATGCGTCGATACTTAGTAACTTTGTTTCTAAATATCATTCTAAGTCAGAATACCAGAACAACATTATCTGATACAGTAAATGCTCAATTTAAAATTTATGTTCATGTGTGCTCCATTTCTCCTCATAATATAAGAATATCATAGCAGCGACGAGTTCAACTTTAATTGGGAAGGGGATAGTGGAGGAACAAATTTTTGAGGGACATTATTTATATACCGAGGAGGATATTTATATATTTACTTGACCTACATTAAAATATGTGTAGGGGCTAGACTTAAACACAGGGGGATGCTCGTTCTGTTGTTCCCCTCTGGAATTGTCAATCTATCACAGTATTATCTGCAAAAGCACATCAACAATCGAATGACTGAGGACTTGTAAAATGAAACTACTTTTTTTCTCTTCGTCTATTTTTAATTTTTTCCAACCAAAAAAAAAATCACAGAAAAAATTATATTTACATACACAAAAAGGAGAACGAAACATTATGTACATATATATATATTTATATATAGTAAAAGATATCACTACTATAGTGACATATATACCCCTTTCAGAGGGTGGTGCTCCATAATATGGAGATCACTGGAACACAATAACCTATCCACACCAGAACAATTACATACCACAAATATCCAGAACTGGTGTTTGGTCGTCACTTGGAATAAACTTATCCATATTTAATCAGTCTTAAGTCATGGTTTGATACATATACCTCTCTTTTCATTTTTCTCTCCAATGTTCTCGTGTAATGTAACAATACAAACTAATCATTGGCACGTACAAAGGTCGTAAAAACAAAAACTACAGCAACTTACTTCATTTTCTTTTGAAAATGCTACTAGGAATTCAAGACAACAAACTTAGAACATTAATTTACCTGAACTCCTATGCAATATTTAACATCCATACATAACAAAGCTAAATTACACATTCATCGTAGCCTCTAATCCTTTAATTTCTTTTTAAATCGAGAATTGATAATTCCAAAAGTAGGGGATCTTACATATCTTGATTTTTGGAAAATACTGAATTAATCTCGATTTGTTACTCTACCTAACCATACATTCATCCACGCTGTTTCAATTGGAGGACATTCCAAGCCCTCAGGAACTCTGCAAATTGTTGGAATGAACCTTACTTTTAGCTCCAGTGTAATTACTGAAACACTAAGTCGTACCTCCGCTGTTTACTAATGAGATCTTTATAATCACTCCTATGGTAATGCACTCTAATAGGCTTTCACATAGCAGCAGAGAAAATGCTTCTACCACTTAACCTACTACCTGGAAGCCCATACTCATCGCGAGCTATACCATTATCTCCCTTCTCAATTCTAGCTCTTCCTGTCTCACGACTAGCTGCATTGGTGGTGATATTTCTATTTGGTAGGTACATCAATGCAAAAGTAGAGACCGCTCAACAAAAGCAATCCCGTTTCCATCGATACACTTTGCCCATACCTTCGGATGAATAAAACTAATTTGCAGGACAAACATAATGGCCATGCATGCAAGCAGAAACCACAAGCATGTATTGAACTCTACGGTATTGGAAGTATGGATCGGTGTTGGATACAACAAGTGAACGATGGGATTTTTAAAAGGAAGATTTCCACGCAAAATCTCTTTAAGGTTTCATTCTTCCAGTCCGCCATCACTCAAGTCTTTATCAATAGGAAAATCAGGTACCACTTGATCATGCCTTCCGGGATCCCCCCTTTCATCTCGTGTAGGCGTCGTAAACCACGGATGCAGAAGCACATCTGCTGCAGACAACCGCTCCGATGGATCTCTTCGAAGCAAACAACGAATGAGGCACTTAGCACGCGACGATAAACAGTCAGGAATGATGAAATGCCCTCTGCTTATTTTGGCAAACAGGCTGGCGTGTTCACTGTCATTGAAAGGATATCTGCAACGAAACACAAATTAGGATACAATTAGCTTCTGAACACAAAAATAACCGAAAACACCACATCTACATTATGGTTTTAGTTTTGAAAACACCGAATATACCTGAGAATGGTCTCCTAATCACTTATAAATACCTTTCGTATTAACAGAAAAAAATAGTTCACAAATTGTCCTAAATCAAAGGTTTTAAAAAGTGAACAAATACAGATAAAAGTTTTCGGTGATCTGTGATTATCTTAAAGCAAATATTAAAAATATTTGCTATTACAAAAGTAATGAGAAGCTAGAAACAATCTTTTGAATTTCCTATATAAAACCTCTATATCTATGGAAGATATACAGAAATGTCCGTGTTTTTGCTACACGATTTAAACCCGATTATTTAATGAGAATTACAGTTTACTAGGGATGGGCACGAGCAAGTTTTCTTTGAAACTCGACTCGAAAACTTCTTCCAACTCGACTCGAATTCGGGTCGAGTCGAGCCAAATCCTGTGTGTAGTTTCAAGCATTCTATTCGAGTATCCTATATAGACAATATAATTATCAATGATACTACTACTACTACCGTTTATTATTATTATTATTATTATTATTATTATTATTATTATTAATAATAATAATAATAATAATAATAATACACAGTGTGTAAATATGAAAGATAGGCGATTTATATCTGAATACTAAAAACTAGTTGACTGCAGACCTCGGTCGCCGAGAAGTCTTTAGAAGGCAAGGACATCGTTTATGAGGTTCTGGGCTTGAGTTCCGAAGGAGCTAACATTCGGGCTAGAGCCAAAAATTGTTAAAAGCTATAGAGCGCCGGCCAAACATGTTTAAAACTGCTCGGCTCGGGTTTACGGATATCAACGGCTCGGCTGACAGCTCAATCACTATCAAGCCGAACCGAGAAGAAGCCGGGATGAGTCAACAGCTCACTCAACCGAGCCAACTTGAGCCAATGCTTCATCATGACCAAGCCAGTTCGAGCCGATGGCTCATCCCAACCAAGCCGGCTCGACCTTTTCGCTCAGTTGAACTGAGTCAAGCCGGTTGACATCACTACCTGGGTTGGGCTTCTTGGGTTAAAAAATTCAACCATGCATATCTCAGCCTTGATCGTATGAATTACAGTATATACTTATATTGGTGCTCACGGCATTTGAGGTTGTCTTGTTACAAAAATCAATGGTCGTCTCGTTATCGAGATGAGTCGCGATGCGAGCAGTGTCCTTTCTCGTGAGCAACACAATCTATTTCATATTACTGCTTGCATTTTTCATGGCTTTCGTTTTCCAGTCTAATTAGGTCATGATTTCAAAATGAGCTAAAACGAGATGAACGAGCGAGCTATTTATCAAACTCGACTCAACTCGACCTCAGAAACAGACTCGACTCGTGCTCATCCCTACAGTTTACCCTGCTTCCATAAATCAATACACACACAAATACTAAGAACAATTACTCAGAACATATACAAAATTTTAATAACATTAATTAAATCTTGAGCTCCCTCGTGTCTAAGTGGTTAGCGTACGCGCCTTTGGCGTGGGACACCCGGGTTCGATTCCCGGCGAGAGGTGGGTTCGGATCCCACGTTAAACTGTAGGTCCACGTCTCATATAGCCCCGCTGCTGAACGGGGCGCTAAATTTAATTAATTAATCTCGAATTAATTACATATTAACGAAAAAACCTTTCTATAATATAGGTCCTAATATCTGAAACTCTTCGAACAACATAAAATTAACTCGTAGTTCATAATAAAATTCATAATATAGATTTACAAAAAAATCTTAGTTACGGGAATAAAGTTGACACCATAAGCGTTTTCTTACGATTAAACGAACAACTTCAGTTCAAATCTATTTCAATTCATTGTATGGTAGGTTGCTACTTTAGAACACACGATCTTGATTCAAAATTAAAATTGTTTGAACAAATAAACCTAAGTTTAGTATATTTGTAAATATTTATAAAGAAAACTAGATAATCCTATTTACCTTCCTACGAGCATAGTGTACAAAATAACACCAAGACTCCACATATCTGCTGCCCTTCCTGAGTACGGTGCATGACTACGAAGAATTTCCGGACTGACATACGCAGGGCAACCACGCTTGTCTTGAAGCAAGTCATCATCTGACTCTAACACTACTGCATCTTCTAAAGTTTCCAGTTTTAAATGTGTCCTGTAAGCAAAATACACAATTAAGCAGCAAGATCTATGGATAATGACAAAATAATATATATTAATTTATAGGTTAAATATAAATGTTAGTAAAATATTGATTGCTGTCAAATTACAGGTCTCTTATTAAAGCTAAAAATTTCTCCTATTTAATATTCATAGCAATTGTTTTACATCATGTCTCCCCTCTATACAAAACTGTAAATTATGTTGTCAAGGCTATTACAGTAATTTTGATAAATGCTTACGAAAAAAAAAAATCGTACACCAACCAACCTTCAACAACAAAACAGAATGTTTCATGAAAAATTAACCTCCCCCTTTTAACTTTCCTGTCAGACACACACATACTTAAGAAGTTAAGGAATCATGCGTTGCTCTTATTTCGATTTCTTCGTTGACTTTTTAATTTATATGATATAACGCAAGTTATGATTACGCTTCCTGTATATGACTAATACCATCCAAGGAAAATAAATCATTAAGGAAGAAGTCACAACGCTGTTTCTGTGGTACTAGTTCTGCTTTCGCAACCAATATCAAGCAACGGTATTGCAATATTTGTAATAACCTTACTCTCACACACACACTCATGCTACCCAATAATCTGGAAGTTTCATTGTTTGAAGTAAACCTTGAAGCAGCCACATAATTATACAAGCTACGCCACCGCAATACAATGCATGTTGAGACTACTCAAGGTAGAGGACATGAAAGGTAGAAAGATTTCGCAACGAATGCTAAAAGTAATTTGCGTATACCTGCTTTAGATGTTGCAATCCAAAAATTGGTTAGCTCAATTTGGCAAGTAATTCGAGGTCATTTTAAACGTCAGTCGAAAAATACACACGAACCTTTTTATGGAACTACTGAAACTGACCTGCGCACAAAATCAAGTTGTGTCATGTGTATAAATAAAATAAAAAAAAAAAAAAAAATTGAGAGAAGCAGTTTCAGTTTACATATTTCATACTGGCTTACAATGATTCCTGGACTATTTATATTGGATTGTGATATACGATTTTGGCGTCTCGTATATCGACATTACAAGCTGTATAGCGGACATTATCTCTTCCAAAGACTTTGGATAATGAAAGAAAATAAACATACTTTCCCTTTCAGTACATTTGTATACTTCATTTATTTTTTGGAGCTGAGGGTGAGATAAAGGAACTTTATAGGAATACTTGAACTCGTAACTGCTATTCATCCCAGCGATATTTTCTATTGCCATTCTAGCGACGATATATGAGCGCAACAAAGATCTGTGACATTGATTATGCATATTTCAGTAGCTCACCAGGATAGGATATTATATGTGCGAATCTCTCAAGCAAATTGCATTGATGAACAACGAACAAATTATTTCATTCCCACAACTTTCTCTACTTTCTAAAAGTATTTTACTTTCTCTTCCAGTATATGCATATCATATTGCTCAGCTTTTCTTTTTATGCCTGATGCACGCAAACTGAGCTGCCACATTAAGAACAATGTTTTGCTTGACATTATCCCATGTTGGAATATTAGTTTAATAGCTATAATGACATTCGGAAAAAAGCTTTCTTTTGCTTTAAACTTTCTTCCACACGAACAATATTCTCTCAAAGACAATAGGATGTCAGTATTTATTATTACAGTAATATTAACAATCCTTTAAACAACAAATTCAACAAAAAAATCATGCTAAATAATTGTAGCAAGTTTAATTTATAATTAAAGGTGCCATGATTTATAGTATCATCTTTTATGATATCCAAGAGTGGCGATTATTGAGGTGCGGTAGTGAGGTGCAACGAACTTGAACGTCACCGATTTCTCTTCCAGCTTGTCCGCATCACCACAAAGGATCCGATGGAATGCACTGTAGGTCTCTGCCCTCTGCAGGGGGTCGTTCAACCCTTTAGAGCTCAAGTAGGTTAAGGCCTACTTCAAGGATTTCACACTTGTTAGACAATACGACGGAGAGAAATTTTCTTTACTTGCGGTCTTGCTTCAAAAGCAGGACTCAAACCAGGGTCATGGTTTCACTGGAAGATTATTCTGACCTCATTCCACTTCGTATACGATTATATTGTTACAGTTCTCGTTCAATATAAGTGATCAAACTACATTCGCTAGAAAAATTTGATTATACTATAATCAAACAACAGGATCTACAGTTGTAGTAGGTAAAGATCTTTTCAGTTTTTTTTTTTTTTTTTCAGCGATTTTCCTTATATGCAAACATAACATGGTGTTCTCATGTAGACCTAATTCAATACTTGGCGCAACGTGGTAGATGTAATTCCCGGTTAAGATTAAGAAGCCATCATCATTTGAGATATAATCTTCAATTTACTAGAATTATTTCAAGGGCACAAGTTAAGGAACCCCACAATTTTTGGATCAGCAAACTCTCCTCATTTAAATTTATTAACACGAGAAAAGGAACATCTTAATCAACAACGCATGAACTGGCAGGAACAGGAATTTTTATAATATTTATTCATTTACGGATGCATCCGTATAAGTTTATTTTTTTCTAGATTAGTGACTAAATTCCTCTTTTCAACTTACTTGATGAAAGGCGAAAAGCTTAGCCAGAAGGTAGAAAAGAATACAGTTCTAACTGCATTTATAAAGCAAGCAAGCATTTCAACAATATTTCATCTTAATCTTTAGCAACGAAGATGTACTAAATAGGTTTTAATACTACGCTCCTACACTTCAACAAACCAAGTGTGCACGTGTGTTTACTGTGTACATGGTTCTTCCGATTCCATTCAGTCCGCTGACGATGAGATAAACAGCTCAATGATAATAATTTTGCTCATTTGATGAAAAATAGTATCAATCAAAGCGACAGATTTCCTTCCATAGCCAATGTTAGCCTTCGAAACTCACGCATCATCGTCAGAAAGTCAGTCGCACAAGGTCTAAAATATTTTTCTCTCTGACTGCTCATCGTAGTGTAACAAATAACCCGCCTGTTGTGCATTTCCCACTAAACAGAAACAGTTTTATTAAATAGGTGAATCTTTATAAAACAATCATGAAAACGAGAAAATACAGTAGTCATTTGAAACATTCTTTAAGTGGATTCGTTTGGCCATTATAGTTGCGATAGATAGCATAGAGCTATTTAGTAACAGCAGGATAATTGCATCATATGTATACTTTTCTCTCACAAGTTTAGAACAAGTTGCATCATCATATCACAAGGCCACAACAGTCACTGGTATCCAGTGAAATCAGAGGAAACTGAAGTATGACCAATTTAAATGAGTGGATATCTGTCCCTCTTTTTCAGGGTCATTTCTGTCCCCTCCCCCTTTCCTTCAAGCCTTTCTCTCTTCTTAACAAAATAACCCGTAAATTCTTCCGCCTCCCATTCGTCACAAAATTTATTAACTTGGTGAATAACGTGCTAAATAGGGGTAATATGAGCCAATATATTTAAAAATAATGCTGAATTTGATTTTCTTCAAGAATTTTTCCGATGATCTCTTCCGCTATACTAATAATTGTTGGGAGAGTACGCTAAGGTAAAGTACCTCTACACAGATTCTTCTGCTTTGCCCTATGAGAGGAAAAGAAATGTACGGGTAACAAGTTTGAAATTTTGGGTAGCAGTCTAATGCAACTGGCTACCATCACCATTTCCACCAAGAATTCTGAAGTTCATGATCTTTGTTTCTTTCTTTCTTTCTGAAGGGGGGGGGGGGGCTTGAGCACAGTACAATGTTAGTAAGAATGATTTTATTCATCTGAGATAAGATCGGTAACAAAATACAATTAAATGTTTTAATAATCAAATTTGAAAGAAGTTAATTTACACCATCTTTTAATGGCAGCTAGTACACAATGCACTTGTTTTGCTTGCTCGTGTTTTACTTCTGTTTCAGGTCTTTAATTCTGTTAAGTGTTGAATTTCCTCATAGCTTCATCCTAAAATATCTCCTTTACCTATAACAATGTCTACAGATGGTCAGATCAAAATATCAAGAGTAAAGAATAATTAAATATTTCATTTGTTCTTAAAATGTACTACAGCTTATTAAATATAGTCTATGCAATTTTCGCAATGTATAAACTGAACGTGTAAATGAGAAAACGCTGTAGTCATTCAACTGCACCATTATAAAATTACACACTGTACGAATAAAATTTTCGGAAAGACTTCAGAGGTCCATACGGCTTCTCGGTTGAATGATATGCGGTCAGTTGGGTCAGCACATCGTCTCTCACTGTCGTCATTTCTAGATTTCCACACCGAAGATTGCTCTGTCACTTAAATAGTTCTGCAATTGCTTCACGATATAGGCCTACTGTTTAACATAAAAAATGTTCGAGTTGAGTTGATTGAGTTTAACGTCCCGTTCAGCAGCAAGACTATATGAGTCGTGGACCTACTGATTAACGTGGAATCCGAACCACATGAGCTCCCACCATATCAAAAATTGAGTAGACTTACTTTTCACTAGGAATCGAACTCAGGATGATGTGCATAAAATGACACGCTAATCATTTGGGTATTTTACATAGTTCATCATTATATTTCAATTTCAATGTACGCTACCTGCTTACTTATCATTTATAGCAACGTTTTCTGTGATTGCCTTATTCCCATGATTAATTTGTATAATATAGAAACGACAAATAGTTAATGCATAAAACAATCTTACAATTTTAACTACCATTGTGTATTCTATATTTAGTTCTCGAGTCTCTTCTATCTTCAATGCTCATCCACGTTAGTATATAACGCCACGAGTTCTCACACGTGATTCGCCCAGACAAGTTGCGCAAGGCTGTGTCCTTTCTCCCTTCCCCTCGCCGTGCTATTTGAGGATATGACGTATTACAAGGCTTCCTGCCTTTATGGTGGAAGTGAGTTCACTGGTCTATCTGCAGAATAGCCTATATGGAATTCACATTTCGAAATGCCGTCCGCCCATGCTACATAAACCGACGCTTTTCAACGGTTGCTAGCAACAACTCTTGATTTGTCTTGTTCTTTAATTTTTACTGAATGACAATATTTGTGCAATCATCAGTCTCACAAACACCAAAGTGTAAACAATGGGTTTCATTTCAGAACCTCAAATGTTACTGAATGGATACCAGCGTGTAATGTATAAACTATCTTATTATCTAAAAGCGATCAAAATGCAACAGAACTAGGACACATAACCATGAACTATTTTCTTCTTCACGAGTTTCCAATATTATTACAAAACTTCACTAGTGAAGGGCAAAGTCATGTCATGATTGGAGAAAGTACAATCGAACTTATCATCTATTTAACAAGATTTCAACTATTAAATGTTTTTCATAATGTCGTTCTTTTGAAAAGCAAGATCCCCATAATGTTCAGCAGCAAATGTTTTAACTAGATATACATTAAATGTCGACATTGAAGCAAGAAAGATATGTAATTTACGGTTATTCTGAGAATCTCAAGATAATATTTAGGATAACATGGTGGGTCAGAATATCTCCTAAAACATACAGTACAGCCTTCCCTCCCCTCGCTGATTACATTTTCATATATAAGTTATTTACTTTAAGCAGTTTGCGCCGAAATTTCAATAGAGGTTGTCTGAAACATGACAGTTAAGTGTGCTATATTACTTCTAATTTTAACCCTAGAAAGGCAAACTTCACTATCAACCCAATAAAGGTAAACATACGTAATATTTACGTACACACTAAATAATGATCTATAAATATACGATTCATATAGAAACTATTATTGTCGCTTTGCTCAAGGTTCCAAAATTGAAGTGTTATTGTTTAGATAGTATTACAGCACAACTATTATCCAGGGCCGTAATTTGTGGGGGCAGGGGGACAACTACAACATAGGGAAGCTCACCGCTGTTCGAGGGTCCCATTTTAACAAAAAATTTTCCTACTCCATATACGATAGAAACATGAAATTATAAATGAAGCATCAAACAGGTTCCCTACATTACATAAACAAAACACTATACAAAAGGTAAATAAAACAAACAAAGATGAGTCGTGGGCCCATTTCAGTAAAAAAAATATCTACTATTAGGGGCCCTAGAAATAATATTTATTCGTATGGCTTTGAGATTTGTCAATATTGTCCCCTTAATTAATTTGTCAAGTATGGAACAGGCCCAGGGGCGTAAATAACCGCGTTGCAGACCTTACCGTGTGGAAGCACCCACAGGCTTTTGGGGGCCTATAAAGAGTAAGAGAAAAATGAAAGAGAAGGGGCCCAAGAATTAGAAAACAACTTTTTCTAGGGGGCCCAAATATGTGTAGGAATGCTCACCCCAGAAAAAATCTAAGTTACGGTGCTGCTATTATCTTAAATCTTTTAGAAGTACATAGAAGAAGAGCAAAATAAATATTATTAACACTTAAGAACAAACGTTTGAGAAAGTCTAGATATAGGCCTATCACTGATTTTTTTTTTTTTTTTTTTTTTTTTTTTTTTTTTTTGGTTATTAGGAAATATTGAATTCATATTGAATAGTCCTTCCACATTACATGTGATGTTGATTCGTAAATCACACACAGTTATGGCACATTTTGATCTGATGTTCACCACATACTGGCTTATTACAGTTGCGGCAATGTTCCTTCTTGGGATCTTCCCACCTGAATCTGTTATTGAATTTGTCTTTCAAGGAAAACCATTCTTTCCTAGCAATTCAGTAACACCATTAACTTTCACTTGCCTTTCGTCAAATGGAAGTTCATTTGCTTTCCCATTTCTAAAATATACTGCCCTCTCTGTCTGATGTTATCCAGATTCTTCTCTTGAATGCATGGCGAGACTGGTATTTTTGTTTTTACTACATTTGGAAACTTTCGGCTTCTATGGTTGGATTTGTTGTTTCACATTCAACAGTTCAAATTACTGACACAAAATGTTGTTCAATATAATTTTCACTGGGATAGTAATCTGGATCTTTGTCGGAGTCATCTGCTTCTTCTTCTGATCTCACATCAAATTCAACGTTATCTTCCTCCATTTCTGAATCTGAGATCTCCTCTAATATTCCTAAAACAGCTTCCTCGCTATTTATTGAACCAAACTCGTTCATTTTTTAGTAATAATTAATTCTTTACGAATGATAATTGCCCATTGATGGTAAACATAAATAAAAAAATGCGTGCAAGAAAACTAACGCTAAAGGCAAACACACGCTAAACTTACGTGTAAGATTTTACGTTCAAAGGTAAACATACGCCAAATTTACGTATAAGGTTCTACACTCAATCGTTTGGTACAGAGAACATAACACCTACAGAAGTAATTAACGTCGGAACATCAAGCCAACTAACCAGCGATACCATATCTTGAGGTTTGTATTTCTACACTCAGTTCCTGCTACGTCACATCAGTGTTTCCAACTGATACACGTAAAATTTACGTAGTTTACCTTTCTCGGGTTAATTATGGATTATAGACAACTTTCAACAAGTGCCAGTAGGAAAGCTTCTAGGAAAAGAGCACATGGTAAGTAAATGAAATGAAATCTTTCAGTTTAACGTCTCACGATAATATCAGGCTAAGGGAGACGGATGATTTAGGCAAGTGAATGATGATGAAAGACTTGGTGGAATGAGGAAGTGTGAGGAAACAGGAGTGCCCCGAGAAAAAACACAGACACGTTGTTATCCATCACAAACTTACTTGGCCAGGGATCGAACCCCATGTACAGAGGTACGCGCTCTACCAATGAGCCACCGTACTAATCCTAACATATGGTAAGCGGAGAAGGTAACATATGAAGGAGAACCATATACTGGTACGAAACAACAATCCCGATTAATTAGAGGACAGTATCTACCAATGTGCATCGATAAACCTTGAGACCCCTCTTCTCCGCCTCTACGTTTCAGATAAAGTGTTTTAATAAGAAGTAATCCTAATAAGGGCAGTATAGGCCTATCAAAGAATTTACAGAATGTACAATACTCTTAGGTTAGTCTTAGATTAAATTTCACAATTTTAAGAATTGTGACATTCTTCAAACACAATCAGTAAGGTGGAAAAAGGTAATATGTATCAGGAGAACCGCTGGCTATTTAGAACAAATTTTCACTTACAAACTTTAAATAAAGAAAGATTAAATGTTTGTAAGAATCTATATGTAACAACGTTTCTGAAATCGATGCAATGGTAAGACCTATCCAAAGATTTGTCGTCATTGTTCGCTGGCGTAATATTAATTTCATCACAAAGAAAAATGCAGCTGCTGATATCCATGGAAACTAGTTTTTGGTAAATGTAGTAGGACAAAGACTCCAGACATTTTGGCTAACTGAAGGAACTAGAGTAACCGACGCTTTTATTTCTTTCCCTCTTCCCACTGTCAATGTTTAAATTGTAGTTGGTATTTAACAAAAGTGGTTTCCCCTTGTTGCCAAACGTCGTTGCAGAAGACAATGAACCACCTGCAAATACGCCAACGGTAGACGCAGCTTTTGTGAATGGTGTGTCCGGTTGCTCACTCGGGTTCCTCCTCTACACTGCTGGAGCTGCAGCAAACAAAGGTAACGGCGTTGCCATATCTGAAGGTCAACAACACACGTACGTTTTCCCTCGTTCTCACCTTGACAATGTTGCTAACCCAGTAACTGTCATGAAGCTGTTACACCTTTCAACGAATTTCACAACGTTCCGTCACCAGTATTCTCACTACAATATGATGATGAAAAAAAAAAAAAAAAAAAAAAAAAAAACGACAGTTGCATAAAATACTAGTTCTCTTATGCTGACCTGCTCAAGGAAACAGGCAATAATGGATCTTGAATTTGACTGTTGGATAGGCCTGTTTCACAATAAAAAGAACGCCCTTACCCAACACAATGTTTGTATCAACTGAAAATACACGTAATAAAACTATAATACCTACAAATATTTTTTTAAAAGACCATTGTGATGGAACTTACTTCTTCAGATTGACATTTTGCGAAATCAACTCAAAAGGTAAGGTTTACACTCGCGTCCGTTATTTTATATTAATTACATGTCCGTTCTTCGCACGGTAAGAATAAGTTTATGAAAAAATATTTCAATCCCTCTCCCAGGATGAATACTTGAATGGGAATGAAATGATAAAATCCACTTCAACCCAAGTGCTGTGTTCAAAAATTCATTTTAAACGGTTCAGTCGTTTTCCCATATGATGTCCGTTTGAATGTGAAAAAAAAAAATATATATAAACTACCCCCTTTACTTCCTCAGTTTGAAGTAGCTACTAATTCTGCTCAAAAATTAATTTCAAACAATCCAGACGTTTTTTCGTGATGACAACACGTAGATTTAATTTCTGGATAATTAAGAAAAAAGCCTAATCAAACTTTTTCAAGCGAGCATGCCATTTTCCACGTGAAAATTACGAGACCGAAATTTATAGCTAAATACTAAAATCGGATGTATTACCTTACAAAGTGATTTAACTATAAACACGCCTATATTACGACCAATCAAGAATCGTCAACCTTCTCTGCAAATGTCCCGTGCGTAACGTATTCCAAAAACAAATTGAATAAGTACCACTAACATGCTAATAATAAGTTTACTTTGGGGCAAAAGTTTCAATACTTTATCTTCTACTATTACAAAGGAAACACGAAAAATACATGTTTTCCGTTACGCACGGGACAGCAAAACATGACATGAGAAAACTACGATTTTTGCCTACCAGAATCAAACATTAATTAAAACAAAATTGTCAAATTTTTGCCAAAGGTCCACTTCATATTTTTTTTTTCTATTGTTCATAAATTACAGATTTAGAATTTAGTTTGAAAATTATTTGAAAATTGGGATAGGTGAACAGCATTGAGCATGATGTAGAACAGATAAAGTTTATGTAGTCAAAATCTTGTAAAAATATTTTACAAAAAGATTTTAAATGTCTCAGTATATAGTTACTCTATTTCTTAATAGAAAAACAAACATCATAGTTTCAAATTAATTTTGAAAATTTACGGACAATGGACCACTTGCCACAGAATCGCCCTTCTGCGTAATGTCCATGTTTCTGCTCTATATAGCACAATCCCCACGAAACATGTTATGAGCTTTTCTCAACTCTTATTGAAGAATCTACAGTGCAAACAAGTGCAGTAAATAGTAATATTATTAGTTTTACAATATTCGGAAATTATTTTCTAAAAATTCTCAAACTTACGAAGAAACAAATCAAAGTGTTATCTCTTACTGGATTATAAATATTCTTAACAGCTGCTGGTTATTTTAGGTTTTAAAATGAAATGAAACTTTTCAGTTTAACCAAGATTATGCCGTTAGGCCAAGGAAAACGGATGATTAAGATAAATGATTGTAGAATTTGTGGAATGAGATTGTAGGAGGAAACGAGAGTACCCCTATTCTAAGAAAACTCACGGACACAATATTGTCCACCACAAACTAGGCCGGGGATCAGGACCTCACGCATCAGAGGTAAGCGCTCTACCACTGAGTCACAGTGCCTCCTATTTTCGATTTTGCCAATCAGTAAATGCAAATGAGTGTAAAAATATATTTCTCAACTAATTAACGAAATTATGAACAACTTCCTCCTTAATCATTTCTTATAGATAGGCCTATACTTTAAGAACTGTCTTTGTGCTTTCCGCATACCAGTCTCCCGTAGACAAGACATGTGAGTTGGGGAGCACCGGCGTCACAAACACTGGACGAGCAATCTTGCAAAATACGTAACTAAAAATATCGGTAAAAAGGGAAGCATAACTATGTGCAAGATTAAACTCCACCAAAGAACTTGGCATATGGAAACACTGCTTTTTAGAACACCCCGGTGTGCAAGGGAATTCAGAAGAATAACACATTGTCTGCAGCAATTCCACAGGATGTGCAGCAGCAGCTCCACCAAGGATAGGGGAAGAACGGAGAAAGGAGGAGGAAGTTACTATGATTTTTCAGGAAACCCTTCCCACTGTCAGCATTTGTAATGAACCTCATTCTACCTGGGATTATATTTTAAAACCAGTTAACACACAACGGTTATGGCTGAAACAAGTAAACGGTAGAGAGGCTGTCCAGTACTTCCTCTCCCGATAACGATTAACATAAATGTCAATAGATCGTCAGTTATGTCCGTTAACGGTAAGAATAATACACAAAGCACAGGAAATGAATGCGTGCTACTTCAACGAATTTTCTATTGAGTACAATGCAAACGATGTAGAAGTATCACATTCGCAAGATCTGTCATGGCGACAATATCAAAATTTTGCCTGTTGTACACCGAATGTGTCAAATACATCGCAAAACCCGGCATTTTACACCACTTCGTACATATTCACATACAGAAGCTGATGAAGTTAGTAACCGCTGACTACAGCAATGTGCAATATATTAACACGCTTCATTGTTTACTACATTTCACGCTATTTGTAATGCTGATCAGAACTTCACGGATGCCTTTTTCTCTATGTTAATTATAAACGTATAATTAATTACTATTGCTTTCCTCAATGTTAATGTTGAACCTATTTATTACTACTGCATAAATTCTATCTTCGGAAAACTTATTCTTATAACAGACCGAAACGAATATGTGGTTCTGGCAAACGTTGCATCGATCAATATATGTTCTATAGCATCTGGGTGCTGCAGTGCTGGGGCTCGGCAGTCTGGATCTATACGAAGTTTGCGTGATATGTTAGGAGTTGCGCAATGGTACATGCAGAACAGGTCACCGTCTCTACGAATTTCAAGCTTCATCTAGCAAAGGATCAACAATAAGAAATCTTATATAACAGCTCTGTATCCTACATATTTTTTTAAAAAAAGTAAAATAAAACTTCCATCATGAAGAGAGAATTGGTAAATAATTGTATTTTTGTTTTAAAAAAATAATGAAGAATTAGAATATGTATTTAGATCGAAGTGGAATGAGAGTGGACTACGACTGTATTGATTCATTACCTTACTAATTCACCACTAAATTGCTGAGCTAACTACATGATAATTTTAGAAATGCTGACTGTTTGCAAAAGCTTCTTTAAAGACGACGACGTTATAATCTTAATTGCATTTGAAAAGGAACTATTATTACTACTACTAACAACAATAATAATTATAATAAAACGTGGAACGACGCATTAAAAGTTGAAATTATGACGAACTCTGCAGGTCTCCCAACTGTATGAATTATCTACAATAATAATACTTCTCTATAATGCAACATTATATCATTTAATCCGCCATATGTGCTATCTGGAGATCATACGTTCTTTATGGCTTGTCTATTAATAAGTTTCCAAAAGACATGACTCATTCGTTACTGATGCCTGAAAAGAATAACTGCTTCTACGCCGATTAATCATACGGCATCTCGCAATACATTTATTTAGCCAACACCTGCAATCAGCAGCAATAATACACAGCGAATGCTATTTGCCCACGATATTGGGTAAATGGCTGCTTGAATGAAGGGAGAAATGGAGGGAGAGACCAGCATCGTTCGTTGTCTGGCTCACGGCGTATTTCTCAACCATCAGAGCACAGAGACCATAAGCAACCTCGTGTTGTGTCATCAACTCCTTCTCTTTCGCTCACTCACTTGTTTACTCGCTAAAAAACCTTGTTGCAAAACACAAAAGAAAAGTACACCCACCCATAGCTTAATAACCAAGAACTTGCAGGGTGTTGCAGATTCAGGGACTGACTGACCCGAATCGAACCATTCTTACTCAATTGAATTTATACAATGAACAGTCTATTCGCATTTGCACTCAATCTCTTCAGTTTTAACATTGAGTGCAAATGAACTTTCAAAATTGTTTGAAAAAGATACCCAGTTCTGAAACACAAACATTACGTGTTATATTAGAAGTTTATGATGTTTTAAAACTTTACATCCCAATGATCATGAATGTTTACATAGAGTGATTTTTTAAAATATTCGTGTAATCAGAACCTGAAAAATCCTGGGTGCCAGGTCGCCACGCTGATTGGAGATATACAAGTCTGATGTCTAGATAATTAAGGCCAAAATATGTAGAACTATCTATGAAATTACTGGCGACTAGCTCACAAGATTTTCGGAGTCTTAACTTCTTTAAAAGCTCTTGTCCTCAACACTTCTCAACCTCATTGAGTTTCTTCGCGCTTTCTGAGCACGGATAATCATTCTATTTTTTTTTCTCGCAAACTAATCATATACAAATGAAAGAAATTCGCATTATTAATCTTGGTCTTTAATAACCATCATATTTGGAAGTGCTACATGGTTACCAAATTTAAAGTTATAATCGCCACTGAGCTTCACAAACTCTCCACGGAATAACGAAATTACCATAGATGTTCATTTCACTCCGACCTCACTCACCCTTGCCCTCGCGAAGGGAGTTGTCCATCACCGTCGCGCACCCTCGCCCTCGCAGTGACAGTTGGTCCTTGCCCTCGCGAAGAGAGTTGTACATCGCTCTCGCTCTCCCTCGCCCTCATGTTGGAAATTTCTCCTCACCCTCGCTGTCGAAGCTTGTCCTCGCCCTCGCGCCTTTGAGGGTGAGGATACCCTCGAGAGGGTCACCCTTGCGAGGGTAAACATCTCTGGAAATTACTATTAAGTCTCACACAAGTGTGTTCATTGTTGAAAAAGTGAAATTAAATATTTAATTTTAACGTCCCACGGTTATGCCCGTTAGTCTAAAGGAAACAGATTAGTAAAAGTGAATGAATGCGAAGTTAACTTTTTTATGCTCTCTTACCGGGAATTGAACAGGGGGAACACGAGCTCTCTGTTGAGGAATAACGTAACGTATAATACAAAAAAGACAGCTGCTGTAAACAGAAAAGCAATTGTATTTTGTAAAAAGATCTGGGCAAAGTATATAATATTCAATAGTTGCCGTTGACAAACTCACTGAGGTCTGAGAAATGTTAAGTAAAATACTTTATTTAAAAGCACTTACCTATGCGGATCGCAAAAGACGAATTTCCGAAGCTTGAGATCCCGCAGAACAATGCAGTTTTCGTGGCACGCCTTGACTGCTTCGACAATTTGCCTAAAAAGTGCTTTCGCTTCCATCTCTCGCAACCTCTTCTTGTGTCGAACATGTGAATGGAGATCACCGTGACCAGGAAGGAACATCAGGTAGGAGTATCTCTCGCCCAAAAGAACTTCGTGAAGACTATTGATGTGCGGATGAGAGTCAACGCGATAATGAGCCGCCAGCAGCGCACCTGCGTCCCGACACACCACCTAGAAAGGAAGAAAAATACTATTATGATATACAGAAGAGAATATTGAAAATCTATCCAGTCATTTGATTTATAAAAATTCCAATTCGCTGATCAACCGCACCGTCTTACAATAGTACGCACAATTAAGAGACTTCGCCAGCAGGAAGTCCTCGGGTATTCTATGAACTGTGTTAACTCCTGAATATCGAAGCCCAACCTCTCATGTTGCAAGATGCCCAAACTTTAAAAATTAGCAAAATTAACTACTAAATAATAAGGCTTCCATCGCTGTTACTATGTGCTTGTTTCGCTAGATTTCATTCCAAGCTAATTTATAAATTATAAGGGCAAATAGCTCACTTTGTACATCAAATGTACATAATCGTTGGCAGATATATGTTTTAATTTACATCTTTTAATACCGTAGAATAACTATTCGCAAATAAATTTCCACAACTTCATTTTAAAGACCCCCATTGCTTCACTGTTTTCTTTCTTTGTATGAATATATATATTACAAGTATTATAAAAGAATGTCGCAAACTCTTTCGGAACGTGAACTCCAAACTATGGATCAATATTCCCGTAGAAATGTCGCACGCTAAATTACGAAATTAAGTTTTTGTTACCGTACATTATAAACAAATCTTTATGTTTGCAGTATAGCCATCAAAACAGGCGTTGCAAACCGTACGTATACCTTGACAAAAAGGAATTGAGTCACTCAGCTTATTGAGAAATTGATGCAAAGTACAACAGAAGAATTTCCTAAGACCATGACGTTACTATGAAATTCAGTGAACTCAGAACAGATCATAAACCAAAGAAAGGATTAAGAAATTCACAAAAACAAAAATCTTCAAGAATCGGGATTATATCGAGTCTTCTGTCATTCTCATGTTGTTGTTGTTGTTTTTTTTTTTTCTGGGATTTTTATTAAGTATTCACAGCTAAAGCAAAACTAATAACCTTATCGTAGAAAGATTACTATGTATTTATAAAATTAAAGCATTAATATTGTTATTTCTACTTGCTGGAATCACCCAGTACGGGAACTCCTAGTATAAATGACGGATTCACGCGTAAATTATAGAAAAGACCCGTGAAACAACAACAGTGACGTCTACAAGTTTGTATTATTGCAGGAAGACCACTTGCTCAAGCGTTAAATATGAAGAAATCGGCAACAACAAAATTGCTGTAATACAAATTGCATCAATGTTGCTGATGTTTAGCGAAATGGTAAAACGCAAGTGTAGATGGGCAAATAATCATGTTCGCTTATTTGAAATGCCAAAGATTCAGGGGGGAGTATACAGTCAAAATTATTAGGAGTTCACGAATCCTTTCTTCGAGAATTGGAACATTTTGATATTTCACTGTACAAGTGGTTTCGTAAGTTAAGTACTGCATATTATTGACTTTTCTATCTCTCTCAGACATCGCAGCTATGTAATTATTTCATGGAGTTCCTTGACAATCAAGATCTCACTCACAATGTAAAATGACGCCAACTTGAATCAGAATGAATATATATATATATATATATATATATATATATATATATATATATATATATATATATATATATATATATATATATATATATATATATACATATATATATATATATATATATATCACTTCAAGGGCGACTACTTTTGTGTAATTTTTATGTTTATCAATTACCAAATATTTCGAAACTTTGGATGAGTAACACACACACACATTCATATAAATACAGCTCAATTCAATTGAGAACAGCACGCTCCGGTTTCTTTCCAAGGGATTGTGAAACTTGCAAAGCGTGAGTGTTGCAAAGCAGCGTGTCGTCACTGAATGAAGTGGGACAGAGAACCCTTCCACTCAACCCAATCATTGTAATGCTGAAATTTTTCTTTCTTTCTTTCTCCCCATCTTGACGAGTGTTTTACACAAAATGAATATCTGAAAATTAAAATTAAAATTTGGAAATCCAACCAAACCTAGCACATCATTGGTTAATACATTTACCACAACAACAACAAACCGCTAACTATTCAGGTTAACTTATGTTATTACTTGGAAATTACATGTTCATGGTCATATTGAGAAACATTCGTCAAAATTGATGTTTAAACAACTCCCACATGATCTCATTCGTTTTATTTTTTACTCGCTAAAATAAGCATAGAAAATGAATTTCAGACACGTAATGTATTTACCTAACACTATCTGCAGTAACTACAGTGTTGGAATTTTTTTCAGTTTTACGTCCCACGCCTATGGCGGCTACGATAAAGGAGACTGATTATGCGAAATGAATGAAATAGTGGAATGAGCAAAGTGGGAGGACCCCGAGAAAACCCACGCACACATGTTTGTCCACCATGAAGTTCACTTGGCGCGAGCTGGAAGCGAACCAAGGACACCGTGCACCTGAGGTGAACACTCTACCACCGAGCCACTGTGGTCCACCTGTTGGAAATTGGTACAGACTATCTTCGGTATATAGGCCTTCATTTTGCAGAGTCTTATCGGTTCCTCATTTCACCTGAAGGCTGATCTCAGAACAAATGTCCAAATTATTTAGTGACAATTTTATTTTCATTACACACTTCCCCACTCCCTGTCAATAACAGACCATAACTCTGAAAAGACTCCTGAATACTACTGTCCATTATGAGTAAGTCGAGCAAATTTTAATATTAAGCCAAGTTTGCCAAAATTTAAAACTTGGCTCAGATGCATCGCTATACTAATTTATTCTCCGTAAACCCTTTGCTGTGTCAGGAATGTTTTTACTAAAGACTAGATCTATAATCTTGACCTACTACAGCTGCCATGCGGAGCCATTAAATAGACAGGAATAGGGGGATCCAGTTTCTTTATCTTGAGGCAGTGGTGGTTCTAATCCGGGGCGGGGGACCTAGGCCCCCAACTTTTTTAGTGACTAAAATGATTTAAGGCAACGATATACCTATCATAATCTGGATTCTGGCTGCCCCCCGCAAGGGACAAAATGAAAGAATAGCTTGAAAATTCGGATTAAGGGACACCACGCACACAGGAACTGCATAATAACACTAGGTTAATTATATTGACCATATATGATATCTATTGCTACACAATGGGCCTATTTCTCAGAAGACCATCTGGACTTGAATTGGTGACACGAGACAAGATTCCTTACAGAGGCAAACAACAATTACTATTAATGGTAAATGTAAATATGAAAAGATTCATTAGCATAAGGTTGCAGAGGTCTCACGGAACTACTGGAGAATTGCACTACGAAGAACAATTTTTGTAACACACACAAAGGAAATACATATTGTTGTGAGCCACTTTCTCACTTCTGATAAGGGAGAGGGGACTGACTATATTAGTGTTTGTTGCCAATTTGTCTTGCATTAGAATGATCCTTTGTTATGGTTGATTCAGATTGGTGACGACGCTAGATGGGAATAACGGGGTGTCCCCCTATGGTGCCTTCGTCTGCCACTTTGATATGTTGTACATCCTTTTCGGCATGCAAAAAATTAGCTCCCCCCCCCCCAAAAAAAACTGCTTTTCCGTCTGCCCCATCATTACATTAAAGACGGCGTCATCACTGTTCCAATCATAAAATCGGATTTCAAAATTTATCTCAAAGGTACACGACGCACACGTGACATGTTACATTATAAACCAACGGAAGGTAGTTTCTCGTTATTATTATATCATATCGTAGCATATTCAAATGTGGATGAGTACTACTGAAAATAACTTTCCAGAGGCAGAGGGTGCTTGAATTCTTTCTCTCAACCAGTGGGAACCATTAAGACACATTAGTAAAAATTTAAATGTTATCGCTACAAGCTATGGAAAGAACCTCCACACTGCTTCAGAAAGCTATAGTATAGGGAAAAAATTAGTGCATTAGGTTAGCTTTCTCCCTCAAGAGTCGCTACTTCTCCTAACATGGTAATGCTATTTAATGCTATACGAATAAGAACTATTTCGTGCTTACTAGCCTGATAATTTTCTTTCCGATCACACTGTCTAGCTAAATTACACAGTACAGGGAATCAGAATAGCTTAAATCACCCATAAAAGTGAGAAAAGCAAAAATAATCACTATATTTCATCAACAAAAATCATAAGCAGTACCAGGCCCGTAGCCAACCCAAAAATTGAGGTGGGCCGGTCGAAGTTAGGGGGGGCGAACCAATCATATTATACTTCATTTGCAAGCCTATCGTGAAACTTTTATTGGGGCCAGCCAAAGTTTAGGGGGAACCGCCCCTCCTAGTCCCCCGTAGATACGGGCCTGAGCAGTACACACTAACGCCTCATTCCAGCCGTGGGTTGCGAATTATTCACAGATTCGAAATTTGAAGACAAATACAGTCAGGGATTTCGTTTATTAGCTATAATTTCACAGAATTTCGCCTCGAAGTTCGAAAGTGAATCATTATCATAAATCTCCTGAGACTAACGCGTGGGACGTATAAAATTCAAATATGAAGATAGGAATCTACAGGCATATACAGTAAATTCTCTTTTGAATTGCTCGAACTGTTAATGCATATAGATTACAATGCTTGTTTGCAAGGGCTCCCACGTTGTGGTTTCCAAGGGGGAGAGGGAGCAAGTATAAGCGACGTTTCAAAAATAGTTCCAAATTTTACTGTAACTAATGTAAAAATTCTATTGGATTTTCGATAATCTGAAGTACAATTTCCTCTAGGGGAGGGCGAGCACCCCACCTTGCCCCATTGATGTTTGTACGTTTAAGCCCTCTGGTATCACATAACGATACGACTTATACTATTAAAGAAATAAATCGTGAGATCAAAAAAAAAGTTTTAACGTTATAAACTATTCCGAGTCATTATTATTTTTTTTTAACAAAAAGCCATAAAACGTTCCATGATTACGTCAGGTGATCATTTATAAGAACAAAAATGTACGTTAAAAGTATTATTTTAATCTGTCTAGTCACTATAAATGAACCAAACACGCAGCAGCAGATTTATTTATGTTCATTGCACAAGAATTTTTGACGCAATCACCGCTCTGTCCCTCAACTATTTCAACACGAAACAAGTCTTCGGTTTGCCCGCTACATCTTTTCTCAAGGTCAGTCGTGACTTGGCCTAGTTCCGGCTGCCGCCCACTGAGGCCGCCACATTCACAATCCACGACGAGCATAGTTTCTCAAATAACGGGGGACTTCCGGTACACCAACTATATTGTCACTTCTTCACTTCCATAAATTCGTATGCCACTTTACTAAATTTAGTTCTCCGTCAAACAGCACTGACAAACATTTCCCCTACAGTCATTTATCAATAACATTTTATAGGCCTACTCTTAGAAACACCTACTTTGGGAGTTCAAGCGTTCAAGTTGTTTACCTAGCAAAACTGCATCTTTCTTATACGAGGTGCGGATATGTCGTGCATTGTTACAGAAAAATTGGCAAAAGTAGTTTGATAAAACCCAACATATTAAAACATAAATCATCATTTTAATTAATTTATAAATTAAATACAACACTAAAACCAATCGTAGCTGTAATATTCGAGGTAATTTTCCTAGATTCTTATATGAAGGCACTTGTTCTCAGAATTATTCCAGAAACAAAAGGAAAGAAATGCACATTCGCAAAATAACTGACTTTGCGAGAGAAGAATCTGTCAACACCGGAAAGAGTAATAACACAAATACACTCAGCAATAAATATTAAATGTGCGTGGATGAGTAATAAGCATCGGCACTCCACTATCAGAAGGCTCTGGTGGGAATCCTACGTCCGGACACCCTACTATTTTCTTTCTTATCCCACTACGCAAATGAAGAGTAGTGCTTTCAATATATAGGCCTGGCTGCCTTCCAATATTTCATTTCCTTTGTTAATATGTCTGTTTTAGTGAAATAGACTGTATTAACTTTCTCAAAAACCGGTCCAAGTTGAACCATTTTCTGTCGCAACTCTCTCTATAAAGATCCTGATAATTACGATATTTGGAAGCACTTTATTTCATTAGGAGTCTATATTCTTTTTTTTACATATACTGGGTTAACTTTACAATGTCAGATCCAGCTGACATCTCCCTCAGAAACGAGAAATTACACTATTAATTTTATGAAAATGGGTCAAAACTTCTCTAACCTTAAGCTAACCCGTTTCTACTCCATCCTACTTATACCTATCTTACTCTATTCTACCCTCCACTCGTAATGTTAAGTTTATCCCATATACTTAAATTTCAATTCAGTTATCACAAACTGCACATTATATCAAAAAAATTTTGATTTGTATACATTAAACGAGACATTCGGAGTTAGCGGCAGTCAAACACTAGCACCTTAATGATCAATACAATACTCTGAGCATTACTCAATTGGCTAAATACTAATACGCTGAACTTATTATAAACATAATTTGAAATAGTAACTTCAATATCCACACCTAGGTACATTGTAAAATTTGACAAATTCTTCTTTATACTAATATTTATTCTAATAGGCCTACAGTAAGTGTAATTTGTGCTACCAGTAAAGCAGAGTGGTAAGAGCGCGGTCGTAAGTTCCGAGATGGCAGAATATTGATCTTGCATCACAAGGTAATTAGGGAACTATTTAAAATATAACTTTAGACCATATATCCGAAATCAACTGCAATGAAAGCTTGTGTTGACCACACGCCGTCTGGCTGGATATGGCCCTTCGCGAGTTGACACCATACAGCCTAGTTCACTGCACCGTCATCAAATGAAAACATCTTTATTTACATTTGAATAGGTGAAAACAATAACGGTGTTAAATGCATAGATATTGCTTCCAAGAAAAACTAGTGAATCTGCTAATCGCTCAAATTTCTTAAAGTACTATTATAAACAACTTATCTCTGAAAAACAGCATCATTTTGCTTAGATCTCTACTACATGACCATCCTCTTTTGTGCACTTATTTATTAACTTATCTCGACCAAAATGTTACGTACACCGATACTGATTTAGTCGAAGGAAAGCAAAGCTTGTTCTCCTTTCTTCAAGAGGTCCTCACTGATAAAATATTGCCTATTAAGCTTTCAAAAGCTTTTCAACACCAAGGTTATGGGAGTTGTAGCCTTAAGTTTAACATGGAATCCGAACCACACGAGTTCCCGCCAGAATGAGATTGTACTGTTCTATTTGACACTCTTATAATGTCCTAATATACATTGTTAAACAGTGGATTGTTCATAGCTTTGTCGATGAATAATGCGATAGTCAAGGATGCCTACTTTGTCGCTTTACTTTCGCCAGGATTATTAGTACGCTGTTGTCATTAACAGAGCATATCCATATGAAAACTTATTTCAATTTAATGGGCCTTATGCAGAGTCGTTCTGACGCGTGATTAGTGCCATACTAAAGTTTAGTATGTCTCCTGCATTAGTCAGGCGTTTAGTATGACGCTAATCATACGTCAAAACGACTCTGCATAGGGCGGAATATGTCGAACTAGAAATTATGGATGGCTTTGCCGCGCCTAACAATATAAATATATATATATATATATATATATATATATATATATATATATATATATATATATATATATATATATATATATATATATATATATATATATATATTGTAGCATGCAGTTTTACTACACAGATCCATAGTATAAGTAGCAGGGGCGGATCCAGGGGGGGCGATCGCCCCCCAGAAGGGGAGACTTTCTTATTTTATATATATATATATATATAAAACCCATCCTAAAGTTTGGAACCCTTAAAAGTAGCAGTATGACAACATACCGCCCCCCCAGAAGTCGGTCCTGGATCCGCCCCTGATAAGTAGTAGTTGTAGTAGGAACGGGTTAGAAGCCCCAAGCCCCGCAGGGGTGGTTGGGTTTTGTTGACATAAAATGGGCAAATTAAAGAATTCCCCAAAATTTTCCGTACATTTTACAAGCCATTGATCCGTATAGTAAAACTGCACTTTTGTGGTTTCATTACATTATGACAAACTAAGGAAAAAAATTCAAGAAACTGAATTAAACACGTACTCACCTTACACACGAATTCCTCTCGGGTATGAATATTAACACACCTATATAAAGTGCTGCCTTCTACTTGGTCCAAAATCAGGTACTTGTCACCAACCAAAGAGGCTGAAAATTGTCTATTATTTGGAAATGTTGGCGGAGAAGAAGGTTGAAGATTAGGGCTCAAATACCCTGCAGAACCACCACTACATGTTGATTTAGTCACCGGTGGGAGAGCACTTTTGAGTACTTCGCAGTCCTGCACATCCGCAGACTGCAGTTGTTTGTGTCTTGCAACATTCAAATTAAGCGGAGGTGGCCTTGCAACTTGCATTTTAGTACTGCTTCTTATAATATACTATAAACACAAATATAACACTGCCCTTGTCACTTTTGCACAAAACTTAGCACACACCACTAATATCACTATACGCAAACAAGCACTTTAAAAATATATAGCGCTATACCATAAAGAACACAAAATGAGTTATTAACTTCCTTTCACAAGGTTTCATTCCAAACCAAAGGTATCTCCAACGGGGAAAAAATCTACTGAAGATTTCCCACGAATTACTCCGTATTTCAGTCTGAAATATAAAAACAAATAATAAATAAATAACTTAAATAATTACATACAGTACAAAAATGTCTAATAGTTATATATTAAATTATTTATGCATTAATATTTATATCATTCTTACTGTTAATGACACACTATTGATTTAAAAATTCAATGTGATACTTTTCATTCAATAATATTAGCTATAACAGAAAATCATGTCTTGTCTCGGTTTTCACTGGAAAAAAAAAAAAAAAAAAAGCAGGGACTTACTCTATTCGATTCTAAAGGAACTGAAAGAAGTGTGAATGGGTTACTTCGAAACATTAAATGTAATTCATAATGTATCACTAAGTTAAAACTATGTACTCTCTACACACAGGCACAACAACACACCGATGCAGACAGCTTCTGCGCCTTATACAACACTGTGCAATAGTAACTATCACAATAAGGCAATACAATCTTATGAATCTAACCTTCAAATTGCTTGTTCCTGAGTGGATATCGTTCCAAATTTTGACCGTGGTAGCATAGGATGTCCGTCCGGCCCTTTGACTACGTCTCCGTGTCACGGACTGGCCAACTTCTGGGCCGGTCCCGCTCAGCAACAGCAATCACACACTACACCGAATCCAACGATCGCCATTTTGCGACTGGCTGGTATTTCTTTCTTTACATATGACTTTACCTCCTGCTGCAGACCCTGGCAACCATGAATCGAATCAGACTGGTACGGTGCTGCGCTCTGCGCAGTAGTATTCATCCGCGCTGTAATGGTTCTGTTCGTTTCAATTCTAAATCTTCATCTTGGGAAGAAGGCAAATTTCCCTACTTATTCTATACACTATAGATGATGAGATCATATAGTGCAATGAGTATATTTCAATAATTGTGGAACTATTTCAGAATAAGTAATGATGCACGTAAATTTTGACTACGCTTGCGCATTGCTATGAAACATCAGGAATCTTCGGGACACATGTAGTCAACGCTATATTATGAAATGAATAGATGCTTGTGCGTCAGACAATAGAGCAATGAGCTGGCGTTAGGAACGTATGAGGCAATCGGTTGAAGTGTGAACTGAGACTCAAATTACTCATTTAGTGGTAATTTACATGGTGGAAGATATAATAATAATCGTGACTCATAAATTGTAATACCGACTAAGTTATTTATACAGGAAGAATATATTTTTTCTTTGAAAATAAAATTGTATTCTAGATAGCGGTAAGATATGTATCCCGCTACGGTCAAATATATTAAATAACTGGATCGTTCTGATGGGAGAAATAGGCATAATAAGCATATCTTCACAAATTAGGTAACTATGTATTAAGTGGTCCCTGGAGACTTCTATTTTACAGTAGCGTCATTTCAGGGTTTGTTCGGGAAGGGGCACCAACAAATGTGTGGTTTCATTTTTTTTGGTGCCAGATTTTCTCAACCTTGGGGTCGGGACCCCTAGGGAGTAGCGAGAGGAATAGGCATTTTTTATTTCCATATTCTTATGTTTGACAGCTGAAATTATGAATATTCGTATATCTCAACTCAAGCCTTCTTGAACCCTTTAGACAGGGACGCCAGCAGAAGTATTTCAAGAGGTGGGGGAAGACCGACACACCACCGATGCACGCATGCACATACATAATATAAAACAACAATTATTTACTCATATATCGTTATTAGCTACAGTTAAGTAATATAGTATGTGAGAGATAATTGTATAATTCCAAGAACTGAACCCTGGTTCGATCCTAGCTCATGTCAAGTGAACTTTGTGGTGGAGAAATACCGTGTGCATGGGTTTTCTTGTGATTTCGTTTCCCCTGACATTCTTCATTCCACCCTTCATTTCTAATCATGACCATCTCCTTTAGCCTACCCGACATAATTGTGGGACGTAAAAAAAGATTTCATTTCATTTTTTCCAAGAACTAAACATACTTCGAAAATCCAGGATGGGAACTGCTCCCCTGTGTCCCTGGTGCGGACGATCATCCCTCTAGATCAGTGATGCCCAACCGATGTGTCGCGATACACTGGCGTGTTTCGAGATTTTAGAATTTAAAAATTATGAATCATTTAATAATTAGTAAAATCAACTCCGAGACAAACTGTAACAGTAAACGCTTCCAGCGGCATTAATAACACTCCGTACTCCATAGAATCACTAGTTTATTGAAACGTAGGCCTATAGTCTTATAATTTATATGATTATTAGTAAAAAAAATCAAATAAATGTGTTGCGATGTTATGTGCGTTCAGTAAATTGTGTCGTCAGACAAAAGAGGTTGGGAACCGCTGCTCTAAATGATATATCTGCACGCTTAGCGGTTCAATTGTTTGTAGCGCTGTAACTGAGAACTTCTTGTGGAAGGACAAGCATTAATATTTGGTTCCCCTAGAAAATTATGAAGTTGGGCCTCCTAAAATTGTAACTAAGTCCCCTAAAATTTAAAACCTTAATAAATATTTTAGTAATTTTATGAACCCTAATTGTGTTTTGCTCAAGTAAGGCCCAAATTACCTTTATCTTAGGGAAATGGAAATATATTTTGTTGAGATGGTAAGCCAACAGTAATAGGCCCTACCTAAAATTATTTTCAGTTTTTGAAATTATATTTCTCGAAGCCCTAATAGTAGATACTTTACTGAAATATGCCCAAAACATATTTTCGATTCATTTAGGATTTTTTTAATATGGCGAACCTATTCCAGCTTTATTTATACAATGCTTTTCAAAAGTTCCGGAACGGCTAAATATATTCGTTAGAATGCGTTTTTCTGGAAATTTGAAAGATATAAAAGTTGCAGGATATCAACAGACCTATCGAAAACTCGTTCCCGTCAAAATGTGTGCGACCTGTGTGGGCTCCACGGGGCCTATCTGTGATTTTCAAATTAGAGCCCCCATCTTTTTATTCCAAATTCAGTATCTACGGAACAAACTAAATCAGAATATGTGCTGCTTAAAGCTGTGGGATGTGAATATTAGGCCCTACAGGGCCGGAAATCTATTCGGGTGAGTACTGTGAAAAGTTCCGGAACGGCTAAATATCTTGGTTAGAGTGCGTTTTTCTGAAAATTTAAAAGATACAAAAGTTCCAGGATATCAATAGAACAAGCGGATGCCCGCGCCTTTCAAAATGTGTGCGGCCCTCTGTGGTCCCCACGGGGCCAATCTGTGATTTTTCAATGAGAGCCCCCATTTTTTTTAAATTCCAAATTCGGTATTTACGGAACAAACTAAATCAGAATATGTAGGGCTCAAAGCTTAAGGTGTAAATACCAGGCCTACAGGGCCGGAAGGACTATTATGGTGAGTAGTTTAAAAAGTTCCGGAAGAGCTAAATACCCCGATTAGATTTTTTTTTTTCTGAAAACTTGAAACATACAAAAGATGCAGGACATCAACAGACCTATCGGAAGCCCGTGTCTGTCAAAATATATGCGGCCCTGTTTGGGCTCCACAGGACCCATCTATGATTTTTATTTTAAATGAGAGCTTCCATTTTTTTAAATTCCAAATTCGATATCTACAGAACAAACTAAATCATAATATGTACTGCTCAGAGCTGTAGGATGTGAGTACCAGGCCCTACATTGCCGGAAAGACTATTAGGGTGAGTAGTGTGAAAAGTTTCGGAAGGGCTAAATATCTCGGTTACTATGCGTTTTCTGAAAACTTCTAAGTTACAAAAATTGCATGAAAATCAACAGGATTGTTGGGCTGGTAGGAAAATGAAAATGTTTAGACCCTATGGGCACTAGGAAACCGAAGTGTTATTTTGCAAGTAGGTGCCCCTGTACTAACAAGGTGGAAGTGTGTTATAGGTCATAAATATGTTCTGCAAACTTGATGTATTAAAACAAAATTAGTCTAATTGTGGTGTATGATTGGTAAAGAGAATAGAGTGCAGACAGGCACAGATTAAGAATGAAGGTTTAGAAGAATTCAAGTGTGTATTTACGTAATTATTGGTGTCTTCACCTCTGAATAGTTTCTGCAATTGCATTCTATTAGACACAATGAATTTTGCCGAAAGAGAAAGAGTTACTATTCTTATGATGCCATTCTTATGTTTTGGTGATAGAGTAAGGTCATATCATAGAATGGTGATAGAGTAAGGCCATAGAATGGCCACCTAGGTCTCCTGATCTAACTCCGCTTGACGTTTTGTACTGGGGATATCTGGAAAGCAAAGCGTATGAACAGAAATCTGATAATATTGAACAACTGAAGGAAAGTATAGTAAATATTTCAAGCTAAATTACATCAGATATGTTAGCTGCAATCATGGATGAGTTTTATTTACGTCTGGGTTATTGTCAGGTCACAGAAGGACATCAATTCGAACACGTAATTAAATGCAAACACATTTTTTAAATGCAAACACAACATTTGCAACAGAGAGGGTTTGGAGTCGAAAAATACTAAGGAGTGACAAACCTTGGGGCAGTGTTGGGTAAGTTACTTGTAAAAATGTAACGCGTTACAAGTTACTTTACTTTCTCTTAAAATGTAACGCGTTAGTAACACGTTACTTGCCTCAAAAAAGTAACTGTTACTTTACTTCGAAAGTAACGCGTTATTTTTAGGTCCGAAACTTTGAATATGTGGAAAAATCTTATTACTTCAGTTTTCCGTACTGCAATTACTACCGCTATTATTATTATTATTATTATTATTATTATTATTATTATTATTATTATTATTATTATTATTATTATTATTATTATTATTGAACGTTCTGAATCGATTTATGTAAATACAAGGACAAATTTTTACTTGACAACTATATCAACATTTTAATGTAATGTAACATTGACTAAAATACCATACTGCGTTACTCGTAGGGCACGAGTGAATTCGAGCAAGTTTTCTTTGAAACTCGATTCGACTAGAAACAGATATCTTTGAGCTCGACCCGAGAACTCAGCTTGAAAAATTTCCTCCAACTCGACTCGAATTCGGATCGAGTTTCGAGTCGAGTCGAGTCAAATCTGGTATATAGTTTCGAGTACTCTCTTCAAGTATCTTACATAGACAATATAATTATTATCAATGGTACTACTACTACTACAACTTCTTTTTCTTTTTCTTCTTCTTTTATTATTATTATTATTATTATTATTATTATTATTATTATTATTATTATTATTATTATTATTATTATTATTATTATAACAACACTGTGTATAAACATGAAAGATAGGCGGTTTATATATAAATACTAAAAAAGTAGTTGATTGCCAACCTCGGTAGTCGTGAAGTCTTGGAGTAAAGGACATTGTTCACGAGCTTCTGTATTTGGGTTGAGGGTCTAGGTTGAGTATTCGGGCTCGAGCTAAACGTTGTTAAAAGTTATAGGGCACTGGCCAAATATCTTCAAAACTGCTCGGCCCGGGTTTAGAATTGTCAACGACTCGAGCAGATCGGCTCACAGCTCATTCACTATCGACTCAAACCGAGAAGTGAGCTGAGCCAACAACTCACCCAACCGAGTCGGCTAGAGCTCTTCGCTCAGTTGAGTCGAACCGAGCAGATGGCTTATCCCAACCAAGCCAGCTCGAGCCGATGGTTCACCCCAAGCGAGCCGGCTCGAACCATCGGCTTAGTCAAGCCGAGCCGAGCTAAGCTTGTTGTAAAAAATCTCTTGTAGTCTCGCTATCGGGACGAGACGAGATGCGAGCAGTGTCCCCTCTCGTGAACAACACTAAAAGTATTCCATATTACTGCTTAGCTTACATTTCTCATGGCTTTCGCTTTCCAGTGTAATCAGCCCATGATTTCAAAACGAGTTAAAACGAGAGAGCCACTTATCAAACTCGACTCGACTCGAAACTCGACGCCAAAAACAGTGAATCGGTTCGGAACTCGACTCAAGAATATTACTTTTGACTCGACTCGAAACTCGACTTGGATTCGAGTCGAGTTTTAGCTTAACTCGTGCCCATCCCTATGCATTAGAAAAAATGGTTGCTTATTATTATTCTGCTAAACTAATTATATAATAATAACAATATTGCTATATAAAATTAAAAATACAGAATATGAAGAAACATTACACTACAACTGACAAAATGAGAACACATGAACTGGGGGTGAATCAAAATTGCCAATAACTCTAAAATCGATACATGCTTTTTAAAGCTAGTTGTTCCAAACTCTATAATCAACGGGACTTTAGGATATGCAAACTGATCGTTAAAAAACCCTAATATTACATACCATCAACATTACATCAATAATGTAGGCCTGCTCATCAGAACACCGTTTATTCATATTAAACCCTTACTGAATGTCGTTCATTATGACACCCTAATTCAGCGTTTCCCAACCGGTGAAACCGAGGAAATCGAAACATAATTATTAATTCTGTTGCAATCAAATTGCAAGACATTGTGTCTCACATTATATTTGTGAGGAAAAATGTATATTTGTGTTTCACATTACTTTGAGCGTCTACTATGAATCTATAATTTTAAGTTCCATACTGTGTTACTATTCTGAACATTTTTAATGTTAAAAAGGTATTTGTTACAATTGTTATCACCATTATTGTTGCAGACTATTTCGTAACTTGAAATTTTAAAATATTATTTAATCATTTCCAGAAAGCAAACCTGCATACAAATTACCCTCATTTGTGTTTTAAAAGTACAAGAGATTTGTTTGTTCGTTCGTTATTTAGTAATCTTCCTTCTTAGTGAAAGGTTGGATACAATTTTCGAAGAGAAAGTGTATTTTTATAAACCTGAGTCATATTTCATTGTAATTGTTTTCTATTTTTAAATTAAATGAAAAATAAGCATAATGATTTACCACGGATGGAAACCAGTGATCGAACCTTCTTGTCTGTGAAAAAGATATCAGTAATCACAGAAAAAATTACCAAGGTGTTTTATGTTTACAAATAATAATAATAATAATATCTTAATGAGTGTGCCGCGAGAATTCAAGTTACACCCGTAGTGTGCCGCAAGTTGAAAAAGGTTGGGAAACGCTGCCCTAATTGTTTATAAATATTTCCCGCCGGGGCACCACTTTACTTTTAAATTCTGTTCAGCAGTGGCGTACTCGATTTTATTTTGGTGCGGCTTTGCTTGAAAATGTGAAAATTCTGCAAGATATTTTATATACTTTGCTATAGTAAGTAAGATTTCGGGGGGGGGGGAGCTTAAGCCCGGAACGCCACTGCTGTTCACCATCATCTTCAGCTTTTAAGAAAAAGTATTCTTTCAAATGTTCGAACGATAAAATATTTTCGTTCTCCATTCAAAGTAAAATAGACTACCAGTACTAATGCACTCGTAGTTCACTCACTGAATGTATTGATTTGGAGCTGTCAAAATCTAAGACAAAATCTTCCAGGTGCTTGCAATCAGTACACGTGATTTCCCTGAGGCTGTCCTCATCTCAGCAAGTGGCACTATATTTTGTTATGTAAATAAACAAATCAAATTGTATCTATGAATGTATTTGCAAGCCTACCAACGTTAAGTTCGTAAGGCGAAACGGGAAAATGTACATCGAGATTTCCCGTTCCGCCTTGCATTAAGATGAAAAGTGATAACAGGTTTTACATGCTAACTTCATTGCTAGAGGTAATAAGGCGAAACGGGAAAAGGCGAACAGTGCAGGAATTGTCGGTCACTGACATCGTTCATGCTCCATTGTTCCATTCTGAGAAATTCACTTACAGGAAAGAAACATTTCTTCCCCCCCAAAAAAAAAAACATATTGTAGTTACTCATCCGAAATGTAACGCGAAAAAGTAACGCAAACTAGGTACATTACTTAAAAATTTATAACGCGTTACCGTTACAGTTACTTTGGAAAAAATGTAACGCGATACTTGCGTTACGTTACTTCCCAAGACTGCCTTGGGGTCCCTGTCTCTGTAGTGACATCTTGTACAGTACATAACAGGCTGCATGTAGACACAGCCAGCAGGATATGATGTGCATTTTAGAGGAACAATATTGTTGATCCCCTTAGAATTTCTTCCCACTTAGGCTTGCATAGCAACTCATTCTGTAGTTGTTAGACATGACATGATTTTGCGACGTCGAATTCATTTTTGACAACCCCAACAGCCAATGTTCTATAATCACCTTGTAGTGTGGAGCCCTACATATAAGTACATACTGTACTGTAATACTTTCCTAGCATCGGAATCTACTATGACTACTAGGGACTAGCATTTAATAAAGCAAACTTGGGATTTGTAGGGCTTCTATACACTGTCAAAAATGTGTACACGTTGTTATGAACTCTCACGTCAGTAAAGTTTTGTACAAGTGTTGGTATTACATGTTTTCATTTACATAAAGGAACATTGCAGAGAGTTGTCGTATGGATCCAGTTGTCAGTTTTATACGTGTGCAGATTGCGAAAACTGTTTCTTATCGAAGCCGTCGATGCAATTCTGATCTAGTATTTGCTGCTGCCATCGTGATTACTCATTATTTTTACAGAATTTGGAAATATTTTTCAGTGAATGACAAATTCGATCTCTAGATAACATTTGCAAATATGATTAAAATGTGACTTAAGTCGTATGCTTAATGCAGTTTATGTTCTTGACGTTCAGACAACGCACTTCCGAGCTTCAATACTGTTTGGATCTGATATTCTCTGTTTGGAAATGTAGTGAAATCAATAGGACCCTGGACTTGTAATTTATCAACTCAAGTTCAAACCTTATTCAAAGTTGCCGTATTAATTTCTCTTTCTCCCAGTATTCCTGAAAACTAAATGCTGGCTGTATTTTGTTTTATCAAAGTTACTGGAAATGCCCAGAAAGCTATGATTGCTTTGCATTTTACAGGCAAGTTTCAGAAGATTTTTAAGAGTAGTGTCCTATACCAACCACGTAGTATCTACTTTCATGACTTACGAATTTACTTGTCAGTACGTTTCGCGTGATTCCATTTAGCAAATTCAGAATCCTGGGACATTTCATCATTAACCCACTTTTGAGCACTTTGGGACCCATCGTCCGAAACAAAACAGAACTGAGCACGACAGTATGTTCACATATTTTCGTGCAGAACAATTTCCAGTGAAAACTGAGGCTGTAGGGCCTCGGACTAGCTTTGAGCACTACATATTCTGATTTAGTTTGTTCCGTAGATATCGAATTTGGAATTTAAAAAAATGGGTGCTCTCATTTGAAAAATCACAGATGGGCCCCGTGGGGACCACACAGGGCCACATACATTTTGAAGAGCACGAGTTTTCGATAGTTCTATCGATATCCTCCAACTTTTGTATATTTCAAATTTTCAGAAAAACACATTCTAACCAAGATATTTTGCCGTTCCGGAACATTTCACACTACTCACCCTAATAGATATTCCGGCCCTGTAGGGCCTAATATTCACATCCTACAGCTTTGAGCAGTACTTATTTTGGTTTAGTTTGTCCCGTAGATACCAAATTTGGAATAAAAATGGGGGCTCTGATTTGAAAAGTCACAGTCCCACAGGACCCACACGGGGCCGCACACATTTTGGCGGGAACGAGTTTTCGATAGGTCTGTTGGTATCCTGCAACTTTTGTTTCTATCAAATTTTCAGAAAAACGCATTCTAACGAAGATATTTAGCCGTTCCGGAACTTTTGACAAGCACTGTATATTCATGCTCATATCCTATCATATGGAGTATTTATTTCCTTTCTGCCTTTGTATTGACAGGGTACATTACATTTTGAAATATTTAATCCCTTCCCACAAAATAGCCTACAGAGAGAAGACGCGTTCTTGAAAATAATCTCTGATTTATATGACTGTTGATGGGACTAGATCTAATCATGTATTAAGGACAGAAAGAACGGGCCATGTTGGAATTACTCCTGAAAATTTTACAATACGGTCAATCCATACGAAGTGGTCCAGAGGTAGTTGCTCGACCATCTCCGAAAATTCTAAAAATTGGAGTGTGATTAACCTTGTGTATGAGAAGGTTAATAACATCATTCACATTGTCGTATGTACTGAGTACAAGTGTTCCTGAATGGCGGCCATTTTTTTTTGTCGATAGAGTGCCATTTTTTTTTTTATTTGCAAGCGTTTACGAAAACTAGTTGCTGAGGATTACGAATTAGACGAACACCAAATAAAAACGAATGTTTAGAGAAGAGAGTGAGCTACACGGAAAATATACACTCTTGCTTCTAAATAAATATGCAGGGTTGCAAATCAATACATGAAATCACCAGAAAAAGTACTGAAAATTACACTTTCAAAGCTGTAATTTGGAATGGCATAAAGTGTGTGGGGGGGAGGGGGTCATAAGTATTGTGCTGAATACTATTGCATATAAAGAATCTGCAGAAATATCCACACTTCTGATACTACTGGCACCATAGATTTATGGGGGTAGATCGTTGTAAGGTATTGCGAAAAGAAACAAGATGAAACAAGTCCCCTTACCTTCAAGCAAATGGTGACATTCGTTTGTTTGCAAGATGTTGAAAACCTCCACGAGAGATCCCAGCAGGAGGCGCACGTAGTTAACGTGGCATAACTATAAGTGCAGATGAGGATTCTCCATAAAACCTTCAAAACAGTACGGAAGACTACAGAACGCACAGGTAACAAAACAACAATTATCACATGTCAACACAGCATACTCTGTAATGTCCGTACGGAAAGCCACATCAATTCCACTTTTGAAACCTTGCAAAGGTTAAAAATTGTCATAACCAGCTTTCTGCCATGCGTAACGAAGCATTAGTCGATAGATATCTGCCGAGAACTGACTGTAGATGACCGAATGTAATTTCAGCAGAAAGAACAGATCATGTAAATTCAGCTGCTGCACACAGGAACGTAACCGGAGGTAGTCAGTAACTCGCTGACGTACAATTTGTATTGGCGAAAGGAATATAAGTCCGAAAGTTGAGTATATTTTGTAGCTCTTGGTGGGATTAGTTTCATATTCACAAGTTTTCCCACATTAGTATCCCAGAGAATATGTTCATCATTGTGTCCCAACCAAGAGTCACACAGTACGAGCGATGTATCGTTGTCAGATAAGTGTGGATTTAATACCGACAAAAAAAAAAAAAAAAAAAAAAAAAAAAAAAATTGGTAAGATGTTCTTTCGTCATCTTCCCCTCACATTTGCGTCCACTACTGCATTAGGAGGACACCTTTCTCCCACGTCCCGTGCACCTTCTTCCACGTCATCGAATTTATCACTGGATTCCTGAAAGCATATATACAATTTGTCACTAGACGTCCGTCTAATGAGACTGCAACATCAATAGTGTGTGTGTTGCACTATGCATCGACTGCAACGTCGTGATAGTATCTTTCTCTCCCTTTTTCGACAATGTACGGTCTGACGATAGTTCGTAGTTAAATTGTCTTTGATCATAGTTCCACATAAATTCCGTTGATATGTTTTTCGTCCTGATATGCTCATTTACTTCCGTCACAAATGCTTCCGAAACGTTTGATAATTCTCCTTTCCGTAATAGTAATATAGTGATTCGACAGGATATTATTCCACACTGATGCTTCAAATTTGTAATAAATCCTACTGAAGCTGTGAAATTCGACAGTCCAATATTTCTGGCTATTTCCATCGCTCAAAGTTGTAAGTGCCAATAATGAACGCTAGCTCCCACATCTCGCGCTTCATCAAATATTGCTATGGTACCCTCCTTGATAGTCTTTAACTGTAGTGTACGATTTCCATTGAACGGAGCCATGTTTTGCCATTTCTTTGCTACATATTATAACACGCATTAATATTGCTTTTTGTCTTCAGTTTCGGGTATCGTTGCAGGAGAGTTTTTTTCTTTTTTCTTTCTTTTTTTTAAATTTTTATGAGTTGAATCTGCGCCCATGATAATCCTCGAATATGTTCTCTAGTGTGCCATCAGTTAACTGTGTGATCACACTGTCAACATTACACGTTTTCGGCGACGGTTCGTATTCACTCTTGCTACTTTGATTGTCCCTTACAGGGCTTACAGTGTCATTACGCGTTCTCACTTTTCCTCTTCATTCTCTTCACAATCTTCACCACTGCGCTCTAACGTTCGAAGACTTTCGGGTTCTAACTGATTTCCATATTTTTGAATAATTAATTCTTCTAGAAAACATGCAAATGTCTCATCTTCCAGACCAATTCCTTCCTCATGACGTAGCTTGCGTCGCACTTTCACTATAACCAAACGTACTACACTCATTGGATTGATCATCACTCTCCGCGCCATTTGACGTCTCACTACATATTCAACCTTTCCTCACGCAAAGAACAAGCGTTTGCAGCTTCACTGTTGGGAGTATTGTAGCGGTAGACTTGGGATGGGCTCTCTCTGCCATTATGCAGTGCTATCTATTGGTGCAAGTTTTCTCCATCTTGCACACAAACGGACATCCCGTATCGCTTTAGGAGCACCAACACTATTAACACTATTATTTCTATGCGTATTTGTTCGGTCGAGCTCACGTACTTTCCTGGATGGGCAAATACACACAAACACAAAAGCACGTGTAATGTTAGCACTACTGAAGCAAACAGTAATATCAATTTTTCTGCAAGCTGGTGTAAACGTCCGAAAAAGCGCGTGCTATACCGAAAGGGCGTCTATAAAGTCTGACCCCGAGCCATTTTTGCGGAAACGGTTGGGTGGATGGAATCATCGGCGCACACGTATTATTATTTTTTTTTTCAGGGCACACATGTTAAGTGAAAACGTATTGCCCCAGGATGAATCGGAGGGTCCCAGACAGAGTCCACCTCACAATTTTCAAATGGTGATGGGGGCCAAGTAGTATATCGTTTGAAAGGTATTGTGAAAAGAAACAAGCTGCAACTATTTCCGAGTCTGTATGCGCACTCTATTCAAAATGGTGGTTGCAGACTCTTTCATGACAACTGTGTTGATATTTTGACTGCCTACCATTTTGTACAGGGTGATTCGGAACTTGCCTCATTTTTTTCCCCGCAATACCTTCCTAATGATATATTACTAAATGACACCCCTTATCATTTGAAAATTTTGGTTGGACCCTTTCTGTGACCCTCCGAGGAAGTCTGGGACACAACTTTTTCATTCAAAATGTGTGCCTCTAAAAATAATAAATACATATTCGCCATTTTTTCCATCACCCAATCATTTTCCTCAAAAATGGCCCGGGTCAGACTTCACATATGAATTGTAGTTATGGCACGTCCTCTACTTTGTCGTACTCTTGCGGACGTTTACACTATCTTGCAGAAAAACGGTCATCACTGTTTGCTTCTGGGCTGCTAACATTACACACGCTACCCTTTTTGTGCGTATTCACCCGTTCGAAACTAAGTACTTTCCTTGTAAGTATCTCGTACGGTGCCGGTATCAAGTTTTAGATTTACAAAGAAATTCGTTCTTCTTCATTTTCTCGAAAACTATGCATGAAGTTTTACATTCACTCATATATCTTTTCAGCTGTGTGAAATTTATCGATTTGTATATGTCTTAACTTTGGACATTTTCCCCCTTAAACGCCGATAATATTGCAGAATTTTGTTTAATTCATTATGATGTTCTATGATTTGTAAACTTGAAATATTTTAATGTGTTGTATTAGTTTGGAAACTATTCCGTTCAGAATATCCTTCACAAAATTATTGAAAGATAATGTTATATTCTGATTATACTCTTCAGTCATATATATTCTGAGAGGTTCTGAGAATTTGAAATATATATACAGTGAAACCTCCCTTAACGGACACCTCTATAATACTGATACATTTTTTGTTCCGGTAAAATTATATGTTTCCTTATGGAACAAAACCCTCCCTTTTACGGACAATCTCAGATACGGACGCGGACAGTACTTTTTTTTTCAGATGTTTGAATAACCTCTTCATAAAAGACAGGAATGTTCTCGGTTCTGCGATATATTATTCCTTACAAGCGTATCTATCATGAGTCTAGACCTGATGAACCATCAAACAGAACAGCTTCAAGCTAAATTTTTCCCGACAATTTCTTAGATACGGTAACAAAACAAACATTGTATGTTTAACAGTATCATTTTCAACGAGCAATGTTTCCTCTCTTATTTTTCTTTATTATTATTATTATTATTATTATTATTATTATTATTATTATTATTATTATTATTATTATTATTATTATTATTTTGGAAAAACAACATTTTTCTTTTACTTATGATACTGAAACAAGTCCGGGTTGGAGTTTTCCCGGCTTCCTTTTACACTTTCTCTAGGAGGATATTCTTTGTGATTGGGGCTGGGTCAATAAACATATGCACTCCCATATGCCTTTTCTTCCATTCCACCAACAAAGGTACCGCGCCAGTACACAGACGCACACACACACACATATATATATGTTTTTCCACAACCGTACTGAGGATTCTCAGAGGACACTTGCTAATGAGTTTTATTACCCTTCTAGAGGAAAAAGTTAGCCTTTTTCGCTAAACAAAAAAGTTTAGCCGATTAGTTGGTTCCTAACGCACCTTTTGAGAAGGTTCTGAGAATTTGAAATAAATGAGAAACGCTTACAGGGTGATGACATATACTTAGAAAGTTTAACATACACGCATTTTCTTTGCAGTACCGGTATACGAATATATTTACACATACCCCAGCAATTATATTATTTAGCAGAAATGAATTTCTCCTTCATCCCTCCCAGTAATTCAAATACGTACTAAATAGAGTATTTTCATATTGAATTTTACGTACTTACGTTCATACACAATGTATTTACTGTATATTACAGCACACAATCACCGTGAGAAATTAAATTTCTGTAACCTCTCTGTAAGGGACACCTCTCAATAATGGACAAAAATTCATGTACCATTGGTGTCCATTATTCAGAGATTTCACTGTATATATATATATATATATATATATATATATATATATATATATATATATATATATATATATATATATATATGTGTGTGTGTGTGTGTGTGTGTGTGTGTATTTGAAGCTAATAGTATAATCCTCTTTGGAACTACTTTCGTCTGAAACTACTATTTTTCTCTTGTATTTTGCAAACTATGCATCAAAAGTGTAGTAATAAATTTCCTCAAATAGCTCTTAAAGGTTGCAACACTGTTACGTATTGGGAATAATGAGTAAAAATAATATAAGTGAAAGTAATTAAAAAGACATTAAGGTATTGTTGGAGAATAAATGATATTACGGATGACATGTAGGAAATATAGTATGGTAGAAGGAAAACAATGAAGGTGGAGAAAGAATAAGTTAATGGATAATATTAAGATTATAATTCTTATGTCAATGCGAAGTAGTTACCTAAAAACCACATTATATGTAAACTTAAATTTGTGGCAGTAATGGAAGAAACTTATGGTGAATGGGTGAGTTAAGTGATTTAACACTATTGCACTAAACCTAACTAGTAAGTGCAAGAATTTAAAACTCTGATTTTCGGTTCCGAACAATACATCTGGTATGTACAGAAAGCATAGGCTGGTAGATGTTCCACTTTATTTTCATGCAAATAAATTTCCCTTCCTTACTTACCTTTGGTCTACTTGGACCTGAAAGTTCCCTGTTTCAGAAACTTCAAAAAAGTAACCTTTCATTATAATATTTATAAGTCAATGTAAAATATAATAATTGTAAGTTCCATATGTAACTCACGACTTTGGAACCCATCGGAAACAAATGAACAATAAATACTGGCGGAAATACGTCATGCTTAAGAGTAGTATTCGTAAGGATAGTATAAGGATCCAGTTAGCTCATAATTCAAGTAAATTACCATTTACTCTTAATTTTGACATAAATTTAGTTGGAGTCTAAGTAGCATTCTAGTGGTCTCCGTCCCCCCGAATTTTAACTTGCCAGAGACGCCCATGCATAGGTGTATGATTAGAAGTACTGTATGTGCACAATTGCGATATGGTTAGTAATATGGTCAAGAACTATCAAAGTTCATTTATAGGAAAGCACAATAAAAGAAAGGAATGACGTAACACAGTGTTATATTAGTCTTTCTTTAACATTGAAGCGACCAATTAGAGAAGGGAAATACTTATATTGCGCAAGGATGAAGCAATTTGTTTCATTTTAGCTTTTCCTGCTATATACAAAGCAAGCTTCCTGTTCGGTATCATGGCAACACGCCCAAACTCAACGCAAAGTAAACTTTCCTACAGGGAGCGGAGCGATATACATCAAACAAACTGCTGTCAACACAGAATCCCCATTAAAAACTCTACGAGATCGAAATATTGGTATTTTCTTTTCTCTTTTCAGTCCGGCTGAGTAGAAATATGTTTCAGGAATTACCCAGAAGCATTAACAGTCTCAACCAAGTGTTCATATATTTTTATAACTAGAAGTTCCTTCACAACTTAGTTTAACATTATAAGTTAGGTCCTGGATGTGATTCCCGGGAAAGGAATATGTTGTAAAAGTCTCATATTAAACCGTGGGCAGCAATCTACATCATTGAAATCGGAATTATGCTTCAAATTACAAACTCATGATTATCGTGGATCCCTTCGAAAGGGATCAAGTTGGCTTGATGTTAATGTGACTAAATACAAAAATTTTGACGTACTTAAAGTAAAATGAATTAGAAATTAATCTAATCTTAACTTAAACTTGAGAGATCTAAGTACTCTATGACTGCCTTCGGTGTAACTATTTGATAGTTCAAACTTGGTTCAGATTGCTCCTTGATTTAGCAACCTATTAAATAGTAATCTGGATTCCATTTCATCAATATTAAAGCAGGTCTCATCCTTTATAATTTTGCTGTTAAATAAGAACATAAAGCGCAATCACTTGAACATAAAAGGAAAGAATATTGGCAAACTCTGAGTGTTATAATAGGAGTTTGTGGCTAGTCGAACGCATGTTTGACTTCGGGTTGCGCTGTCTGATTCTTGACTAATACTACATACGTCACATTTCCTCTTAGGTTTCTTCTTAGTATTTCAATTATTTCATCTGCAATAGTTTGTATGAATACTTCGAATATGTTGTAGTGACATTTATGTACTTAAATCACCTACTTTATACAAAGTTGCATACTATACTTGAACATTCAACTTAATCGTGTTTTACTTGTATTTATAAGATATTTTATTAAAACAGGTGGCACATTTAAGACTTTCCGTGTCAGAAGTCACCAAACCATTCTGTTTGTAAATTATATACAGTATATTTGAAGATGTCAATTTTATATTAATCACTGCAACTCTGTATAATGGGGCACTAACTTGAATCTGGTCATACTTCGTACATTTTTTTATGCAAACGAACAAAATTGTGTTGGGTTTCTCTGCTATCCAACTAGTGAATATCTATCGGAGGCTCGTTTGCTGCAGGGTTGCCACACTCGAGACTCGCGATGATGCCAAACACGGGTCTGAATTATGCTAGATTTTTGTAAATTATGCCAGATTTTCAAATTATCTTTCCTAACTAATTTTAAAGACCCACCCGTACTTATCTTCATTATTTCAATGAAGTGTTTCAACTGTATTCATGTATTATACAAAGCTAATATGACGCTGTCAGGAATGATAATGAAATAAATTGGTAACTGGCACATTATAGGGAAGGAAGGTCGAATTTATTTTTTATGAATGGATAACATTTTAAGAAATATATACACAACATGTCGCTTCCGACACAGGCCTGAAGCATTTCTTTTAGTGTATTACTAGCTGTCCCCTGACGTTTATATCCCTCCCCTCTCAAGTTGTAAATTGAAAGAGACAGAAACATCCCAGATAACCAAACATTCAGGTTTCAGTTGACAGTAATAAAACTATGGGTAAGTAAATATGATTTGTAGTGTCACGTTTTGCTATTTTTGAACATTCTCTGAATTCAACAATAAATTACCACCGCGGAAATACTGACTGGTCTCATTGTTCCAACTATCGCTTCAACTAAGAAGAATAATTCCCGACGGTCCTTGAACCATCTAAATCTTAGTACTTTTTCTGTTCATCAGAGGGAAGAATGAAATTATGCTAGATTTGGCCAAGATGCTAAAGTCAAGATGCTAGATGCTAAATGCATGTGAATTATGCTAGATCTAGCACCAAGATGCTAGATATGGCTTCACTGGTTTGCTGTCTCAGATATCTATGAACAGAAATATTATAAAGCCACATGCACTAAATGCGAGTTGGTAACTGTTCGGTTACTCGAATCCAAGAAACTTCTGAATTGCTTACGGTAGTACCCAAATATTTTAGAGCGGATAAGGTAGACTGAATTATCACATCAATATATCATTGATGAAAACAAAAAGAAGGAAGAAATTTGGTAGTTTAAACTTCATTTCTTAAATAAGATTTAACAATCAGTTATTCTTTCTATAACCTTGGAATCGAACTATAGATCTTTTAGTCCAGTCAATGAAGGCTAAAAAACGCTGATTAGAAAAAAAAAATAAATTGTGTAGTTTTGAAATTTGGCACAGTTGTAGGGAGGAGTGTCCTAACCAACATACTAAAAGTCCGCAAGGGTAGGAGGAGGATCGGCGGACGATAGAGAGAGATTTAAAAGTTGGTGTTTCAAGTTTTTCTTAAATTAATAAAAAAGAAATCAGACACAGAATTAAGCTACATCAAATTTTCTACCAAAATGATCCTATACATTTTTTTCCGTGAGATCAATAGCTTGGAAGATAGAGAGAAGTAAAAAGGTACATATTTCAAAATATTCTTATTGTAACAAAGTGTTCAGGCAACTTTCAGAAAAAAAAAAAAACATGCCTCATACAACAATATACAGAGAGGCAATACATAATTTCGTGCACAAACATTCTAACATGCGGGTATCGGCACGGACGCGTGCCACTTTTGTACAGTTCTAATCACAGAAAGTGGGAGTGGCTTTCAGAAACTAAGTCCGAAAAAATTACCCTAGATCCTTACGAATTCTCTTAAGATGCTCTTTTTCACTGCATTTTTGCCACAGTCAGAGGTGGAAATCGAACGACAATATTGCGCTTGAATACGATAATTTCATTGTAGACAAACGAAATAGCTACAATACAGAAAATATAAGTAATTTTAAGTTATAAATGTGATACATTATTTATATTTTTAATCTAGAACGATTAATAAGTAATGGAAGTAGGGAAAATATCATAACTACAAACAGATTACAACGATTAACTATTTATTTCACCCTATATGCTAATTGTTCCACTGCCAATTCGAGTGTTCCCAAAACACCTTCGTCTAGTTACCTTTCTTGGAGCCAAAACTAACATAAGAAGTAATTTATGAAAATCCAATTGAAGTCAGCAGGGTAAAAGCAAGAATATTTGAAAACATACTTCTGTTTTCTGATATAACACGTGATTCATCCGACCCGTGTTGTGCATAGGAGGTTGAAAGGGAACTATATAATATGAAACAAGGTAAAATCACATTTACTTACAATGTCATTATTATAACTTACCTGAAAATAAACCAAACCTTGAATACATTTTGGTAAGTAATAATTCGAGTTACTTTTCTTTCTTTTTTAAAGCTGGGCTCTAAAGACGATATTTTCGTCAGGAAAACAGATACAGACTTCTGTAATTTATTTTCTGTGAAGTCCTTCAACAAGAAACTCCATAATTAGTACGGTATTCAAAATAAACACGATGAGAACAGAATTTTTACAGAACATATAATGATTTATTTGTTACTTCTATCTTTGGTGCGTGAAGTCCCTGGACTTTGTGGTGGACAAACACTATGAGCGTGGGTGTTCTAGAAGTTAACTCGTTTCCCCTCACTTTCTTCATTCTATCATTATCTTCAATCTCATTACCATCGTCTTCTTTACCATCGGTGCATATACGTGGGACGTTAAACTAACAAAAATGTTCTATTATTAGAGCCAAAAAGAAACTATTTTAAGTTAAATTTCATGGCAGTTCTACTTTTTGCCAGGAAAAGAAATTGCCATGTGTTGATGTTTCATTAAGTTAAATGTTTCGAATTATTACATACATAAACACATTCTATAGTTTTTTTTTTTTTTATTTTGTCAGCAAAAATACCTAAAACTAGAGCTTCTTCAAGGTGACCAGAATTTTAACTTACAAAAAGAGAAAGCATATGATTCGGGGGAGGGGATGTCAATCTCTGATTGTCATACTGCTAGCAATATTTTGAAATTATAAAATACATAAGTAACGTACTAAGAAGTTCCAAGCACTTAAAAAGTCTCTAAAAATTTCAACATGGCCTTAAACAACATGAAATGAAACAACTTAGTTTAATTTCCCATTGTCATACCCTTGAGGCCAAATGAAAAGGATGATTAAAGAAAGTGAATGGTTGCAAAATGAATTTCTGTGCTCTCCTCTGGAATTGAACCTAGATTCATGTGCACGAAAGCCACATGCACTGACCACTAGAACAATGGGGTGAATTCTATGTTTTAAAAACTCCCAATGAGTGTTGTACGAAGATAGCTCTATACCAGTGTTTCTTTCAGAAACAATGTTCCGGGGGGCCACACTTAGTTTTCCGGGGGGACACTGCTGATACTATTCTATTTATTATTATATTATAGACGTATTATTTTGGTCTTCTCCGGGGGCACTCTCAGAGCTCCTGGGGGCAGGGTCCCCCAAAAACAGGTCTGGAAGAAACACTGCTTTATACATAGTAATTTTAACGAAAGAACAATCAACGTTAACAACGTTTTAAACGTTGACAAGGTTAACAACTTTTTAAAAATCAACGTTAGCGGCGCACTCAACCGCGACCAACAATGGGTTAAAGACTGTTACTTACCAGAAAGAACACGTGCAGGGTTCACCGATTTTTTTTTCGAAAAATACCATGTCATTAAAAAAACTGGAAAACTTTTTATAAATACAAATAAGAACAAGGACTGGAGAAAACTGCTGAGAAAACATTATAAAAGATGTATTTACTAAAAGAGATGAAAGAGGGACAGAAAGTTATATTAATTTTCAGGATCGATATTTAGAACGCTCAGAGTTTCAAGAAAAGAAAAAAATATTCGTCTATGTACACAGAAACTCTAATGTTATTGTTAAATATACAGATATATATTTTGTTTTATTGTCCCTAATTTTATTTCAAGATCAACATCCTCTTGCGCTGCACGGTTGATAATATTAGAATCTATTGAATTAGGAAATGATTCAAACAATATATTTCATGCAAGAAAACATATTTCATCAACGTCCATTTATTCATGCAGAAGAAAATTATCGATTTCCTGCGTCAAATCTAAACAATTCTAAACATAACGAAGAAAAAAAAAAGAAAGAAATGACGTAAGCGAATTGGTCACCATTTATAAACGGAAGTTGTGAAACAGGGCTTTGTGTTCCGTTTGCACGTTAACACGAGAGGGGATTGATCGAAAATAAGTTTCACCGTTCTGGGCAGTGGTAGTTGCTAATTACTAACTTTATTAACTTCATGGCTTTCACTGTTTTATCTTGCTAATAATAGTAAATGTTCTTATCATAAATAGTCCAGTCAACATACGTAAAAAAGACACTTTACCTTGAACAAATTGCAATAGAAATGAAACATGCTCCAAAATGATGCTGAGTACATTCTAAGCAAACCTGAAAAAGTCCTCAAGAATATTCAATTTGGAAGCTCGTTAAATCCAATATGACCGCCGTTGGTGGTCATTTACAACAGACATAATAACAAACGGAGTGATTATGTGACTTTGTAACAAAATTACAGGCTCAACATCCCTGATAAAAGTTGTTCACCATTATGTGTCCTTTTGAATGAGGCATTGAACATACTTCTAATTCACAGGGTGTCTTGAAAGTAATGATGAGCACAAGAGTCTTGGTCTTGCAGTTTTTGAAAGAGTCTTGTACGCAAGACCAAAAGACCAAGACCAAGACCAAGACCAAGGCCAAGACCAAGACCAAGACCAGGAATACCGATGCAAGACCAAGACCAAGACCAAGGGGTGCAAGACCAAGACCATACCTGCAAGACCAAGACCAAGACCAAGACTCTTGCGCAAGAGTCTTGCACAAGTACTGGTACTACTTGAATTTTTTAATAGAATGTAAAAAAAAAGAAGACGACAAATCATTGCATCTTTTACCTAATATTTTAGCTTCAGTAAAAATGCCACTGGAGTGAATGTGTCCCCAGTAGTTTTATGCAATCCGTGTGAGTCGATCTGCGCCTGTAGTATATAGCTACGGTATATCTTTCCTGAATTGGTTGTTCGCGTTTCCTGTAGATATTGCTCGTTTTCAAGCCACACAGGTGTCATCTTGCGCCATGTAAGCTATTTTGGTGGACAAACATCGTGTGCGTGGGTTTTCTCACGTTTTTTCTGTTTCCACCCAGGGGCGTCATTTAAGGGGGCAGGAGGGGGCAATTGCCCCCCCCTAAGAGTTTGAGGAATACATATACTGTAATCGATTGTCTATTGATATACTAGTACAAAACATGAAAATCTTATGTCTACAGTGCTCTTGTCCCCCTCAAGCAAAGTCTGAAATGACGCTCCTGTTTCCACCTACTTTCTTCATTCAACCATTTCAGTCATTTTTGATCATCACCGTCTCCCCTAGCCTTGGTGCATAACTATGGGACGTTAAACTAGATACTTCATTTCATTTCAAATCATACTAGTGGTGTTCTTCTTCCAAAACTGAAGAGAAATGTAGTATTAAACATCGGTAATTCCGTACACCATAGGTGCTGACTACATGGGTATGGCCTTGGCTCCGAGACTCAAGCATCCGTTGGAAATTTTTCATGTGTGCTCATAAAATTAATATCGAAATAACATTTTCGTGACATTGACAAAAACTTAGTGCATCTGACCGCAAGTTGGATTTCATGGGCGGATGCTTATACGTTGAATAATTGTTTATCAATATAACTTTTAGCCTCCTTAGCTATACGGCACATCGAGGATTGAGCGATATAACATTATACTACAACAGTAAATCTATATAATAAAATTGAAAGTGAATATGTTTGTGACTCCTAATCTCTTGAACCACCCGCTCGAGATCGATCAAATTTTCAATATAGATCAGGTTTGGGTCTGGAATGTTATTTGTCAGTTCACTTTGAAGGAGCAATGTATGGCAGGAGAAGGAGGGGGAGGTATACGAAAATCAAAATAAATAAAAATAAAAGTGACTAAGTTTGTGACTTAATAATTCTTCAACTACCAGACCGATCTTAATCAAATTTTTAACATGTATGAGGTTCGAAACTGGATTTTTTTTTATAGTTTCACTTTGATGGTAGAACCTAGGGGAGGAGGAGAGGGCGGGGAGGTATATATAAAAATAAATAAAACTTAATAACTTTTGAAACACCCGACCGATCTCGATCAAATTTTCAACATAGATGAGGTTCGGACCTGAGATGGTTTCTGTCATATCACTTTGACGGTGGAGCTTAGAGAATGGGGAGGGTAGAGATATTAAAAAATGATCGAAAATTACCGATATTAGAGTGGAGTATATAATTTTGGGGGTCGCTGAGATAAATAGTGACATTCGATGCTGTTTACATCCAAATTTAGCAACGTAGCTTGGCGGTGGGAGGGGAGATATCTAAAAATGATCGAAAATTAATATTAGTGTCGAATTCATAGTTTTTAGGGTCGCTAAAGTGAACAGTGATACTTCCGATTCCGTTTAAATGCAAATTCAGCACCGCAACTTGGGAGATAGTATATAAAATTATCGAAAATGACCATTATTATCAATGGTTTTCGAGGTCATTGAGATGAACAGTGACACTTCCGATGCCGTGTCTTGCAACATGGGGGAAGAGGAGATATATAAATTTATTGAAAATGACCGATATTAGTGCTAAATCCATAGTTTTCGGTGTCTCTAAGATGAACAGTGACGTTTCTGATGTGGTTTAAACCCAAACTCAGCCCCGGGACCGCGGTGGCTCAGTGGTAGAGCGTTCACCTCTGGTGCTAGGGGTCTCGGGTTCAAACCCTGCTCCCGCCAAGTGGACTTTGTGGTGGACAAACACCGTATGCATGGGTTTTCTCGGGGTTCTCTCGTTTCCTCCCACTTTCTTCATTCCACCATTTCATTCATATCTCATCATCACCGTCTCCTTTAGCCTAACCGGCATAACCATGGGACGTAAAACTCAAAAATTTCATTTCATTTTTTTCCAAACTCAGCCCCGCAACTTGGGGAGAAGGAGGGGAGAGAAATATAAAAATAATCGAAAATGACCGATATCAGAAAGCGCTTTAGTGATAATAAAAAGTGATTGATTAACGAAACATATTATTATTATTTTTAAATTTAACCCAATGAAATGGGTAATTGATTCTAGTAATCCATATTCACAAGTGAGACTGATTTTGTACAGTTATTTTAAATAACTTGTAGTATGATGTCGTTATTTTGTATTTCTAATATACAGTAGGTTGAAAGTATTTATACAAATCGAGTTTATAGAAAAGACAGATAGATGAGTCGTTTTTAGTTTTCACTCAAATTATTCTAAAATATTAAGTTTCAATTACAATAATTATTTTAATTTTTTCTCTCTTTTTTGGTCGATATGCTAAACATATCATCATAATAATCATCAAAGCTATTCTGCCATTATTGGCAGGTTGCTTGTTGCAATTGAGAAACCTCAATGTACGGTGGTCCTCAGCTAGTCTCTTCGTCTTAATGTAGCAATTTGCTGTTTTAATACCTTTCTTTAACTTTGCTCTCCCTCTCTCTTTCTTTTCACCATACCCTCTAGCACGTCCTCCACAGCCAATATCCCAGTAAACAAAGAAATTGATTTTAATTAAAAATGACCATGTAAAGATTCCTTCACTTCGGGGGAGTTTATTCTGGATCTCAATTTAGGGAACTCAGAAAGAAAAATGTATCAAAAGGCGACTATGGTGCGCTTTTCTTTGATAATGATATTTTCTTCTTTTAGCTATGAATGAGTTTCCCAGTAGAAGAGATATTTTTTTCCGACGAGATTACAAATGCACTTTCCGAAATAAAACACAACCTTCACTGCATTTTTCAAGACAATACAACCTCCACTCTTGTCCCATAAGCAACCCTGTAGCTATGAAAAGGACATAGTTTGATTTTTTTAAAAAAGAACTAAAACTGATTGGCTGAATTACATGTGTTAATGGTTAAAATAAATCCTTTCAATTTATTTACATCTATGTACAGGGTGGTCCGGGAGTAGGCGTATCCCCCCTTTAGTTTCAACAGAATAGTGTTAGTTATGGTAGAGAATGTCTGTACACAGTTACCTCGAAATCTTACAGAGTCTTAAGAGTCAAAAACATCGGTATGATCATGATCACCATCCTTGTCGTAACACAGCTGAATTCTGCGCCAAGTTCTCGCAGATGTTTTGTGGAGATACTCCGGAGTTATGAGAATGAAAGCGTGTTCTGCAGTTGCTCATAATTCCTGCGTTGTGTGATATCGAGTGTTTCTTACTTGTTGCTTTATGAAACCTCAGAGAACATTGTCTGGTGTTGTCAGCTGGGGACTTCTTGGAGGCCAGGTAAAGGGAGTTGGTGAAGATGCACAACCTCTTTCAATCCAGCGGCCAGGAAACATCTGATTCAGGTAATTGCGCACGTGAATCGCGAAGTGCGCTGGTGCTCCATCCTGCTGTATCACAACAATGCCAAGCAATGTTACCAGACAAATGTGGGTAAAACTCAAAACCGTCAGAAAACACCAATTAGGGGTACGCCCACTTCCGGACCACGCTGTACATACGAACCAAAATATTACAACGACTCACCAAAGGTAGTCGTCAACCCTGGTTCGGCTAATAATATAAGTAAATCTTCAGTGGCAATAATTGTTCACACCTTAAAATATCTTCCGTAATTATATCCACTAGTATTATCACCTTTTCTACTGAAATTACAAGTCGATGATGAATATTAAATAATTTATTCGTTGCTTCTCTTTTAACGTATATTCACACAAACTGTCTTGCAATCATACATGTTAAGTGAGTATATACAAACAACGACATAGCAACCAACAACACAATAATATATTTTTTTTATATTAGAACATTCTTCTTTTGTTATTTTTTTATGAACATTATATCAGGTATAGTGCTTGTGTAGAAGCACTTTCTGCCAAGATACAGGTAATTATCAACCGATACAAAGTATCTCGTTGTATAAAATGTCGCCCGATAATGGGACTAGATATAAAAGTTACAAGGGAGCTTGACTTTTATATTTAAGAACCACTGGTCCGTTTATAATAATGATATTACATTAATTATGTCCTTTACATTTTAATCGCCCCTCGTATATAACTTCATTAAGTTTCCTTCATATAGATACATTTATAATAAGTCTTTTATTTCATTAATATTTATCTTTTATTATAAAAACGTCGTCGCTTACTAATATAATCAACGAAGGGTGCGAAGTCAAAAACGTAAGAGGCAATTACATTTTAAAACATGAATCACAATGATCAACAGTTTCAATCATCATTAAAAATGGTGATGTTAAAAAAAATGTTTGATCTTTCCAGGGCGCATTATATAATAACTACGTTAGATGATATTTTTAATGTATATATCGTATCAATAAGGCGTCAGAATATAGAAGAATCTTATTCGAGTAACATATAAGGTAACGCATGAAGACAGTCATCGGATAATTAGCTTAATAGAATGAACCTTATACTTAACATAATCTTTGACAACAAAGTTTCAACACAGATCAATATAATATAAATAACCTTTGCTTTTAATCAATTATGAATCGAATTATAATTCTTCACATTAACAAGAAAGAATTAAAATCATTTGAAAATTATCACTTGTTGAAACAAACGTGATAAAGTATCTAAAAGTCATAAGGGTTGTTTTCATTATTGACATTAACACATAAATTTGAAGATAAATGTTCATAAGAATCTATAGCTGATATGGGTTTAACCCTTACTTCATCAACTGCAGTCAGTTTAAATTCGTACTTGCATATGATTCTAATAAAGTACATTGTACTGCACAATCGTGATTATGTTCCGCATTATTTTGTACATGAATTGCGTCATGATTTTGATTTTGATACAAAGTGCCATCTCTTGAACTACGGTTATGTCTATCCATAGGATTTATAGCATTTCTAGAATTTCGCCATGTATTTCGACTGTTTTTGAGTCTACTTCGATTAAGTGATCTGACATAATTATTGTCACGATTGGTTAGGTTAGGTGGATTCCTATCATATCTTTGCCTATTTTGATCGTTCTGATTGTTTAAATTTGCTCGAATTAAGTTATGTTCCGTATTGTCTGCATTACGGATATTTAGATTCCGAACAGGTACAAGGTGATCTGAATTGTTTTTAATTTTGCCTAATCCCGCTTGATGATTCTGAGCATGGTATTGAGTTTCATAACATTGGACAAGCATTAATAGGTGATTAAAACTCATGCACTGCGTAGAAAACAGGATCTGTTGTAGTTTAAACGGTAGTAGATTTCGAATAGAGGCAATCACTCTAGATTCCGATTGCAGTGGATTTACGACTTTTAATTCGTTATACGTATTTACAACAAAATCAACAACAGATTTGTGCAAGCGAGGATTAAAAGGTTGGTTTCTAATCGTGGCATCTCTGTTTGCAAGTAAAAAGTCGTTTTCATAATTTGCAATCAGCGCGGCTTTGAATTCCTCATATGTATTGACGTGATCCCGTACTGCTTTAAACCATAAAGAACATGGTGGGAGTAATAAATGAGGGATTAGTTTCATATATTGGGATTTATCTATACACATTATACTGCACTCATCCTGAAATTTTTCTAGGAAAGAAGTAGCATTTTCATTACATTTACCACTAAACTTACTCATAGCACGTATTTCGCTCATCTTTACACCTAACTTTACCTTCCTTTCACCATTTCGTGTTCGTGTTGAGTGACATTTTCTACCTACTACGTTATGTGTGGTTCCACCATCTCTTTTCCGCCCATCTGTATTCCTTGGATGAATTCTTTCCAAAATAATGTCCTCATCGGATGGATTACTTGAAGAAGAGATAACGTAAGGCCCACGTTGATCTGCTGCGGGTGAATGCGAGGTCATCTCTTGTGAACAAGGGAACTCCAAACGATCATTAACCATGTTGTTGTGGTATGCGTTGTCCTTAATCTGTAACGTCCTAATTTCCTCTTGTAAGGTAGATATCAATTGAGTATTTGCACGTATTTGGTTAGAATTATCTGTGACCTGAATCTTTTGCTGACGAACAGAAGATTCTATTACTTCCAAATCCTTTTTTACACAATTGACTTCTTGGATTACATGGTTGTAATTATCCTGACAATCCTCAGATAATCTTTTTAGCTTTTCATCAAACTGTAATGTGATATCTCTCACCGCCTGGATAACAGATTGTTTCGTCTCTTCCGATTTTTGATCTATTAGCTCCAATCGTTTACTTAATTCTTCATATTGCCTACTTGATTCTTCGGATTTCTGCTGGACCGTTTGCTTTAATTCTTCCGACATCTGGGCTAAATTTTGTGCTAAATTTTGTTTCATGGCTTCTAAATCGTCTTTTCGGCTTTGTTCCTGTCGCTGTTCTTGTCGCTGTAATGCTAGTATAATTCTGTCTTCTAATGTCAACATTTCAGGTGCAATAGGAGCTGAATTTTGTTCGTTGTTAACACTGTCAACAGTTTCTTTCTCCACTGCCTCACCAATCATAATTTTTCTTGTGATTATTCTGCCACTTCTAAGAATAGTTGAGTTCGTATTCATGAACCTTCTTACTGAGGTAAATTCACCCTTACTTTAGACTTCAGGATATGAATTTACAAGAATCCCGGGTGAGGTAAACCAAAAATTTTACAACGACTCACCAAAGGTAGTCGTCAACCCTGGTTCGGCTAATAATATAAGTAAATCTTCAGTGGCAATAATTGTTCACACCTTAAAATATCTTCCGTAATTATATCCACTAGTATTATCACCTTTTCTACTGAAATTACAAGTCGATGATGAATATTAAATAATTTATTCGTTGCTTCTCTTTTAACGTATATTCACACAAACTGTCTTGCAATCATACATGTTAAGTGAGTATATACAAACAACGACATAGCAACCAACAACACAATAATATATTTTTTTTATATTAGAACATTCTTCTTTTGTTATTTTTTTATGAACATTATATCAGGTATAGTGCTTGTGTAGAAGCACTTTCTGCCAATATACAGGTAATTATCAACCGATACAAAGTATCTCGTTGTAATATACCGAATGTTAGCATTTGAGACATTACTAATTTCTTCTGGATATATTAAGGCATTTTCCTGTAGGGTTGCCTACGAGGCAAGAGCTGAGACTGTTTTCTCTCAAAAAATGTTGTGAAGTGATGGCTCGTCTCGAAAAAGAGTATCTGTATCTATTGAAAGAACTTTTTGTCGTCTCATGGGTAACCCTATTTGCATGTTTCATGTGTAACGCTTCCAGTGTCCATTTGTTTTAAGTATATTAATCTATCACTGAACAAATACAATGTACTTGCATTCCTTGATTATATTCCTGTCAATTAAGGCAGTAAATTAACCACCAATAACGTTTGCTTTTTCATTGAGATTAATGTGTCAATGAAGTAAGAACATTGATGTTGACAATAGATACATTAGTGTGCATGAAAAAAAAAGTATGTAGTGCAATGTTATACGTTGGGGAGTGTTGAATTCTTATTTATTTAATTTTCTTTTTACTGAGTTTTATAGTAACAATAGGGACAAATGAAAATGTACCAGCCTTAAAATTTAGAACTAGATTTCATGTCTTTGATTACGTTATTGAGCTGATCGTTGCAAAGCTCTTATACGTTCACACTGTATTTCGTTCACCACTTATTTGAGATCCAAAGAAGCCCTATAACCATTGTTGAAGTGGCTAGTGTGTGTATCTTTGATGCCGGGTTCAATTCCCTGTGAAAGAGCATCAAAGGCACTACAGTAGTTCAGACCCCACCTTAAACTGTAGGTCTCAGCCTGCATAACACCGCTGCTGACAAAGGACGAAAATGGAAACCAACAAATTAATCGAGATCCGAGAAATAGTCCTTTTGTTTTGTTCAGTGAAACTAATAGTAAAGTTTGAATTAACACTTAATTACAGACACATATGCAATATTTAACGCACTATTAGATTCCATAATATTGTGATAATCAAATAATAATAGAACTTGTTACTCATTCACTTTACACTGGTGTTTACACACTGCTTGCAAAGTATATTCGCCAGTTCATTTTTTTTTTTCCAGATCACACATCTGGCACTAGAATCAGTTTAATGATTAGATGAAAATTAAGTAAATTACCTTTAAAAAGAAAAAAGAATAAAAAGAAGCATTAAAATTAATATGCGTACGAAGCCAATTGTTGTCATTCCATACATCATGTTGAGAGGAATTAAGGCCACGAGAATTCGAGACTTCATCATGTCCAAGAAAATCGAGTATATTGCTGTGATTAGGTTTCTGCGTCTTCGAGAGAAATCAACGCAAATATTCATGGACAAGTATCAGCTGTATGGTGAGGAATATCCGTCATATGACATTGTTGAATAATGGAAATAGAAATTGAAATGTAAACCCACAAGTTTTACCAGATGATCCAAAGAGAAAAGTGCTGATACACAACTACATAATTACGCGTGTTGGCAAAGGTAGAGTAGATAGCACTGGGAGATACAGATTGATTCTTAATTTCATAGCTAGGAGTAGGGAGGGAGGCTATGTACAATATTTTGCATGACATCCTGCATAGTGCAAGTAGCTGCAAGACTGGTTCCCAAGTTCTAAACACCTTCTTCAAAAAGAGTACTTGTGTTTATTGTGTATAAAGTATTTTAACCTATACAACAAAAACGAGGAGTAAATAGATTGATGACCTGAAAATTGGTTATTCGATCTTCAAAAGCTGAAAGCATATCTTATTATCCACTCCTCGAAAAAGGGTGAGATGCAAGAGTTGTCGAACAACGTTATACGTATGTTATTTGAGTTTTAGGCAGTGTTCGAAGTGGAGAAAAAGCAGAGGCGGTATGTTTTATTACAATTTTGACTTGGCAGACCGGCTATCTAAATGTTGAAATACAGTGAGGGTATGTTGCTTAAAAGATTGTATTTCTATTTGCATAGTGATTCAAAACTATGGGAGTGCTTCTCGTATTTACGGGAAAAGGAAGCATCGAGATACTTGCCCCCCACCCCAACTTTCTGAGAAAAATAATAATATATATCCCCTTATGTTGTATTATAGAGAATTATAATTCTCTATAATACACGAAAACGTTCAAAACCAGAGTTTTTATATGAACAATTTTTAAACAATTACTCCTGAGACAACTCGCGGACCCTCATTCGACTCAAGGGTATTCCAGACATCCTGAAGGTCAGCCTTCTCCACAGCAGACAACCCTTAAATCTGCCCATGCCCAAGTTTTCATATTTGAATGCACCCAAAGTTTCCTTCGTATCTGTACATATAGAACAACCAAATCCACCAGTCCCCGTATGTTCTTTAAATTTAGCCTCCCATTGTACTTTAGTAAGATAATCAAGAAATGCAGCGAAATTCATGTCATGAGGATTAACTTCTTGATAAATGAATTTATTGGGAAAGCGTGTGAGAGAGTTGCTTTTTATTTTTACTAAAAACTTCTTCATATTGAAAATGTTTAACTTCTATTAACGAACATCAAATTCAATTAAAAACAATCGTCACAAAGATCTTGGGATACTGCACAAAGCCAACCGCGCACGTACTCACAATGTTATCTAATTATTAGAAAGATGCAAATATACTTTTTAATGAAAGCAACAGATTTTTTGATTTCATAAACTTATTTTTTTTCTCTCAGATTCAATTATGCATTTCTTTATCATTGTAGGCACAAAACAAGTCCCGACGAACTCACAACAATACTTTCCGATTTCAATTTAAAAGAGTCGCCTCAATACACTACTTTGGGTAGAAGAAAGGGCTGAACTTCTTTGTAGACGCCTCATTTTAACAACAAAAAATAAGAAAAATAACAAAAATGTCGGTGTTGGCAACTTAGAAATTGTTTCTAAATAAGAAATTAAATTTTTGACGTGCAAAACTATTCGTCAATTACTGTGTACAAAAATGGATTTATTAAAGGTAGGCCTATATTAGAATCCCCTTTCCAGTGATGGTATGTATTGATCACTGAAAAACCAGAGACGGTATCTCTTCATCACTGAAAAACCAGAGACGGTATGACATATCACCGCATACAGTCTCACTTCGACCACTGTTTTTTTTTTTTTGATAACACAGGCGTGATATTGATTGATTTATAAAAAGACGATAACAGAAGTATACTTAGGAGGTTCTTGGATAAATATGGATGCTATCACGTGCTAAGGACAAGGTATATTGTATTAGCTGACATAGAAATGGAACCATGCTGGAGAAAGGATCTCATTTGTTGACCGTTGTAATTTTGAACCTTGCACTATTCATCGTGTTCCCCAGACTTGGCACCTATCGATTTCAACTATTTTTAAACTTAAAGACCATTTGTGAGGAAGATGTTTTCGTAATGGTAGTAAGGTCATTACTGAACTAGTAAACTAGTTTGCTGGCAGATCTGAAGATTTCTACGAATCTGATAATAAAGTGGTTCGATAGATGTTACAGGTATGAAGCCATTATTATTATTATTATTATTAAGTATTCTGCCTTTCGGCAGGTCCTGGGATTAATAAGGATTTTTTTCAATTTTAGATTTGGGCCTGGAAATGTTTCTTCCACATTTCTCGATCTTCAGCTTCCTCTTTTAACTCCCAATATTTTCTCCTATCTTTCAAATCATCGATCAGCTGTGTTCTTCTTCTTCCTATTCCTCGCTTCCCTTCCATCTTTCCTTCTATGGCGGTGTGAAGAGGGCAATTCCTTCGCAAGATGTGTCCAATCCAATTGGCCTTTCTACGAAGGATGGTGACTAGAAGTGTCCTCTTCTCATCTATCCGTTTTAAAACATTTTTGTTTGTTGCTCTCTCTGTCCATTTTATCTTCTCCATCTTCCTCCAACATCACATTTCGAAGCTCTCCAAATATTTCTTCTCTAACTTCCGTAATGTCCAAGTCTCTGAACCGTACAGTCCAATGCTCCATATATAGCATTTGACCAACTTCTTCTTAAGTCCAATATTGAGCCTGCTAGTTAAGAGTGATCTTTTCTTGTTGAATGCTTCTTTAGCTATGGCAATTCTTGACTTGTTCTCTTTGGCACAGCAAGCGTCTCGTTGAAATACTTCCCAGATACTTGAAATTATCGACCTTTTCAAGTTCTCTTCGTTCTACTCTGATCCGTAAGGGTGTGTTTACACGGGATATTCTCATGACTTTCGATTTTCGATATTAATTTCCATTCCATACAGTTTTCCAGTGTCAACTATTTTGTCAATCATCTCCCGTAGTCCTTCTTCGGTTTTAGCTATTATAATCGTATCATCTGTATAACAGATCTTGTTGATGATATGCCCTCCAATCTTGAAATCTCCAATTCCCATTAATGCTTCCTTCATTAAATATTCACTGTGAATGTTGAATAATTGGGGCGACAAACATTCCTCTTCCGATCTCCACACTATTGGTTCCTCTTTCATTAAAGCACAACTTCACTCGTCCTATGTACAGGTTTTGAATGAGTCGTCGATTTCTCCAGTTGAATCCGATTTCTTTAAGTATTTTCAAAAGTTTCGTCCAATTGACTCGGTCGAAAGCCTTTCGCCAGTCGATGAAACACAAACACAACTCTTGCTTTGCATCAAGAATTCTTCCTAATATAATTCTCATCAATCCAATAGCATCTCTGGTGCCTTTTCCTTTCCGGAAGCCAAAATGATCTTTTTGTAACCTCTCATCTATCTTGTTTTCCAGCCGCCTGTTCAGTATGCGTGCAATAATCTTTCCAGCTTGGGGAATCAGGCTAATGGTTCTGTGATCGCTGCACTTCTTTGCTTGTTTTTTCTTCAGCAATGCAATCAATGTAACATCAAGAAAATCCTTTGACCATTCTCCACTCAGGTAGAGCTTGTTAATAAGTGACTTTCATTGCGTTGTCTCCTAATCCCTTGAACAAATCTACTCGTATGTCGTCGTCTCCAGTGGCCTTTCTCCTTCGCATGTCTTTGATTGCTTGTACTACTTCACTTTTCAATATATTCTACTGGATCTTCTTTCATCATCATCCACCTCTTCCTCTGCTTCGATCTCAATATCTTTGGAGCGGTTCTTCTGATCATACAAATCTTTCATGTATTCCTCCCAAATTCTAAGGATTTCTTGATGGCCAGTGACCACATGACCTTGTTGATCCTCGATTCCAAACGTTCGTATACTTTTGTTACCTTTTTCTCCTAGTTCTTGTGATTTCTGGTACATCAGATCATATTTGCCGTTGAAGTTTCATGATTTATTCACATATTTGCCCCATGTACTTTTCTTTGGCTTTGTTCGTTTCTCTTGTCAATTCATTATTCAGCCTTCTGTATTCATTGATTTCCGTGTTTTTTGCCCTTCTGCATTCCTCCATCTTCTTAAACATTGCTTCAGTTATCCATGGTTTTCTCGGTGCTCTTTCCATCCTGCCAATGTTATTGTGGAGTGTGTCAATTAGAATCTGTTTAACTTTTCCCCAACTATTCCCTATATTGTCAACCATATCGCCCATTGTACAGAATTTTTCTTCAATCTCTTTTTTCACATCATCGTCGATATTTCTTAGTCGCTCTAAGTTCCATGTTCGATTTCTGCTCCCATTTTTCTCCGCCACCAGGAGATTGTGATCAGAATCAATTCGCTCCTAGCAGTGTCTTTACGTTTCGTACACTATTCCTGAAATGTTGCTTCACAAGAATGTAATCGATTTAGTAGTGTTTCTTATCTCCTGGAATTTTCCAATGTACAGCTTGGATTTTCTTTACTTAAACCACGTGTTCATTACCACCAGATCAGGTTGCCTACATAAATCGATAAGCATTTGACCTCGTTCGTTTCTTCTACTTAGTCCGAATGGTTCCACTATCTTATTCGCAGTTCCTTCTCCTACTACGCTGTTGAAGTCTCCCATTACTATGGCGTTGACCTTACCTCTTCCTTCCTGATGCAATATGTCACTAATCTGATCCTCATGGTCGGTTGTTGGCATATACACTTGTATTATCACAATATCCACTGGTTTTGCATGTAGTTTTACAAATATCAGGCGGTCACTGCAGCATTCCACTTTGGTTACACTTCTTGCTACTTCGTTCTTCATTGCTATCGCGACACCATTCTCTGTCTTATTGCCACCCGAATAGTATATTCTGTAATTTCCCGATACTATTACATCTTTCCCTGGCCATCTTCTCACTTCACTGAAGCCTACTATGTCCATTTTACATTTGTCCATTTCCACTTTTAAATTTTCAAGTTTTCCCTCACGTCGTAGAATTCGTCCGTTCCAAGCAGACCTAAAAGAGGAGGAGGAACAATGAATGAAATTTGTGATCCCTACTAAACCTGGATCATAGACATGGCAAGAACCTTTAGACATCCCATCGTAGATACTACTGAAACCTCAGAAATGAAATCTTAATATGAATATACAGGTCATTAAACAAACAATTTAGAATGTATGGCATATACAGTATACAGATTGATAATGTATATGATATGATATGATATGATATGATATGATATGACATGATATACAGGGTGGGCAATTTTAATTAATCCACGGAAATATCTGAAAAATGATAAAACATAGAAGAAATGTTTCAAGTACACGTTATATATTGCTAAGGGGGAAACCCAATTCCGCCAAAAGTACCCCTCCCCGCCCCCCCTAAATGGGGGTAACCGGGGGTAACTTTGAAATGTCAAATGGGAACATGGGTCGAGTAATACCTCGTTCGAAAGGTCTTGGAAAACTAAGTAACGCTGTACCAAAAGATGTTCCATATTGTGCACCGGTTTCAAAATGGCCGCCATAATATGGTTCGGAAACTCCAGTACCCGTAGTGTGAAAACCATGGAAGGTAAATGAATGGAACAAAACTGAAATACTTAAATATTATAGGGCATATCGAACGGTGTGGTTCCTGTGATCCCAGTGGCCTCCCTAAAGGGGTCTTGTGGGCTAACTTCAAAATTTCAAATAGTAACATGAGTCGAGTGGTACCTCGTTCGATAAATCTTGCAAAATCTAACATATTGCAGGAGAAAACGATTGATGTGAAATGGCAGTGTTCTCAAAAGGCCGCCAAAACATAGTATCCGTGTCAGAGAAAAGGTTTAGTACCCGTAGTATGAAAGCGATTGGAGATAAATCAACAAAAGAAAAACTGGAATAGCTAACTGACGTAAGGCACATCGAGAGGTGTTGTCGGGGTGACTCCAAGGGCCAACTGAAAGGTATCCGGGGCCAACTTGAAAATTTCAAATAGCAGCTTGAAGCGAGTAACATCACGTTACATAGACAAATTAATATCAAACAGCTTCTGTAAGAAAATTTTCGACATGAGACACCGTTTTCAAAATGATCGCAAAGACATGGTGACTGTGTCTAAGAAAACGTCTAGTGCCCATAGTATGAATACAGTTAGACATAAATGAAAATAACGAAAATTAAATAGGAAAACCACGGAGGCGTTCCAAGGCTCGAGAATAATACAACAGAGATAAAAAATATTAGAGTAAAATTGCCATAATGTATAGAGAGAAATCCAAGTCCTGCAAAATAATCTCTCCCTGCGCTCTGTATGTGAGTGGGGTGGAAAGTAAAGTGAAAGTTCAAACGAGAACTCTACTTTAATTCGTAAATTAAGCCTAACCTTACAAATAGGTATGGTGTGGTTGAAACATTTGTTTGTAAGGATGACGCTGTACTGACTAAAAAAAGAGAAACTTTTATGCAATGCGTGCTGGTTATTCAGGAAGCATTTCGGGGATATACGTACACACCGTTTCGTCCCTCAAGCTCACAATATGACATGAATGCTAATAGTTAATCAAAATGTAACTGTGGCCATCCGCGTTAACTTAGTGCACCAATTCTCTATCCATGAAGTCTGCCTTCCAAACAGCATTGGGTAGGTCAAGCGTACGCCCGAACCGTTGTCCGGTTGGACATTGAAATTTTGAAGTTAGCCCACAAGACCCCTTTAGGGAGGCCACTGGGATCACAGGGATTACATCAGTCGATATGCCCTATGATAGTTACGTATTTCAATTTTGTTCCATTCATTTACCTTCCATGGTTTTCATACTACGGGTACTGGAGTTTCGGAACCATGTCATGGCGGCCATTTCGAAACTGGTGCACAATATGAAACATCTTTTGGTACAGCGTTACTTAGTTTTCCAAGACCTTTCGAACGAGGTATTACTCGACCCATGTTCCCATTTGACATTTCAAAGTTACCCCCCGTTACCCCCATTTAGGGGGGGCGGAGAGGGGTACTTTTGGCGGAATTGGGTTTCCCCCTTAGCAATATATAACGTGTACTTGAAACATTTCTTCTATGTTTTATCATTTTTCAGATATTTCCGTGGATTAATTAAAATGGCCCACCCTGTATATATAATATTAACAATACAGAAAATTGAAAGAAGTTAATAATAAGAATAATTGAAAGAGATTGATAATAAGAATATGGAATCAACTATCTGAGATAATATGTTGAGTAGTTGATAAATACTTTGCGTCAATGAAATAATATCGTTTAGTTACGCATATGGTGAAAGAAAAAGAAACATCTTAATATTAATGTTCATTCTTTTTTAAGTATCCACTTGAAATTTAAAAAAAAAAAAAATATATATGTATTATAATAATATAGTCAAATTCAAGTATATTTCACAATTCTGTCCATTGTGAGATAAAACAGTTGATAATATTCAATTATGTTTTCTGTAATATTTAGAGGTACTAGATGTTCTGTTTTACCCGAACATGTCCTCTTTCTCGGATTCCAAGAAAAGAATATTTTCGTTTTGGAGGATATAGACAACTGCTTCACAAAATACAAATGTATTTGTAATTAGCTGTTAATGTTAATATTGTTACAGTGTTCAATATCCAAGAAGATACAATACATTGAGCTGTAAGCACGAAAGGAGAATCTTTATATATCTGTAATCGATGTAAAAATTTAGTTGTATTGTATAAATTATATTTCCTCGCTATGCCATTAAGAAATTTGTTGAGTAATATAACTTATGCATATGTTTTTGTGAAATCTAAAAATATCCTCCTTTTTAAAGTTTGTCATATGCTAACCCTAGGTAATTTTCAATATGTTTCTTGTTACTTTGTTAAAGTGCCCAAGCATAATACAAAATGATTCAAATACTGGCTATGGAAATACTTTAACTACGTTTTACGCTGCGTATTGTAAATACAAACAAACCTGATTGTAATTTTAGGATACTCGTGCTAGAGGAGCTGATAAATACAATTAAACAGAGATAGAGGAAGATAAAACCATAGGAAGGGAGCAGTTAGATGCTTTGGATCTGCTGCTAAATCTGAAAGACTTTAGGTTTGGTCACTTGGAAGAAACTCAAGTGAGGCAAAGGAAAATTAAATTAGAACAATTAGTGAAGAAAGTGGAACGGTTAGATATAATGTGAAATTACAAATTACCTGATGACAAGAACATTGAAAGCACATGTAGAAAGATGACAGAAAATTAAGATGTAATGACAACAAACATTTAACCATGGTGTTCTTGAAAAATGTGTAAATTGGTGTAGAGAAGCATTTTTATTCGATAGCAACACGAGCTCGGAGTTGCTGGCATAGGCAACAAAACCAGGCTCTAATCATTTGAAAGTATTCTATTGGGTAATCGTCAAAAGTGCTGAGTGTCGCACAGAATACAACTGGTAGTGGAAAGGTGGACTATCATAAGTGGCTAAACAGTTCAAAATCGTCTATGTGGCAGCCTATTAGCATTGACATTTACGCTTAAATCATATGGGTAATTCTGCAGAAAAGTTAGCTAGCCAGTAAATTTCTACTTAAAATGTACAGATTTGTTACTAAAAATCTCTGAGATTATCTTTATTGTTCTGACATCTTCCTATTTACTGGATAAAAAAATGTTCACTTCAGAAAAGCGCTATCTGTTCGGATCTTAAATTACAGGTCACATCAACCTTAAGCCAAATCTTAATTTCAACGTGAAAAATGAATGACGGTAGGGTTCTATAGCTGATTGCACTGACAATATCGTCAGTTGTCTTGGACAAAGGACCACATTAAACCTCAAAGAGCAGACAAACATGAAGAAAATTTCTAGCTAACTTATATCCCATTGACTTTTATCTGCATAAAATAAAGTTACGTTTTCAAAATAGAACATTTTCTTCATCACATTTATCGATATCAAAAGGTTCCATAGACGATCGAGTCCTCGAACATTACAGGATTTTGAGTCACAATAACTGTTTGCAATAAGCCAGTTAACATTTTTTAAAACAAACATACACTCGATTTAATTTTTATCCTATTCCAAAATTGGCAATGTTTTTATTAAACATTTCTTCCCAGTTATTGTTATTGTCGAAAAGCGAAACACTTTTTAACCCATTGTCCTAGGATCAAGACTTATATTTTCCTTGTATATATTTTCCTTGTATATTTCGCTGGTTTATTTTCTAAATGAAAAGCGACAAGAAATGTAATCGCCGCATTCAATTATCGTTGAGTACAAAACTGTAAATAATTGCTATAAAGTTGTCTTTTTCTTCTACTCCTTCACTCCTCATATTTGATTTCTAAACCTTGTTTTAAAAATTAAAGAGCAATCCATTATAAATTCCAATAGCAGCAAATCAATTATCAGAAAGGTAAATTTTGTTACGTTTATCAAGTCAAAATCGTGTACATTGAAAAAAGCTTAAATATCCAAGCTGGAAGCATTTGAAGTGTGGTGTTGGCGCAGAATGCTGCGCATATCATGGACCGAAAGGAAAAGGAATGAAGACGTACTAAAGGAAGCTAATTAATTACGACAGATAATGAAGATAATAAGAACAAGAAGAAACAGTATGCTTGGAAATCTTACTGCGATTGGATCACCGTGCTGATTGAGGGAAAGGTAGAAGGAAAACCAGGAAGAGGAAGACGAAGGATAGATTATCTAGATGCAGCTACGAGAAAAAGACCTTATGAAAGTATAAAAGAGCTCTCCCACAGGAGAGAAAAGTTTTAAAATTTCCGTGTTGCCCACCAACCTATGGTTGAGGTGAACAAGAAGAAGATACCGATCGTTAGCGCTATGTTAGTGCCGGTTATTGCTACAAGCACAACGCTAGTACTCGTGTATATGAAAAGTTATTAACAAATTAAAGTGACATTTCTAGTTTGACTTCAAGCCAAAATCGCCACTTTTACAAACAAGCTTTGAGTAAAACGAAAAGGGTGTCAATCGTTAGTGCTGGTTAATGCTTCTACATATAGTAAGTTATTAACAAATTCAAGCTGCAATTCTTGCTTAACTATGTTTTATTTTTCTCTCTTTTGTGTATATAATGTATATGTTTTTGGATGGCTTCTTTTACGGACATTTTTACTTGAAATTATTTAAAGGCGAATAACCAAATTAACTTATCTATTTGCTGTCGGCACTGAGCTCAGTAAGCGTTGCTGTAACCTCTAAATACACTTATACTGACTGATCAATGAGTGAATCATGTAATTCTTACTTTTCATTAGTTATCATAAAAATAAGTGTAGTGAAAATTATTTGCTATGTTCCAAGTATATTTTCATCAGAACAGAGTAGCCTATTTGCCTTTTTCCTGTTACTGAACATTGCAATCTGTCGTTGGTGATGAATCATCAATTTCTTGTAGCTACATAAAATTAAAAACTTCTTATTAGAGAAATAGGAAGATCAAACTTCAATAAGAATCTACTACCATAATTGTGAACAAGTATGTACAAGTTATTATTATTATTATTATTATTATTATTATTATTATTATTATTATTATTATTATTATTATTATTATTATTATTATTATTATTATTATTATTATTATTATTATTGAAATGTAATGTTACTGATATTTGATAAAACATATAAACAATGTCAAGTTCTATATTTTTTAACATTATAATACAGTGGACCCTCATTTTGATCTATCATTGTGAGCCCTTGTTGCCAGTCCGTCCCTGGTCTTTGATTAACAAGGACTGCAACGAAGTAGTCTATAAGCCAATATTGTATGGTCCGCCTCAGTCGTGTAATTCAGAGTAAGATAGAAGGATAACAGACTTTCAAGCACCAGCTTAGAAAATGTAAGTTCATTATAATACTGCTACTACTATTATCACAACAACAAATAATAGTAATAATCATCATGCATGTATGAAACTGACAAAATTTTAGATTGAACTGGTACAGAAGGCCTATTTGGCAATTTGTCTTTTGTTTGTTGTCTTTAATAATTATTTATAGAATTGTAATTTGCTGATTTCATGAGAGTAAACTTATGTAAAATAGGCAGAAATGTTATTCAAAACAATCAAATGCCTATTAATTACTCATGTTGAGGAGATCATGGGAAAGTTTATATCATTGTACGTTTTTGGTATCTTGGAAACAAAATAAAGTGTTAATGAGAGACAATAATACAAGGACATTAGTACTGCACGTGTAGAAACATTGCGAAAACATAATAAGAGGCTGATATAAATATTTCTATTAAAGGAAGGTCATCGCAAGTGAACCTTACTTAGTACTGAATTTTGCATGAAATTTCCATTTGAATGTGCGAATCTCGTATTGCAAAAACTTTATATTAGCAGAGCTATATCGTATATAAACGAGTAACTTAGTCATGTGAAGTTTTTCATTAAAAATGTTAAAACTAAGCACTGAGACATGTATAATACAAGTATACTTCCTCACTTTATGATATACAGTACTTTTTTAACTATTGCAACCTGTAAGTAAATCTCACAATATTGATATTATTCCGTGAGAACTTAAACGAAATAATAGAAACATTGGTTAATGTTTAACTAATTGTCCTCCAGTCAAACTTTATGCTGTACGCTTTGCAGCCGAATTTCGTAATATTAAAGTACAAATCAAAATGGTTGTGTCAATTCAAGACAGTGGATCTGTAATACCCGAGTTGTGTTAAATTTTGCCACAAGCCTGGTGCCACTTCAACTCGATCGCACTTTGGAGTAAAGTATCAAAATGGTAGTTGTTAAACCAGCTACCTGAAATGATGAGAAGTTATTTTAGTAACACACCATTGGTGTTGTTTTCTACAAGTTGCCAAACAACTACTTTTAGAAAAACATTGTCCTTATTGAAAACGAATATGACTCTTATGAAAAATAATGAAATATAGCGTATATTATTAAGTGGTTACGAGAAATGGAGTATAATCAGCGAAGAGGAAGTGTATAGGTAAAGTAGGAACAACAAATAGCAGCACTTCTACTCATGAAAATGTCAGATCATACGCTCACAAAACTATTTTCGTGAAATTTACTAAAAATATAATACGTTGCTTGTTATGAAACCGATATTATGTATCCAATTTTTTGCGATTAATTGGTACAAATTTGAATTGTATTTCTTTACAAACGTTTTATCATTTTCTTTATTAAACTAGAACATTGTCTTTGATACTGCGACTTTTGTTTCCTAAGGGTAACAGGACTACCTTATTTATGAACAGGTGTCCTTTATTCAGACAAAGAGACTGTCATTTTCGTATATTTTGGGTCGTAAGACTGTAGTTGCAATCAAATTTACATTATAGAAGTTGCAGAACCTGAGGCATGTGACCACGCAACACCCAAATATTTCCATGCATTATGTATACCTGTGCTCAATAAATCTCGCGCGTATACTGTAGTACACAATTTTTCACATTTATTAAATTTTCCTTCCGCGTTTGGCTAACCTTAAAAATAGTAAGTGGAAATGATAGAAAGCATTCTTTTTATGAAAATGTTCCCAAAAATATTTAAACATAATTAAATTATAAGAAGAAAGCAATATTAAACTCGATTGAGTCTATTCTTGCAATAGTAGTTTCGAATTTTTTTTTTTTAAAATACTAAAGTGAATTTCACAGATTTCCAACAAAGCAGCTGAGTAAGGGAGAGAAGGGAGGGATGTAAGGTAGTAAAATATTGAATTTGTTGGTCTTAACCTAGGGTATGGATTATCTGCCAAACATACATTAGCTTCGTAACCAAGTTTTCGTATTCAAATATAGAAACAAATAGGAAAACTGTTCTTTTGAGGCTCGAAGACAAGTGCTACGGCTAGGAAAGCTTAATGTATGGTGTAAAGCAGTGGCGGCGATTGGATGTTAAAAGTGGGGGGAGGGAGGCAAGACATGATCTGGATATTTGTATATCACTGTTAGTTTTCCTGGTTGTTTCTAATACTGTTTGACGAAATGTTGTATAATTAATAGGATACTATCTTTTTCAGTTAAAATACCGTATATTGTATTTCATATTTTGTTAAGTAAATTGACAAGAGCAACGCAAGTAGGTACTAGCCCTTTGTAGTCTTAAACAACGAAAGTGTAGGAAGGGGCTTGATTCCGTGCTCATGAATATCTTAAAATTCTGTCTGGAAAATTGTGTGACCACATTATTTAATAATAAATTTGCCGAACAAATAAACACAAAGGATAATATCAATCATAGTAATGAATAATAAGGCTTGTTTTGTATAAGTTATATTAAAACTAGGGGATTAATGAACAACTTTTATATCTATGAAATTCCACACATGCCATTAAAGGTATGTTATTACTCTTAGAAAATAAAAGACAGTAAATACTACTAGCACAAAGGAGAACAATCCAGCATTCTTTCCTGTGTAACAATAATTAGATTATCATCACGTTGCAGGAGCGCAGTTAAGTGTTTCATGCAGGTCGGAAAGTCTAAGATAGCATACAACGTAAAGTGAACATAGTAAAACAATAATAATATTACCTAGATGCATAAAGCCCGCTGTTTTGGGGACTAGGGTTTATTTTTCAATAAAAAGAAAGTTTTTTTTAAAAAACGGAAATTTTGGGTTTCTTGTTCAAGTACCACTTTTATTTCGCTGTAACGAATACTTTAATTAAGAAAATACATTTACCCATTCAGTACTTGTAACTCATATGTTTAGTTCGAGGTTGGCTGTCTTGATTGTTTTCAAACTAACATCCCAACAAGTGTACGTTACGCAACCAGCATATCACAAGTGTCATTTCGGTTGCCTAACCACCTTACCAAGTTTCTGAAACACATTCTGATATACTGTACCTTTTACTAGTTACTGTATTTCCATTCCTTAAATTGTGTTCTAGTGGTTTTACTCGAAGGAACAATAATTATCATTGTCAATACTTAATTCAATATTTTATCAGTTAATAACCTTACTTCTATTTTATTTTCAACATCGAAATACAGTGCGACATGTATAATCTTTTCAGGACGATAGTGGGTTAATATTTTATATATTGTTGCAATCATAATTTTGTCTTTAAGCTGGGCTCACTGGATAGATGGTATATGGTGGGGGCTAGCCAAAATATCATTCAGCGCTCACCTTGTGACCATCATGTGCGGCGTTCGCAGTAGTTGGAAGCTACATTGGGTCAATTCCATTATAATGTTTTATCAGATTAACGTGAAATTTTACTTGGTATGCAATAATAATAATAATAATAATAATAATAATAATAATAATAATAATAATAATAATAATAATAATAATAAAAACCAATACAAATTCTCGATATCAGTTACTAAATATTTATGATAACCGAAGACAATGTGCTCTGTTAAAATTACGGTCTAGGTGTATCTATCTGATACTCACGACTTAGAGGCGGCTGTGATACCTTTGTCAAGTAATTGTTCTTAGCAAATGAAATATTTCGCTGAGAATCGATGAATAATACAGTTGTTCGGAACACGCGGGTGGGACTTAAGAGACCTCCTCACGGCGAAATTAAAATACCACAAATTTTACAATAATTATGTGATATCTTCAAATAGATGAAAGATAATCGAAATGTGGAACAAGAGCGCCCTAGACAATAATATTTTACATGAGATACTGTTATCATGACTCACTTATCTGCTTTCGATTTCCAGCCATTTAGAAAATCGGCATTTATGCAAATATTTTCTAAATGGCTGCAAACGGAAAGCTACTAAGTGACTCGTGATAACGCTACCTCGTGCAAAATAATATTATCTAGAGCGCTCTTGTTCCACATTTCTATTATCTTTTGTCAATTTGAAGATATCATATAATTACTGTAAAATCAGCGATATTTTAATTTCGCAGTGATTAGGTCTCTTAAATTATAATGTTGTTAATACATCCATCCGTCCGTTACTCCACACTTCAACTGTTGAATGGAAGTGAATTTTAGAATTATTTTCTCAACAGATAGCTAGTTCGATTGTCACGGCCGAGTTCGTTTATAGAATTAATCCGTTAACGTATTAACGGGTAAAGGTGACTTTAATTCGTCCTTTACTCCATACGATAATAACTCTTAAATGAAAGCAAAATTTTAAATTATGTTGTTGCCAATAGATAGCCAGATTAATTTATCTCCCCCGAGTTCGCTATTAGGAGTCAATCTGTTAACAACTTAATCTGTAACTATCCTTTAACTCTACACAATAAGCCTTGAACGAACGCGAATTTTTGAATTTTTGTTGTTGCAATAGACAGGTAGAGTAATTACCTTGGTTGAGTTTGTTAATCGAATTATTGTATTAACGTGTTTAAGATTAACGGTGACATTAACGATAGCTCCATATTCCATTTTCTACTATTGAAACAAACGTAGCAAAAATTACACATTGCGCATTTAGATGGTATTAAATCCTCCAGCGTTTGACATGTATAGAACAAAATGAAACTTCAAGTGCACGATCCTTTCTATCGTTTCCCAGAGTGTATTAATTAGTATCCGAAAGTCTTGCGTTCACCATGTTAGCTAAGGTATTACTAAACACACGTGGTATGTACGGTGTATATAGAAAGATCAAAGTATACTGTTCCTATTTCCGCATTTATTCGTTCATTCCCTTAATTCAGTAATATTATCGCAGTGTTATTTTTACACCACTGAACACCGTCTCTGTATCAAATCGGTAACCGGGTAACACCAGGCCTGTATTACCAGCAACACTGGACCCTTGGTGTTTAAATGACATGCTAAATTCGTAGTCATACTGTGATCACTGGCCTGAATTAACATTGACTTGTTTTAATACTTTTTTTTTTTTTTGCTGGGTAGTATATACACACATCACTGACAAAAGCAAAACACGCAATACACTGATTAAAAGTTAATTTTCTACAGTACTACACATAAATAAACAAAAAATCTTTTATCAGAATAAAAGCTATCAAATATTGTTGGCAATGAACATCTTTTTAGCGTTGTGGAAATGAGTTTTCTCCTAAACTACGCATAAGAATATATATATAGGACTGTATCCAGAATTTTCTGACGGGGCTGCACCAATAACAACCACTACATTTGAATTATGTTTGAATTTTTTAATTGCCTTTAGGCATCTGTGATGTAAATCAGAAATATTGTTCTGCTTATTAAATCCTTTTCCTTCATCCTTCAGAAAATCGACTTAAACTATTGCTTTTGCAAAACTCCACTTACTTTTAACCCCAGACGGAAACATGATGCCGTTCATTCTAGATAGTGTATATTTACAACAAAGGAGGGGGGTTGTGCATCTGCGCCTGTGCACCCTCTTAAGTCACCCTTAATTATAATCCTTATATAATCCTTATATATTATAATCCTTATAGCTTAATTATAATCCTTATATAACTTATATATATATTAAGTTTAGACAATATTATTAATGTTATAATGAAAAGATTAATTAGAGCATAATTCAGTATCAGTTTTTTCTTCATATTTGATGAGGTTATCAAACAGTATGAATTTTTAGGTTTACAAATAAAGTTTTTTTTTTTCGATTCCTCAAAACTTTTGCATGAGGAATTACACTCACCCATTTCATTCAACCCAGCTTTAATAATAGGTCTAACTATTGATTAGTACATGGGCATCCTTGAACATTTTTCTCTGTTAAACGTTAATAATATGGCATAATATATAAGTGAAGTACATTAAATTTTCTTAATCAAGGTCGTATTTATGGCGAAAACATTAGAGATGGTCATAACACCCATGAAATGTTCAGCATTATCCTCTTCTATGCAGAGATGCGCACGAGACAAGAGTTGAGGCAATCTCGTCTCGAAAATGTGTCGTGTAAGTGATGTCTCATCTCGTTTTGTGAGCAACTCTAGTTCTACGACACCATTACTAACAGACGATCAAGTTACGTGATGATAATCAATAACTCAATGGCGATGAATACTCTATTGTATAGTACTTTATAAATACTAGCTGGTGTAAAGTCGAAATTTCAATCTCGTTCATTGTTTTTCAGTTACTTTCAAAATTGTATTAGCGAACTGGAGAATCCACAGATATCTCGCCGTCAGAAGCTATTTTTACGAGTATTACATGCAATAGATACCCTCAGACTTCATTTTCTCTATAGTTTCAGAATTATAGGGTTTCCATTAGGAGTAATTAAATTACCAAAATATTTCCTTTTCTACATTTTTAAAGTTGAAGAAGCAACGATGAAACGAACTTTACAGTTATAATGTGTTTATATCAATATTTTCTGCACACCTCTTTAAAATCTAAAAGGTATACTAAATTACGTAATGACTCTAATATATTTATTGTGTAATGACAATGATCAAACGCCTATTCTAGCTGTAATTGTATTGCACAATGATTACTAAAACTTCCTCGAACTTCCTCTTATCTGGAAACTTCGTTTCTGAGAATTCAACTTTTTAGATTGCAAGAATCGCTATGGGGAATTTCCAGGATAGTTGCATATTTTCCAAGAAATCGACACATAGATTTTGAAACAGTTCATAGATTCGAGTGCAGACTAGCTTGACCAGCTTGACTAGCTTGATTAGATCAAGGCTTCAATCTGTTGTGGTTGGCGGACACACAGATCATAATATAAATAATATAAATCTCACCGATATATGCCATTCCCACCACATTATCTCATTATAAGAGAACTGGATAACTGGATAACCAGATGTACACTGAGAAAAAAAATCGTGTGCGGCGTACGTAAAATCGATGTTACATTTGTAAATCCTGTAGTTTTTGGACTTAACGTACAGCAAACGTATAACTGAAAACACATGTTTTATAATACTTTCTGTATGTATTCCATCTGTACGTACATTCCGTATGAAACAGTATAGGCGGTTAGGATCTCACATACAAATGGACGTATATAACATATAGCTGACAAAGGTAACATACATGTGTGTTTGTAGTATAAGGAAGACTGTTAGATATCAGATATCCTGCAACGGCATGATGTAACATATAAGAGCAGTGTATATGTAGCATATGGATAACGTATGCTCCGTACTGATTTCTGTAGTAAGCAAAAGGATTCCGTATATTTGTACAATATGCCGCTGTCCGGAGAACAGATTTTTCTCGGTGTAGATATAAAGAGATAGAGAAAGTCAGCAATGAAATTTAATTCCTTAGTGTATAGGAAACATAATATGAAGTGGTCATCGGTTAATTCGGTCACATCATAATTAAGATGCGTATTAATTTTTGAGGATAAGCATTAGGGTGAAACGAGGAAACTCGATTTTTTTGTTTTTGTTTATGTTCCTAATAGTGCTGTGAAAAATGTTCCGGCTGTGTGTGAACTGCCCTTTGATGTGAAAAAGACAAAAATAAAATTTTAGGGTAATCGTACCATGCTTTGAGGTGCCGTAAGTACGATAAAGTTTCATAAATTTGACATTTCTTGTTCTATTTCAACCTCTTTCACTTTTCTGTTTACATGATATAAACGTACTACGGTTATACACCCAGGCTAAGAGAGATGCATAATAAAGGTGAGATGGATAATAAAGGTGGAATGAAGTAAGTGGGAAAAAACAGAAGAACTCCCACGCACAGTGGGAGAAAACCCACGTAGACGGTGTTTGCCCACCAGAAAATTCAATTGGTGCGGGCTGGGATGGAGCCAGTAATCCCACGCACCAGAGGTAAACGCTTTTCCGCTGAGCCACAGCAGCCCCTGTTTCCAAATTATGAAATCATTTTTAGGTATATCCTAATATCGTTTTATACTAAACATTTCATTATTTAGAGACTTCTCTCTTATAAGAAACAACGTGATAATCAATTTTAACTGGAATAGTCTCATTACTTTTGAATTTCTTATGTATTATTTTGTAAACACGAGAATGCGATGCACTAAAATTATGTAGTTGGGAAAACGTATATAAAATTATCCGTCTATTTGATATGCTTGTAGTATGGATTATGAGAGAGAGAGTTAATTTATATCTCTGCATAAACTTGGTTAACTTCCTGTGGAACAACTGACAGCTATCAGATACGGTCTTTGTAATATTCCTTGATCTATTTTACAATAAATATTTTGAAAATTGTAGCTGAATTCATTGTTAATGTTTCCGATAAACAATTTTATTAATATGATTAGTAAATATTCCTCATTATCAACACATTACGAACATATGTTTCACTTATATATATATTTTGTCTTCAAGAATAATGTAAGTTACCTGTGAATATTCTCACAAACAACTACCTTTATGAGACTCATCTGGCACACGTCATCACCTAATCAATATCAGTGAGTCTGTGCCAGAAGTACAGAGGGTGTGGTGACGTCAATACCTTCTCCTTGCGACGTCAGTTGAAATTGATCTATCGATTTGCATTATAACAAGGAAAATAATCACATTTGAATAGCACATGTGTAGGCAAACGTGATGCACCCACTGCTTCGTGTGATAAAGCAAACTACGGATGTTGCATCATTTTCTATTTCGGAACATTTTGATATTCACTGCAGCTTATTTTATGCACGTTAGGCACCATGCGTGACGTGAAAATCAAGGAAGCTTTTGTTTTTAAATAATAAAAGGAAAGAAATGTAGATTTAAAATTATGAAGAGGAATAAATTCACAATTAAGATTAATTTCTATTTTTTTGAATTATACAATGTAACTTATGTTGCATCATATGCTTTTAAAAAATGAAGTATGCATAATTTCTCCTATTTTAATTGAAAATAACATATTCACAATATCATTTAAAAAAGCAATTATCAAGTTTAATCTTTTAAAGCGAGTTCTATGTAAGGATTATAAGTTAATACTCTCGTTAAAATTTTTAAGGACTACTTTCGTCTACATCTTATATTTTCTCATTCAGTACTGAGACATAGTACATGATAAGGCTTATGTCTGCTATTTTAGGCGAAATAGGAATATTTGTTTCCCATTCCTCGTTTCACCCAAAATGGTGGACAGTAAAATAAATAAATAAATAAATAAATAAAACTGAAGGGAAATCACAAAAGTAAATTTCTCACTCTCAAGAATTGAGAAATTTAGGATTTAGGAATTAGATTTCTGGGCTTTCGGCATCTATGGCCATGTTAGCCCATCACGTCTTGAGGGATGACGTCCCTCGGTGATCACACTATCAGAGGAAAGGGAAGGAAGCGGCCTGGTACCTATATGTTAGGTACTATCCCGGCATTTGCGTGGTGTGAATGAAAAAACTCAGAAAATCCTCATTCAAAATGGCTGACCTGAAAAAGCTTTTTACACTTTTTCGACCGAGTGCCCCCACCGGGAATCGAACCCGGGACTGCTTGCACCGAAGAATTGAGAAATTGGTGTATATGTTATTGATATTAATGTATTGATCTCCAGCAGTATTTCTATTTTTAAATGAAGTTTAATTTTTATTATCTTTTAAGTTTTCTTTTTTTCCAAAGTAATGTTTACTTTTATTTCCTATAATTTTATGTAAAATGAATATCACACTAATTATGAACTAAAAGTAAACAGATTAATTTAACAATTACCAAGTAAAATAAACATCTCATTAGTCTCATTCGCTCACAAACTCGCTTTTTTCCGTATTCTGCACTTCTTGTTTATGGGTGTGTGCCAACCCGTTCTCGATTCTGCAGATTTACCATTCAGAATTGCTGTTGCTTTGCACTCTTCTTCACATTTCTTGTACGATCTTCCATTTATATCACGGTTCTCAACCTGGGGGTTGAGAAGATAAGCAGAAGAGGTAAATATAATTAGAATCAAATACCGGAAAATATTTTTAAATATTATTTTGAATTTTGTTCTGTAGACATATTTTTATTTTTGTACATACTATTAAGAACAACTGAAAATAGATCTACTAAATATTTTCAACAGCTGTAAAGTTGTTTAGAAATCAATTTAAATGAAAGAGAATCGGATTCGATATTTGTAAGATGAATGAATGAATTTTAAGGAAGTTACTGTATCCACTATATACAACAAATGGATTCTACTATTATAGAAATAGATGGATATCGTGAGATCTCAGCAATAGGTATATTTAAAATCCCACACAAGCTTATTACAAACCAAAAATTATAAAGGGGTCGCTGGTAAAAGGATGTGATAAAATTGGGTCTTGATAAGAATTAGGTTGAGAATCACCGTATATGATTCTCATAATACAAGTTTTTATCACTTCTTTTACTAGGGACAAGTAGCCTTCACGTTTTAATTTTACTTGCAAAGTATAATAATAAGTTGAAATCACTAGCATAATTAACAGCACAAAATGTCAAGTTTTAATATTACACGCTTTTTTAGAAAGGGAAAGGCAGATCGGTCCTAATTGGCTGAAAAGTTGATTTTCCTATATAACCGTCAGATCATAGAAACTGCAAACTTCTGATTAACTGAAGGAAGAATGAAAAGTTAAGTTTCAAGAAAATCAACAGAATTGTAATTTCTCTCGATTTCCACAATTATTTTAGTGTCCGCCATTTTAGTTAAATGCAACAAGATCCTCATTTCATTTTAAAATGACAGATACAAAGCTTATCATTTATTTATCACAACTTTATGAAAAAATTGGTGAGGGGAAGCAAGGATTAGGCCAAACGATGCAAGATCGGTAAGCACTGGCGTTCACGCAAAATTTTGGAACTTCTTGTCTTAAGACTTGCATACAACATTAAACTCCCTAGTCCTGTAGATTAAGCTTCCATTGATTTTCCACCTCTTACACATAATCTTGAATCACTAAAAGCAAGTTATGTTGACAAAAAAAGGATCAATAAACATATTTCATGTACAGGTTAAGCAATACTTCCAGCATAATTCATGAATTGGAACAATGTATGCATGCTTAACACTGTTAGTAAGTGTACACCTGATTTGTTCAATATAAGTAAATAATTAAATAAATAAATTTTACTCTCTTATTCACAATAGCCATATACGCCTAAACCCTCAGAAGTTCTGAGTATGATATCATTACAGTGCATCACAACATTTTATCACCGTATATGATCACATACATGACGCATGACGGAAATCTCATTTACCAAATTTTCAGTTTTATTACCTACTTAACTTTCACTCTTCAATTTATCCGTTCTTTGCACAACAAGCAACGTTCACCAATTTTCAAAAATAAATTATATCACTTTTTGTATTTCTGTTATGTGGAACTTAACACACAGTTTTTTATGCTCCTTGCAGTATTCGTGTTATGTGTTGCGTAAACTGCGTTCAAACATTATATATATATATATATATATATATATATATATATATATATATATATATATATATATATATATATATATATATATATATATATATATATATATATATATATATATTATTTTACCAAGATCCAAGACTTTTAAACTTTAAATAAGATCAATTAAATAATTAAGTGACCTGATTGTCTCATACCTTCCAGTGCTACAAGCAGTAAAAGATACTATTCCACGAAAAACATGCAGGTAACAGGTGACAGGTAATAATACTTCCACTGTGGCACGAGGTCGGATCTTCTATAGAAAAGACAAGAAAGTTAACTATTTAACCACTTTATTATTGGATACGAGTACTGTTGGTCGAAGGTATGTTGATTCTGATTACTATATGGATAATAAGATCGAGACATCTAAAATGGGTGGGACGCATCGCTCGTATAGAAAGTACACGTGGGGTATAGCCTATCGAGTTGTATAAATATTTGGGTAGACCGGGGAAAGGATGAGAGGGTAACATAAAGCAGGCTTTCGAGAAAGGTGGTAACAACAATCCCATTGGATTGTCGGCACAAGATAAGATTGATAGGCGAGCTGTTGATTCTGCGACAATGACCTTACTTGCTTTTTAAACCATAAATTAAGCCGTAGCTTATGGATGAGTGATGCATTACGTAATTCCGGCATTCAGTGGATGTTTTGCATTCACCTATAACCAATATATTGGAAGAGAAAATTCAGAATTGTAATGTGTGTCTAAGTTTCCAAAACTAGAAACATTAAAGAAGAAGTAGACCAAATGAAAAGAAAGTGAGGAAATCTTAATTGAAGTAAATAAATAAATATAAATTATGTATTGGGTTTGCTTTGTTTATCTAGTAGCCAGTATTGCAGGTTAAGCAATACTTCCAGCATAATTCATGAATTGGAACAATGTATGCATGCTTAAGTATGATATCATTAAGCATGCATACATTGCGTGGTGTTCTGCTTACTGGAAGCTGCTATTACTAATAGTTTATTCCGAATATTTAATGAATTATATTCAACACTCTGCATTATTTTTAAATTATTATTTCAATATTTATAATAATGCATTATTTTGTTTATCACTCGGGAAAAAGAAGCGCTTTCTAACTTCTAGCAACGCTATAGTCCTCCTATTAGCCTTACTATTTGGGTCAAAAAACGATTCTCTTAAAAAAAAATCTTGTACGTAAGTACTCATCCATTAATAATAACATGGCAGATATCGACATGGCATATATATATATATATATATATATATATATATATATATATATATATATATATATATATATATATATATATATATATATATATATATATATATATCACAAGATTATACGTTTATACATTTTCATTATTAAATATATTTTAAGTCTATTTTTATATACTGTCTCCGACATTTCAAAAATATCTATAGCAGATATCTTTTCAATTGCATTGTAGAAAGCACTCATTCTCCATATGGGAGACTTAGCGAACATATTTATTTTTGCCATTTTGCAGTAAAATGTATTGTTATTTCCTACGCGGGTTGTACCTGACGGAACATGCAATTGAACCTTCGAAGTAAGATTGGGACAGTGAATTTTACCATGTAGTAATTTATGTAAAAATAAAATATCCGTATGTTCTCTCCGTTGTTTCAAAGTGTGCATATTCGTTTTGTACTGTTTCTGAATATAACTCATATTTTGGATACATGCCAGTTTTTCTATAAGCAAGTAATTTCAAGAATTTTGATTGTACCCTTTCAATCATATCTATATGTTTTAGTGATTTTGGTGACCAAGACAGAGTCGCATATTCTAATTGTGATCTCATAAAAGCGAAATGGAGTTTTTTTTAATGTAGCATCGTTTTGAAACTCCTTACCTACTCTCATAACAAAACCAAGATTTCTGTGTGAATTATTAATAATTGTTTCAATATGATAAGAAAACCTAACTTAGGATCAAATAACACTCTAAGATCTTTAACTAAGCTAGGTGTCTCTAAAGTAGTTCCTTCAATAAGTAGTCATTTTAATGCTGTTTTCTTTGCGGGTAAAGGAAAGAGTTTTGCATTTATTCACGTTCAACTTAATCTTGTTATTGTCACACTAGTTCATAATATTTGCAATTTTACACAGTCTTCAAGTGAATTAATTTCGGAAAATATTTTAAGATCGTCTGCGAATATAAGAGTATTAGAATAATGAATTAAAACGTTTGGTCATTTATGACTAATAGAAATAAGAGTGGACCACGATTTGAACCCTGAGGGACTCCAGATAAAGCTGTGATTTTTTTTTTTTTTTTTTGGAAACATATATTTTGTAAATGACGGCCTCTTGACAATTTTGCAAATAAGACGCGAAAAAAACTTTTTGCTTGCATAGAGAAATTAAAAGTCGTTAGTTTTTGTAACATTACGTCATAGTCAACAAATCAAATGCTTTTGAAAAGTCAGTATAGATCACGTATACTTGACCCCCTCTATCCAATTCATTTGTAATAAAATCTGTAATAATGGCTAAATCAGTGAATATTGATCTATACTTAAGAAGCCATGCTGCTATACTGATATGACGGATTTCACATGATACATTATCCTCTTGAATATTACTTGCTCAAACTCCCTGGCAAATGCTGATAAAATAGAGATAGGCCTAAAATTCTGTATGCTCTTCGCATCACTAGATTTAGGGATAGGACAAATTATAGCTTCTTTCCACCTGTCCGGAAACACGCTTGTTTTTAATGACATATTTATGGGGATGTTTAAGAATGTCTATACACCCTTTAAGAATGTACGATGGTATACCATCCGATCCGCAAGATCTTTTGGGTTTCAATATTCTTATGGCTTCCTCAACTTCCTCTAGAACTATTTCATTTATATATATATATATCTTATGTTGCGTAAACTGTCCCATCAGGCATGGAACTATGTGTGTCAGTGTACAGGCGCTCTACCATTACTGTACACTAAATTAAAATAGCGAGCAAATTCCTCTGTAATATCATTGTTGTTTCTTAATTTCTTACCATTACACGCAAGGAAACCTGTAGAAAAGTTGCCTATTTTTACTTTTTATAAAATTCTAAAGTTGACTAGGGTCCCTTCCTACCACGTGTTCCGATTCAAAAACGAAAGACTTATGTGCTAACACTATTTCTATTTTCAATTCTTTCCGGAGTTTACAAAATTCCCATTTGTGAAATGAGACATAGCCCATACCGTTTCTCCATTTTTATGGTGATAGTACTTACATTTAATTTTCTTAATAATATTGAATTTTCTTAATAACCAACAGGGATAATTTTTGTTCAAGAATTTCCTAATGGGAACTCTAACATGTATCGCATTATAAATAATTTTATAGAACTTATCAACAATCACGTTAACATCATTCGGATATTTGAGGCAGTCTCAGTTAGCCTTTAAAAAATGAAATGAAATCTTTGAGTTTTACGTCTCCACGGTTATGCCGGTTAGGCTAAAGGAGACGGTGATGATGAATAATGAATGAAATGGTAGAAAGAAGAAATTGGGAGGAAACCCACGTACACGGTGTTTGTCTACCACAAAGTTAACTTGGTGGGGCTGGGATCGAACCCGAAACCCCAAGCATCAGAGGTCCCTGCTGCTATACTGCTATACTGATCTATCACTGAGCCACCCCCAAATAAGCCTTTAGTAATTCATTGCACATTTTAGTAAAGTTTACCTTTCTAAAGTTAAAACCTTGCAGATTGTTTTGCAGTTTATCTCTTATTGAAGGTTGATTCAGATACAATAAGCTTCTAATGCAGCTTCAGAAACCAAAGGGTGCTCTACTCTTTCAATAATTACTAGACTTAACTGGATAATCCGAGGAAATACGTCTTTCAGACCACCTACATATATAAATGCATCAATATTTGCAAAACTACCAAAATAAACAAATCATAGAGTTGCTAAAATTTTATTTTTGGATTTTATAAAAATCCTAGAATCAAACTTCTGGATTAAATAGATAACTTTAATATATATATATAGTTCTAAATTCAGAGATACGTCAGACTGAACAGGCTTGGAAAATGCTCTGCAGTGGTCTTTATAAGGTATCAAAAGCTGCTTGAAGGTTAGATCGGTAGGAACGACGCAACAAACTGGTTCCAAAATTAGTAGAAAGATAGCTGCACATATATGTACACAGCAATACAGAGAGAAAGAGAGAGAGAGAGAGAGAGAGAAAAGAGAAAGAGGAGAGAGAGAGAGAGAGAGATGTTGATGCTCCGGATGAGTGTTAATGTGCCAAAATATTTAGGCCTACATACTTCCTTTCTCAATATCAACTTCCTTCCTTTAAATAAAGTTAAAAAGAAAGAGAGAACGGAACAGGATGATGACTAAGCCTGTTATATTTATCACATAATCCTTGTTTTTACCTACAAAAAATACCTTGCATTCAGGCGAGCTAAATATTTTCTACAAAAAAATCATGGATCACTACTGCTTTAAGGACGACAACACAATTATCACGATCTTCATAGTAGATTCCGTTGCTTCTAAATCCTAAAATCCTTGTTCTTCGATTAAGAATACCAATAGAATAGTTGAGGTACCTTCACTTAGACCACAATATCTTGCAGTGGATTAGGAGTTGGATTTGTTTCTAATGATTTTAGGTTGTTTAGCGAATATATATATTTTTAATTCTCATTTTATTATGCCACTTATCAATTATATTGAACAACTAACGCTACCGTATTATAAAACAGTATCTTAATAGTATTCTCATTTCCCGTCCTTATTAATATAGAAAAAAATGTCTGAATGTATCATCGGACTTTTACATAGAAAGAAGTAATCTAAAGCCACCAAATTTTGTAATAGATTAACTTTCACCAGATCTAATCGCGTACAAAATATCATTTTTTAAATTTTTGACTCGAAGGAGGATTAGGATTACAATTCAAAAAAATTGATTCAGTTTTAAAAAAATAACAAACAGAAACAACTCTTTAAATTTTATTTGTTTATTTTTAATGTACAAAATGTCAGAACAAGAATATGTATATATTTAGAGCAACATTTATCGACCTAGAGAAAGGTTTAAGCTTGCTTACAAACAGGGATGTAATGGAGGGTATACGCGGGTATACGGCGTATACCCACCTCTAATATTTGGGAACTATCGTATAGCCAGCTAAAATTTAGGAAATACGCGGGTATACGCTACATTCGATCCATAGTATACTCACGTCATTGGAACAAACAACAACTGTTTTTCATGTACTATATTTCAAAAGAAAAAATCTCACTAAACAGCTGATCGTCAGGCTGTTGCCGCGAATGATGTCTAAATTCTTTTAAAATGTTTGCGTTTCGGGGTGTGAGAATCGAGTTTTCCGAGAATCCCTTCTATAATAAAGAACAGCACTCTGAACCTGCAGTGGTTTTTCCTCAAGATGTCAGATGCGTTGTCTCTAAAGATCAGTGCAGAACTCTTTTGTTTCTAAAGATCAGTGGGAGATAGAGTTGAGGGTGAGGAGTAGGGCCTATATTCATGAAGTGACATTGAATTTTTTCTGTTTTTACATAGGAATGACCATAGTTTTCACGCCCACATTGATCCAAATTCAAGTCTGCCAATTGGATATAATTAGAGTGAGGCAGTATGAGATGGAACAAGCTCCTTTCTAATCACGCAAGGAGGTTCCGAAAAAATGTGGTCTTTACTTTAGTTCAAAGGTTAAGAAAAAATTAAATGAATATATTTGCTCCAAGAAATCGTTAACCTCCACAAAAATAACACATGTGAATTATCGTCGGGCTAGTTTGAAGCATTCACTGTCGTTCCCGATATCATACAGTACTATTCATTTGTAGCCGCAATTGAAATCAGAGAAAGCGGAAATTGATTTCTATAAATACTCAGCAGCTAGTACTGTAGTAGTAGTTTTCCCGCAACCTACTGAGAAAAAAAAGGAAAGGGTAAAAATAAACATTTTCCTTGTTTTTGTTTCATTCAGATAAAAAAATATTTGAAGAAAATTTGATAACAGGAGGGGGTAGAAAACAAAAGTCAAAAAGGAGTTGTAGCGTATGAGCATGTTACAGCAATCTATGATCATTTCAGTACAATCGTTACTTTGAAAATATTTGCTTAGTAGTGTTTGAAATTTCTTTTTGGGTTGACGAATTAAGAGTTGCTTCGCAATTTGTAAGATGTCCAAGAAAGTGCTAGAAAATTGGTTAAAAAGAAAAGTGACAATACCATTGTAAATTCCGTTGTTGAAAATGCAAAAGTAAAGACATCGAGAAATAGCGAAAAAAAAAAAAATCCAAAGAACATGTTAATTTGCCAGCTACTACTTTAGAGAAAGACGTAAGTATATTTGTTTATTTATTTCATGTAACATACATAAGAAGCCGACACATCCGGATCTTCATCTCAACGCAAGCAGCTTCCACCACAAGTCACAACCTCTTACGTGTTAAACACCTTGATCCAGTGGCGTAGCACACTTTTGCGGGCCCCCCTGCAAAATATAGAGAAGGGGCCCTAGTTGTAAAGCCGATAGTTATGGCAACAACAATAAAATGCCTTTCGACCAAACCTACAAGGGGAGGTAGATTGTAAAATTTGTACAGGGGAAAGATGTTATTGATTTGTGTAACTCATGTTATGCAACCCGTTTCACAACTAAGGAGAGAGTGGTTGCCGAATGGAAAGGATAATTACTTTGGTAATTTTTCGAGGGATTTTCGCTCGTTATCCGGGCTTTTCATCAGACCGGCTTTCAAGTGATTTATAACAAATTTAGTGTGTAACAGTTTTAACTGACCATGGTTTTGAGGTCTATGGACCATGAAACGGAAAACTGTGTTGAAATTCGACTGTAATATACAGGTTTAGATTTTTTCGAAATATTATTATTATTATTATTATTATTATTATTATTATTATTATTATTATTAATAATAATAATAATAATAATAATAATAATAATAATAATAATAATAATAATAATAATAATACATGCAATTTCTACTTACAATTAATCTTGAACTTTGAAACGTCTTTCTCGTGGAGCATTCTTGCGAGCAAAATCTTCCACTAAAGAATGGAGATTTAACTTGCGTGCTCTTTCAACTTCGATGCTTATCATACTAAGAGATGACAAACGTTCCTGCATCATCGAACTGCGCACATGGTTCTTAATTAATTTTAGTTTTGAAAAAGATCGTTCTGCTGAAGCCACTGTCACAGGAAGAGTTAAAAACAATTTTAACGCCACAGAGACCTCAGGAATACTGGAAATAATCACATGATTTTTAATAAGGGCCAATTCCGCAAAATCTTTCAGTGTTTCCACTTTTAAGCATTTGATATCATTTCGAAGTACATTACGGGTCATAGGTAACTGATGGGGGAATTCTGAAGAAATATCACTCGGATAGCTCACTACAAGTCTTTCCGCCTTTAAATGGAGTTCCTTGTCACTACTGTTCACGAGAACACTGGATTAAAACACTCAAATTTTTCAGTGATGGTCTGTAATTGGCTCAATACAGTATCCAAATAACCATAGAAAACATTAATTCTGAAATATTCTTCTGAATTACTTAGTCTTTCATCCTCACATAATTCGTCAAAAAACTTTTTTGCTCTACTTGGACGTTCGATCCTCCACATTTGTGCCATTTATTCAGTCTCTTTCTTCACTTCGTCAAAAGAATTCCTTAATTCTTTAAGTGAAATAAGTGCCTCACCCAGTAATTTTGTTACAGTTTGTACATCTTCATTTGGTGACTGCATTTTTTTCTATACGATGGTCCAGTATTCTTGGCCACAACAATAGCCAATCAGGAGCCAACATTTCCCTCGGCCAATCACAAGCTCCTATTCATAGCTTATTCATATAAGTAGTCACCATATATACATCCCCACATCTCCGGTCTCATCATAAATCAAGTGCTCCACGGACCGAGACAGACAAGCTGGAGTTCACGAGACAGTATTGACGTTAAACAAACTGAACGGTGAGGTTTCACTATTTGCTCCCCTGTCCCTCTTGAGTGACCGAGCTTAGAGTAGGTACTCTTGCATGTTCAAGCCTTGTCAACAGTCGGAGAGCAAATAGGCTAAGTTTATTCCAAGGGGACGACACTCTAGTTACACCCATAAACAACTACACGTACACTCATACACAGACATACAACATCGTACCTCTTCACACCTTGCGGTATTATACCAAGGGGCTGCTTACACCAAGAAAACAAACCAACATCTACCCACCTTGTAAATTACTGGAAGCAGAGTAACGAAGTGTTAAGACCCTTTTTAGGCTCACGCAAGAATTAAAAAAAAAAGGAAATATAAAAACGCCACGGAACGCAAGGACTAGAAGCATTCTAAGCAAAAACAGACAAGAGATGTTACACGTAGAAGACCAACCAACAAATAGAGGAAAAGAAAGGAGGCATTTCCAGGTATCGCCACAGAACTCGACGCAAAACACTCCTGAAAGAGAGCCACCTTCTGAAAAAGGCTCCTAGAAGCTACCTTCTCTCTAGCTACGGGATCACCTAACTCCATCTATAGCTATTCTGACGCAGCGAAATCACTTACACTACGAGTTCGAAACATATGCACACTTACTAGTAGACAAAGAAATACTCAAACATGTTTTAGAATAACTGCTGCTACACGGATATTGCCCATACAGCCACACTCATGAAGATCGCATAACCAAGACAAGATCCATGAAAAGGATAGATGTAAAGATGAACAGAAAGAAAACCGGAGTGCAATCCAAGAAAATACTACACATCATAATCAGAAAACAATCAATCAGAAAGGACCTCACTGAGCGCCTGCAAAGCCCAGTATAATAATAATAATAAAAAAATAACCACAGTAGCCGACGACCATACTGACCATTCCTGAACAATGACAACCAGATCAAAAAAGTCATCACAACAGAAGAAAACTTACCGAAAAAATACACCACCACATAATATACCACCACCTCAACCTGATCGAGGCTGATAAAGCAGATATACACCAAGGGGACCATGACATACTGCTCAATAAGATAACCCACAGAGAACCACAATACCCAATCAGGAGCCAGCATCCTTTAGCCAACGAGAATAAAAAGTTTTTCAACTGAATTCCATGTTGTGGGCTTTGCCTCTTCTTCGCGTGTATGGGCATTCAATCTGGATGATCTTAAGGAATATGATTCAGATGCTTAAGCCTGCCTCCAGTATAAAATCTTATCTACACAAAATATAATATACCTTAACTCCCAGAACATTCTCTCCGCAATAACATCAACAGAAAATACACACATTGGACAAACTAGCCTTTTATAGGCTAGACATCCCTAACCCGTTCGAGAAAAAAACAGACTACTTGACTTGACTTGACTCCGAGCTCTTCATCACAATCCATGAAGATGAATGCAATGACTGCATTCGAAAAGTCGGATGTCAATACCTTCACCTGGCTGGTAGTACGAAGACTTACTGAAATTATAAAGGTTGTTATGGCATCTCCGGCTTGATGACGAAGATGTCAGAGGAATAACGTTCTTCGTTAAAGGCATTCGAAAGGAAACTACTTGGAGCCTACAAGTTAGGTAGCATTTCGACATTTGCCTGGTGCGAATGAAGAAACACCTCTCTTATGACAGCTGATTTGCAAAGATTTTTTTCACACCTTCTTGACTGATTTGCTATTATTATTATTGCAATTTACATCTGTGTGAATGGCTCCAGTAGATACAGAATTCCACAAATTAAGTCAAAATATCGTAGATAATTGTGGATTGAATGGTGCAAGGTTTAATGAAATCTTGCGTAATTTCCCGAACATTTTGAATGTGGCATTTTTCAAAAATACAAGTAAAGTTTCCTCTGAAATTCACAATAGTACTTCTAACACTATTAGTCTATGAGCTACTAATGCTCAGCGTTTCGATTTTCAGCCCTTTCCCGCGCTCATAACTCGGAAAGGACGCCGCTTTCGACTTCAGTGTAACATTTTTTTTTTTGCATTTTTTCCTGTCTATTTTCAACTTCTAAGCGCTGTACTAGTAATTATGAAACACCCTACATCTATCTATCTATCTATCTATCTATCTATCTATCTATCTATCTATATCTATCTATCTATCTATATATATATATATATATATTAATATATATATATATATATATATATATATATATATATATATATATATATATATATATATATATATATATATATTATCCTATTTAAGAAAGTAAGGCACAGTATCTGGATTATATCAGACCCTAAGTAAGGTTTGTAAGCAAGCTTAAACCTTTTTCTAGGTCGATAAATGTTGCTCTAAATATATCACCAATGTTACCCAATCAGTGGTTCGCAGAACCCCGGAGGCCCCGAAATATTTAAAAAGGGTCCACAGGAGCTTTATGTTTATTGAATTTCATCTTATCATGTTCTTCACACACACCTCTGATATTTGTAATGTATAACACATTACCCATGGTAGAAATAAGACAAGGTAAGCCCATCAGCGAACGCGTTTGCGTCCTACTCGCGCAATGACGTCACCTTCGACACACGCTCGGGAAAGTAGTCGCGCTGTCGCCGTATATTCTCTTTGGAACCTCAATGTGAAATTACTGTTTCCTCCTGATTTCAAGATATCCATTTGCTATTTCTGATTTAGATGCCTATTATATTACTGGAATTTTATTCCGGCATGGGAATATATTTCATTTTTTAATTGCACATCAAAAGAAAAGTAGGGTAAACCATGTATTTCAATATACCCTTATTACATCCAAAACAATCAAACTTTCATCTTATACGGTATAGACAAGTTTCCCCACAACTTTAGAAGTATTGTCCGTCGTGTTTTTTTTTTCTTAAATGGTTTCCCTAGTAGGCCTAATCCACTTGCATTTACCAATAAATGTTTTTTTTTATTTTTATTTTTATTTATTTTTTTTTTTTACTGAATTCAATTCTCTTACTTCACCACTTTCTTCATTTTATTGTAAAATATTCTTTTGCGGAAAGAGTGTTTCAGTTGCTTGTTTAGTTCATTTATTCTTATGCATGTTCTAAGTCGGATAAAATATGTTAAAACTTTCGGTTTATACTTATTATCAAGTTAATTTTTCATGATACTTGTTAATTTTCTAATGATGCCCCATTTCTTTCCAGATAAATTCTCGTTCTTTTTTGAGATATGCAAGAAAATATTTGTTAGCTATTTTGATTGTGTCCAGACGTTCCTTTGATAGAAATGTCAGTCCTCCTTTTGAGATTAATTTTGTCTAGTTGTATTGCAGCAGGTTCTTCGACAGAGAGCTGCGAATATTTGAGTTTAAATTTGAAACCTACCCGCCCAGCTATAAATTCAAGATTGTTCTTCAAGGTCACGCTTATTTAATGAACATATTTCATCTTCATCATTTCCATTTTCATTTTCTTGTAAAATATACATCAACAATTGCACTGTTGTACATAATTCATCATACAGTATGGAGTTTTTCAAATATATATCTTCAATTAATGTAGGTCTTACTGTTTCCTGCTGCGTAGAAGATTCTTCGATAACTTTGACATTTTTACCGTGAGTAAATAAAGCAGCAGAATACTTTCCCATTATATACATCCTCTTAGTCTGTGCTTAAATCCTGGAGAATCCGGATGGTCGTTGCTTGGACTCATGCCTCTGATATAAGAAAAAAAAAAAAAAACTATCTTGACTTAATTTCCTTGTCAAGAGCAATTTTTTTCTGCATATTGTTGTACTTTAATTCTTCATCAAAATGAAAGGAACAATACTTTCTTATTCCGTGCTTGATCTAAACAAATAATTTTAGAAATAATAGGATTATTAGAAAAGATGAAACATGTAACATATTAAAGGGAGTTGCTTAAAATTGAAATTATTGCATAACAAAAGCTACAGCTATGAAAATATCCGAATAAGTTATCTTCTATTATCCTGATAAAGAAAATAAAGTTGACGTACTGTAAATGATGAAAAGAACGTGAATTTAAATATAAATTTTCATTCCAAAATACTATCTTATAAATCACTGCTGAATATTAGGAAATAAGCGCATATAGATTAAAGTTACGTAATTAACTTGGAGCTTCAAAAACAAATACCCAGAAACCGGCATGTAAAGTCTAGCTTATGCAGATTTTTTTAAATTGAATAACTGCCTTCGGTTAGCCGGGGTCTTCGCCCCCAGACCCTGCATTTGCTTTTCCCACGGCCTCTCACTTTTCATATACCTAAGAACCCTAATCTTAAGGGATTTTGAGATATAGTATTGAATTATAACAATTGAAGCGCTTAGAATGAAAGTGTTATGTTACATTTTTCGAAACAATAAATTTTGGCGGTTCATGCACGTGGAAAGTCATGTTACATAACACATCATTTAGTGAGTTCTCCTCCCAGTGAAGAGATTTGAAAACAATGAGAGCAATGAGGAATGTATGTTAACGGATATAGTGTACAATTTCCCGAAATGTACAATTTGTTACATACCATCTTTATCCTCTAACCGCTTTAATTGCAATCACAACTATTTTCTTCCCGTCTTTTTTCCTTTTAACAGTAATATCAAAATCGCTAAAATACATAATTAACATGTTTATACTCTTAAGGGATTTCGGGAAATGGCCATTTTATTTTACCAATTACAATCCCAACACCTTTTTCTATTTTCTAAGGAAACAATAAAAAACGCAGAAACATGTCTTTACTTGTTTTAAATTTAATTATTTTAAATTAAAAACCTAAACACCAATTTTCATGTCAACAACGTGAAGGAATTTCATGATATGGCTGTCCAATTATAACCGCCCTGGTTTCTTTCCTTCTAGAGGAAATATCAAAAAACGCATATCGAATTTCATGTCTCTAAGCTTAAGCGATTCCAAGATATGGACATCTTACTATAATAATTCTAATTCCCACCCCTTTCTCATTCTCACTTCTTTTCCTTCTCGTCTAGGCGAAATATCACAAAACGCTAAAAGATGTGTATAATTGTTTTAAATGAGAAGTTCATATGCCAAACTTCGTGTCTTTAATATTCAAAGATTCCAAGATATGTACATTTTAAGATAATAATTTCTACTCGTCTTTCCCTCCTTCCGCTTTGGATTTAAAAAAAAAAAATGTCCTGTTGGGCGTTGATCAGTCAGTCAGTCAGGACTTGTTTATATATATATATATATATATATATATATATATATATATATATATATATATATATATATATATATAGAGAGAGAGAGAGAGAGAGAGAGAGAGAGAGAGAGAGAGGGAGGGAGAGATAATAAGCAAATTAATGCCAAAAGCAGTATTTAAAGCGGTAGTAGCAAAGAACACATATGTTGTGTTACTGTATGCAGTATATTCATTCATTTGGTAAAATTCTTTAATTGCTTAAATCCTTCTGCTTTGGAAATGAATGGAACTTGGTATTCCCTTCACCAACTTTTCTATTTCGTGTGTTCATTTTACAGCCATACATAGCGCATGAGGGCATTGTTAAATCTTTCAGAGTCAATGTAACAAATATAGATGAGTTGCACAGTACAAAATACAATATTTACACATACAAAATGTCATACACAACAGCATATAACAAATTAACCAAATGTTAAAATCAAAGAAAACGTAGAAAATCTTCAATAGAAATACAGCTAGCAACCTGTCAACTGAGAGGCCGCGACAATAGTATCATCTTGTTCGGAGGGTCAGTGATTTGGTGTCGAAGGTGACGTCACGCGAACGGGCAGGCTGCGCGTGGGTTTACCTTATCTTATTTCTACCATGACATTACCTAGGTCTTGAGCCAATCGAGAACAGAATGCAGAAAGAAAAAAGAAGAAAAACAAACAAAATATTCCAAGCAATATAAAACACATTAGCCTTAAGAACTGAAGCTATTAATACGCAAGCAATACTTGGTCCAACATATTCATTCGGATTAATAAACTAGATACATTCGGATAGGCCCCAACCCTTTTTGGCTGACGGCACATTTTACTTAATGTGTAGGACATATTGTATTAATAATAATATAAATCATAAGGGTGTAAAACTATAAGTTTCTATAAAGTACTGACTGTAAGTAGTATTTAGTATTATTCCTGCCACTGGAGGCGTTGACCGGTATAGATTGTCTCAAAATTAATATATAGTTTTTAAATTCTGAAATTTCGCGATACATCAGTTGACAGGAATGTACGCAGAGAGATGGATCCTGTGAACCGACCATAACGGTATAACAAAGCGGTGATGAATAAGGGCAAACTTTTTTTTACGCAATCGATTCAGCACCACAATTCGTAACCCTCTACTAAAACCGGAAGTGATTAAAGAACCGGAAGTACTTCGGTTTCAATACTGATATCCGTAGAGTAAGAACGGTAAAAGATGTCGAAAACCGGTTTTCTGCACTCGATTCAGCGTTCCAAGAATAAGTACCATATTTTAGCATAATCCTCTATTTAAATCGGAAGTGGTAGAAACCAACTATTTCCAATTTCCACGTTTATCGCCATAGAATAAAGACGTTAATAAATAACAATAAGAGTTTCCTTGCTATCGATTCAGCATCTCAAGAGAACATATCATCGCTATGTGGAACACTCTACTCAGTCCAGAAGTAGTTGAAATTTACCATTAATTCCGGTTTCAATAATGATTTTCGAAGAGCAAACATGGTAAATGATTTTGAGATAAGAAGAGGTTTCTTGTAATCGATTCAGCGTCTCAGGAACAATTTCCATCTCCTCCATTTACCATATATTTAAACCGTAAGTGGTAGAAATCAACCACTTCCGGTTTCAGCGTTCATCACTGAAGAGCAGAAATGGTAATAACTGCGATAAGTGTTATCTTACAATCGATTTAGCGCCTTAATTGTACAGGGTGGCCCAAAAGTAGGTATACAGTTCCGTACTGATCAACTCATTGCCTTTTATATATTTTTTATTGTTGTCCATCAGGTAGACTTAGTTTCTTTATTATTTGTTCTTAACGACTTTTTATTTATATCTTAAGCGCGGAACAGTCGAAGCAAAGAAACATATAAGCTAGAATGTTATACCTGATCAATGCAGCGGTATATAACTACTTCTGGGCTACCCTGTATATACAATCATCACCAGCAACACTCTATGAAAACTGCACTGAGAAAAAAATCATATGTGGGGTACGTAAAAATGTAGGTTACATTTGTAAATCCTGCAGTTTTTGAACTTACCGTACAGCAAACGTATAACTGAAAAAGTATATTTTATGTATACTTTCCGTATAAGTGCTCCGAATAAACGTACTTTCCATAAGAACGAAAGAACGGTATATAGGTGGTCAGGAAATCACATACGGATGGACGTATGTAACATATAGCTGACGTATGTAACATACGTATACATATGTAATATACGGAAGACTGTTAGATGCAAGACATCCTGCAACGGCATGATGTGATATCTAAGCGGAAAAAGGGGCAGCACATATCTAGGATATGGGTAACGTATCTAGGATATGATACGTACTGATTTCTATAGTAAACATAAGGATACCGTATATTTGTACAATATACTGCTGTCCAGATAACGGATTTTTCTCAGTGTGGAAGTGGCCGTAATTTACTAGCACTTCCGGTTTCATTATTGATTGTAATACAATAATACAATAATAACGGTAAGAGATATCACGAAGCGGTTTCTGCAATCGAAATGAAAATGAAATGAAAGCTTTAAGTTTAACGTCCCACGGTTATGCCGGTTAGGCTAAAGGAGACGGTGATAATGAGAAGTGAGTGAAATGAAGAAAGTGGGAGGAAACGGGAGAACCCCGAGAAAACCCACGAGCACGGTGTTTGTCCACCAGAAAATCCACACGGCGCGAGCTGAGATTGAACCAGGGACCCCAAGCACCGGAGGTGAACGCTGTACCACTGAGCCACCGTGCCCCCTTCTGCAATCGATTCAGCATCCCAAGAATAAGTAGCAATCCTAGGCTAACCCTCTATACAAATCAGAAGTGGTAAAACTCAACCACTTCCGTTTTTAACCTTGATTGCCACAAAAAAAAAAAAAAAAAAAAAAAAAACGGTAGCAGATAGCAATAAGCGGTATTTTCCATTCGTTTCAGCATCTAAAGAGAGCATATCGGCATCACCTGCATCACTCTACCGAGATCAGAAGTAGGTGAAATTTACAATTCTAGTTTGCATATTGATTTTTAAAGAGCAAAAACAGTAAATGATTTCGAGAAGTAATTTCTTGCAATTGATTCAGCGTCCCAGGAACAGGCTCCACTTCCTCCGTTTACCATATATTTAAACGGTAAGTTGTAAAAATCAACCATTTCCGGTTTCAACGTTCATCGTTGTAGAACAGAAATGTTAATAAATAGTGAGAAACAGTTTTCTGTTTTCTTCTTTGCAATGGATTCAGCGCCGGAATTTACCAGTAGTTCCGATTTTAATACTGACTTTTATTGAGCAAAAACGATAAGGGATATCGAAAAACTATTTTCGACATAGATTCAGTGTCAAAAGAACGACTTTTATCTCGACTATTATCTATCTTTCGAAACTGGAAGTGGTAAAAATATACAATTTTTTTTTTGGGGGGGGGGGTGTTACAACTGATTTCATAATGGCTGAAAGGAAAATAGTAACCGACAAGCAGTTTTTTTTGGCTTGGATTCAGTACCAAGAACACTTTTCATCTCTGATTTTATTCCTCTATTGCAACCGGAAGTGATAGACAGAGAAATACATGTACCTGGTTCGGCCCTATACCATTTGTGTCCGACTCGGAATGTGTCCGGCCCGGTCCAGTTTGTTTTTACTTGAAACGGACCGGGGCGGGCCAGGCCGGGTAATCCGCCGGGCCGAACGGGCGCGCCCGGATCGTGCAGGGCTCTGATAGACGTAAAACGAGATTCGTTTGTTTTTAAATTGAATATGAAAAAGTAAACCCAAGTACCTTCATATCTCTCCTTCTCGTCAAACAGTGACTTAGTCAATTTTAAAGTGATGACATCAGACTAGAAATGGAAGAAGCAACCACATCCTCTTCGGGGAGAGAGTCCCTGCCGTAGAGGATATGGCGTTTCAAACAAAGGAAGGCAATCATCAGCTAATCTTCCGTTTGAACTCTTTGGAGACAAAGATGTACAGGATGTCATTCGGGAAATGAAAGTAATGTCAAATACCCGATTTGAAGAATTACTATTTTTCTTCCAAGATTAACGTTTTCTAAGTTTCGTAGCTTATCTTTGGGTATTACGTCATATTCTACACGTCGCATACTATAAATTTATACGTTACATTTTCCTAATTTTTCTTTTATTAAGCATTCGGCCTTGGATACCCGAGTTCGATTCTCTGCGGGACCTCATGTGATTCGAATATTCCACGTTAATCAATAGGTCCAGTCTCATATAGCCTCTTCTGAAAGGGACGTTAAACTCAAAATCAACTCAACTTTTTTTTTTATTAAATTACCAAATATGCATTTATCTTAATGTTATGATACAGTTTTGTCAATAATGTTCAGGAAATATTTGGATTATGTTGGATTTCAGTTTAGTGTCCCATTCAGCAGCATGAGTATATGAGACGTGGATCTACAGTTTCCGAACCACATGAACTCCCGGCAGGAATCGAACCCGGGTCTTCAACGCCAAAGACATGTAAGTTATCTGCATAGCCACGAAGAAACTCAATATTCAGGAAATAAAAAAAACTTCTAAGTAAATACAAAAGCGCGCAAAATATTTTAGTTTCTAATTATATTTTGTGTGATCTGGATGAAAGAAGCTGAAACAGCTATTTTCACAATGTGGTCAGTGGTGCAACTAACTATGAGCTCGGGGGATCCAAGCCCTCTCTGAACTAATCTGGCCTATCTTATACAGGAGCGCTGCAGACAAATTTTGGAGAAATTTCCAAACAATCATTATTGTTTGTTATTTGTCCAGTATCTTTAAAAATATGCAAACTCTCTCTCTCTCTCTCTCTCACACACACACACACATACATTAGACAGTGCAGCACGTCGTTTGCAGACTACTGTACTAGGTAGTCTTGGCCCCTCCCGAAATAAAATCCTGGTTGCGCCACTGCATATGGCATAAACTAATGCTTCAAATATTAATTTTATTTATTTTTGTTTTGCGTGTAGGAAATAAACTTTACCTTTACAATAATACTCTTCTTTGTTCCCGCCTTTATCATTAGTATACTGACATTTCTTTCTTTGGCTTGTTCCAAACTGACAAACATTTCAACTTCATTTATAATGAGGCTAGACTATGAGTCAGTTTTTTAATAATGAAATCAAAACTTATTAAAGAAACGGAAGTTTACCAAAGATAACGATAATAAAAATATTCGTTATTAACTTTGGATGAACCCCCTAACTTCCGCTTGCTAATCAGCAGAAGCCAAGGCGAGATGGAATAGTCAACAACCAACGCAATCAACCTTCTATTTTTTCTATTTAGTTTAGTCCCATGTACCAACTTGAAAAAACATGATAAGGGTAATACGAAGTGTTGTATTTTTCTTTGTTCACCGCTATCAAGGAATACATTGCACAACCCAGGTCAAGAAACAATGTTGCAAAAATAAAATCCTACATTCGCCTTGATTTTCAAGGGACAAGGAAAGAAATATATTTGTATCACAGGCAGGAGCGTCATTTAGGGGGGACAGAGAGGGGCATTTGCCCTTCTCTGCGTTTGAGATTTATACAGATTTTATCAATAGAATAGTAGTAAGTCAGTGAAAAACGCGAAATTTTATTTATACCAAGGGGTCTTGCCCCCCAAGCCAAATCTGAAATGACCTACTGATCACAGGACATATTGGTTGATTAATTCGGAAATCTTTCAGTTTTACGTCCCACAGTTATGCCGGCTAGGCTAAAGGAGACAGTGATGATGAGAAATGAATGCAATGGTGGAATGAATAAAATGGAAAGAAAGAGTGAAACGCGAGAAAACCCACGCACACAGTGTTTGTCCCTCACAAAGCTCACTTGGCGCGAACTGGGATCGAACTAAGGACCCCATGCACCACAAATGAACGCTCTACCACTGAGCCACTGCGGCCCGACAATGCTTGTAATAAAGAGAGAAGACAAAGCCAATTAAGTAGCTCTAACATGAAGTGACCAGACGTCGCATTTTAGCCGGGATAGTCCCTTTTAACAACTGTTATATCGTTTTTTACTGCTTCTCAAATGGGCGCCTAAATGTCGGCTTTTTAAGTAAAAATTAACAAAGTATTTCGTAATTGTTACCTGAAATGTAAATGATCAGCTGTGGAAGGTGCACCTGCGTATCACACATATAACAAAATCTATCTTTCAGATCTTTAGACTGCAGTTCGAAATTTGTGCAGTATGTTTTCGAGCCAAAATTTACGCCTGTTTGTACAAAAAAGGAAAAATATTAGCCTATGCAAAATGTTTTGACTGTATTTGCATTGTCCGAAGTACAGCTTCATTTACAGAAATCTAGTTGTGTTTCTATTCTGACTGCGGTGGGAGCTCATGTGGTTCGGATTCCACGTTAATCAGTAACTTCGTCTCATATAGTCTCGTTGCTAAAAGGAACGTTAAACTCAAAGTCAACTGAACTCAAGCTATTCTGACTGATGCTTCATATCATAAGAACATTAACATTTTAAAATATTTTTCCCCACTGAGGATGTTCAGATTAACTTGTTAGATCTCAAATATTGGCTGGAGAAGCAGTTGAAATTATTACTTCTTCATTAATAGAATTTCAAAGAACTCGGGATAGAAATAAATTTGTAGATGGAGATAATACAAATCGTAACTTGTGTGTATTGAACCTTAAAAACACTGCGGCGTTCAAAATTCAATCTGGGAATCAAGTTCTATCCGCTCCCCCTCCTTCTCAGACAAATGTGCATCCTGTTTTTGCAAGTTAAATTTCTGCTCACCTTACTCTAGCAGTGATAAATTCAAGTGGTAGCCCGGGGAATAATTCTCCCCCTTTCGGAACTACTTAATTGTGCAAAGGCGTATATCCGATCGTCCTAAATGTGGAGTACCAGTATTATTGTTATACTTTTAACTTCTTGTATATTGAAATTAACGTTGGGGTAAATCCGGAAAAAAAAAATCACTATGTGGATGTATTATGTAACAGATTTAAAATGCTCAATAGCACCATAAATAGAAGTTGAAGGATTCTGACACAACAAACCTAAGGAGAAAAATTATGCAAGTATTTTTGGATATCTGACCGAAGATGAGATCCGTTTTCTTGATAATGCGTAACAAACCTAAGGAGAAAAATTATGCAAGTATTTTTGGATATCTGACCGAAGATGAGATCCGTTTTCTTGATAATGCGTAACAAACCTAAGGAGAAAAATTATGCAAGTATTTTTGGATATCTGACCGAAGATGAGATCCGTTTTCTTGATAATGCGTATCTACGCATACAGCATCAAACTGAAAACTGTTAATTTAATTTTACTTGATGGTTTATTCAAAATATTCTTAGATACAGAATTGAACAATGACAAACTTTTGAATCATTGACTGTTTTAGACGCTACAATTGTGTAAGTAATAGATTCGTTCTAAAATTTAAATCTTATCTCGTACTTTTTCGAAAAGTTTTGGAAAATGTGTAAAATTCAAGAAAGAGCCTGAAAGTGTTGCTCCTGGGCAAGAATGTATCACTTGCCGTACAACTATGATCTATCGTCATTTAGTTTCACATGTCTGTACATTGAAGTAGTAATAAAATCAACTGATCATCAGGATCTTTAATGAGCCGCATCTTTAAGGCTAGCCTGTGAATTTTCTGAGTTTCAGCCAGAGTTTACCATTTGGTTTCGATTTTTGGTCCAACTCGACCTGTGTCCAATCAGTACTCAAATCAGCCCCAAAGGCCTCCATTAATATTCAGATGTCTATTAACTTAAATGGTCTCCTTTTTTTCCTTGATGACTAATTTGGTACTACAAGAGATCGGGAAATATCTCTTAGCATAAGATGAATATTAACTGACGTGCGAAAGTAATGAAGCCATAGTTATTTAGTTCTCGCAGAGATGGAACTGGCCATGAGTTACCAGGTCATTTGGTAACGTCTTTTGTTCGGATCATTCGGGTCTGGGTCTTGCTTTTTAGAACCAGTCTGACCCTGTGACCTAGAAGCAGCCGAAATATCACCTCTGCAGCGTTACTGCAGAATTTTATAGTTAATTAATCAACTCACTGCTTGAGCTAGAACATTGGAGAAAGAAGTCTATTTCGTGGGCTTTTGAATAAGGAGTTGAGAAAAAGACTCATGAAATGCACCGTGATGTATTGTAGTGCATGGGGCAAAATATGGATAGTACACCAAAGCAACGAGAAAGAACAGAAAGTTTCTAAAATGTGGGTATGAAGAAGAATGGAGATATTAGCTGGGGTCGAGTAGAAAACGAATAAGAGGGTAGGGCGAGAAAAAAAAAACAATTTTAGATGTAATTGAAAAGAGGTAGAGAAGTTGGTTGGGACATTGCTTGGGAAGGAAGTATGAGGGACGTGCTAGAGGGCATGGTGGTAGGAAAGAGAGGGGAAAAGGAAGGAGATGATGGAGGATATCAAACCAAAAAAGTCATTCGTGAAGGCGAAAACATTCCTATTATATTGTACATGTTGTTTAAAAAAAAACACACACACAAAGGAAAGTTTATTCTTGGGAGTCAGTTTTCTTAAAAATCACTCAGGCAATTTTTTCATATTTGGTAAAGAGTTTTATTAGTAGCCTGATAACGTAGTATTAATCATTTGACCTTTAAAAAAAAAGACACAAGGGGAATTTATTCTTCGAGATGAGTATCTTCGGATGATTTTCTCAGAAAGGACCCAGGCGATTTTGATTTTATTTTATCAATAAACCTACGTTGTTACGCAAATCACTTCTCACGAAAATATTTACACAGCTTTATATTATTATTATTATTATTATTATTATTATTATTATTATTATTATTATTATTATTATTATTATTATTATTATTATTATTATTATTATTATTATTATTATAGACTGGGTTTTAAGGTGCAAAAAAAGGTGCTAATAGGATATCTTTATTAAGTGCTACAGTATACAGTTACATGAACATTCTTTATTCATTTCACCAGCAAATATTGTTAAAATCTTGCCTTTAAACATTGGACATATATTGCGGAATTGTTTTATTTAATCCCAACTTGTACAACATTCAACATTATTGTAATAAAATTGTGGTTGAAACCAACTCGGTATTGTAAAAAAGAAAACTTTAATATAGCAATACTGTGGCTTGAGAAACTGGTTATACTTGATTATGCACAACATTTCTATGTTTTCGAATATTAGTTTCAGTTTGGAGCTCAAGAGTTCCTTGTATGCGGAGGAACTTAGCTCGACATCAATGGAAACCAGAGGTTCATATCTTGTAAGCACATGGACAGGAAGTTCATTGACGTTGGAAATATTTCTATGTTCGGATTGTTTTGCAAATTCAGTTCAAATTTTTCCCTAGCAAATCCGTCAGGATTGCGTCTGAATTTATGGAATGTTGTCTATGTGTAAACTAGATTGAAAATAAAACATTGTTCTGTCCATTTTTTAAAAAAAAAGAGAAAAAGGGACAATAAAAGTGCTGAAGGCTATAAGAAGTAAAAAAGTGAAATTTTATCAATCTAGTAAAAAAGGTGCAACAAAGTGCGTTCATTTCAGTTTGTTTTATGACCGGAAGTAGTTATTTTGAACTTTGGTTGTTATAACAACTACGTTTTTAGAAAAGGTGCTGCACCTTAAAATCCGCTCTCTAATAATAATAATAATAATAATAATAATAATAATAATAATAATAATAATAATAATAATAATAATAATAATAATAATAATAATAATAATAATAATAATAATAATAATAATAATAATTATTATTATTATTATTATTATTATTATTATTATATTATTATTATTATTATTATTATTATTATTATTATTATTATTATTATTATTACTATTATTATTATTAAAATTAAAATTTCCTCAAATACAACTCATGCAAATTTATTGATATAAACAAATACTTCATTACTAACCTTCATACAGGCATAAATCATTTCTCATAAAAAAATCCAGAAATGGTAGTTTACTTTTGAGGATGAATTTTCTTCGAATGAAGTTCTCCTAAAACATAATTTTGTTCGTAATTCATAAACAAGTGTCATATTAATAACTACAGAATAATATTATTTAATTTACGAAATTGAAGTGAGAAAGTTCAATGCGGTGGCCCATACGTGTGATTATTAGGCTTCGGATTTTTAGGTCCAAAAAAATTCAAATTAGGATTTTAAAAATTGCATTTTAGGATTTTATAGGTTTTTAAAAACACCGTTTAGGATTTTTAGCGTTATATTACTGAAAACGGAATATGACTACACTTTAAACACTTTGTTAGCTATTTCATACTTAAATGGTAACCTTAATTTAGTAAGCTTTATGCTAACCCTCCTAATGTCGAGCAGACAATTTTAGTAACCATTCGAATCTAATGGCTAACATGCGTCCTTCCTATGTTCGTTTCCTGGGTTCGACCTCCAGGCAAATACAAAATTTCGGGTAAAAATCCGAGTGTGGTTCGGTTCTCACTTTAAGCGGTAGGTACCATAGTCTCACTTCTGAAAATTAAGCTCCAGTTAATTATCAATCAGTTTACGATAGCGCAGAAGGTAGAATCATGCTATTTCTAGACTGTTATCCAGTACAGTATTTTTAAGTTCTTCTAACGAAATTTTGTTTAACAGTAAACGTGCCTGAAAATAAACTATGTTGACATTGCAGAATGACGTTAGATGCACCAAATTATTACTTGTACCATCATGTGTCCTTCGTTAGGACAAGAAGAAAAACTGGACTGTTTTGGTTGTAACTGAATTATGTTTTTGGAAATTCAGCTCCAACAATACATTAATATAACGGGAATGAAGGAAAGAGAGGAGGGGAATTTTCAGTGATTTCTTCATCACTAACCTTGTTTTGAAAGTAGATAATACTGTACGTATATAGACTGCACACGAGTGCATGTTTTCACGGATAAGTACGTCTGACCTTAACCATTTTCTCAGATTGTATCAATTGTGTTCTACTGCCTGAGGTTTATGTACATACACTATTTGTTATTGTAGAGAGCATAATGAGGTCACTCGTGTGTTTTATGAGGAACTACAAGAGGAATTTCAAGGCCAGGAGACCAAGATAAGTTTTGAAAATAGAGAACAGTTACACATCAATTCTGGACGCGCGAATTTAAAATGGTTTCAATATAATTCCAATAAAAGAATTGAAAGACAATTACATATTATTATGGTCGTATAGTCTCTCGCATTATCTTTTCCGCTTAATTGCAAATGGTTAAAAAAAAGGAGTGGACGCTTTGCAAATGTGAGTGTAGAGAAAAATGAAAAATGTGGCTCGAACAGAAAACGAATGAAGAATTGTCACCGGAATAGCAGGGGAGATAAAATCAAGTTTTAGATGTAATTAAAAAGAGAAACTGTTTGGGTCATTTGCTGAGAAGGAACTGTATCGTGAGGGACATGATCCAATATACGGTGACATGAAAAATAAAATAGAGGAGGTGAAAGAGGCTACAGTTGATGGATGATATTAAAACAAACCCCAAAAAAATCTGCGTCAAGACGAAGAGGTTAGCTGATAGGTGATCGAAAGATTCTCAATTTGTATAAGTGACAATAGTGGCAGCTCCAGAGTTTTGCAAGAGGAAAGTCACAGTTACGCCGAAACTGATTTTGCCTCCTCTCTTTTTCGATTTTGGTGCCTCTAGTGATTTTTTTTAAACTTTGAAGGTATTGTTAAAATTCTTATGTGAAGCACAAATATTGCAGGAAAAGTTACAACGAATTTCCATTGCATGATTATATCCAGTACATGTGTTACATAAATATACGGAATCATTGAACTTAATTTTAGATACTTTACTCAGCATAAAGAATTCAAGATGTTCAAAACATAAAGAAGAAACAATTGATTTGACACTATCCATCAACTATAGCCTCCTTCGCTTCCTCCCTCTCTCTCCTGCGACTATACCCTCCAGCACGTCCCTCATGATATAATTCCTTCTCAGCTAATGCTCCAACCAGCTTATCTTCGTTTTTCAATTACACTAAAATTTGTTCTTTTCTCCTCCATAATTTCCAACACCATTTCATTCATTTTCCACTCGATCTAGCTAATTCTCTCCATTCTTCTCCACATCCGCATTTCGAGAGCTACCACTCTATTTAGCTCTTTTGCGTACTGGCCATGTTCCTGCTCCATACAGTACAAAAGTCTGTACGAAATGTTTTATGAGTCTTTTTTCTTAACTCTTCATTCAAGAATCCACGAAATAGACTTTTCCATATTAGAAGCATTAGACTTACTCCTAAATGCTTCTTTTGCCATTCCTATTCTTCCTTTTATTTAACGTGGCGTTCGCATTTCATATAATCACTAATAGTACTACCCAGGTAACAAACGCTAGTCACCTGTTTCTATTTTCTCCCCTCTTACTTCTGTGTTTGACACAGACCACTTTGTTCCTATCACAACGGCATTTGTTTTTCTACCATTTATTTTCAACCCTTATTCTTAAGAATTCTCCAAGTTTTCCAATATCTTATTGATTTTCTGTTCAGATTCCGCAACAAGCGCCTTATCATCTGCAAAGTATATATGCTTAATCATTCTAGCTCCTATCAAAATCTTCTTCATTATGTATTCTTCTTCCCACTGTCTCTTCTAGACAGATAAATAATCAAGTCGACGAATAACAACGTTCCCTTTCCAACTCTTCTATGCTATTTCTTCCCAATTTTGACACTTACCTGTTGGTTGATATATAAGTTTCTAGTGAGTCTTCGATCTTTCCATTTCAATTCAATTCGACCTTCTTTAAGGAGGGATGTCCGTGCTTGGGGTCAAAATTTTCGATTTTCAAAAAGTATCATTTTCAGAATCTAGTCTTTGAAGTTTTATTGCTGGAAGTTTAATGTTCATCCAACATCAGATTCCGTTAGAGAAATTCAAATTATTGTGTGCTACCGTTATATTTTCAGGCTTAAATATATCTATTTTCAGTTTTGACGTTCATTCCAGGTTGTTTGATTATCCCACTCTTTTGTAATGATGTAGTAAATATATTTTTGCTGTGTTGTTCCGAAAAGAAAACACAGATCATTTTGCTTACTGTTCTTTACTGTTCTGCGTTCACAGTTTTTTGTTTTCCTTATTAGTCTGTGCTATAAATTTAGTGCCAAAGAAATTGATAGCTTACAGGTATATTATGAGAAAGCAATCTGGGGAAACGTTGGCAACCTTCATGAGATGAAGAAAGCAGTGTAAGCAACTCATTTTCATAAATATTCAATTGACGAGAAACCAACGCATATGCTTTGTCCCAAAGGAGAAAATTTTGGTGTTGATACAACAGATCTCAAGCAACTGGAAAACATTATGAACATAAGCATTCACTGCCTGCTGCAGTGATGGATGCTATCAAATGTATCTATAGAGCTCTGGCGGATCCCACCCTTTTGGGAAAATGTTGCGTGGCAAAACACAGAACCCCAATGAAAGTTTCAATGCACTGTTATGGCAACGTTGTCCAAAAACTACATTTGCAGGTTCTAATTTCGTACAAATTGCAATGTATGATGATGTTCTGTGTTTTAATAGTGGCCTTGAAGGTAGAACTGGTGTCCCAGAAAAGATGGGAATTTTAAGCGGTGAATACACCTCCAAACTACTGTGAGACATGGACAGAAAGCGTATAGCAAAATCTGAGTTGGCAATCCTGAAGTTTACCAAGCAATCAAGAATGACTAAAAGAAGGTGTATGAAGGATGAAGAAGACACAGTCGAAGACGAAGAATATGGTTATGATGCTTTCTGAATGTTGTGATCGGCCTTGTTCATGAAAAACACTTTTAGAGTTGTGCTAAAAATTTGAGTCTATGTCATATGCGTAAAAAGCAAGATAGAGAGGGAGGGGAATTAACACTGAGATGCTGAACTTCTACACACATCTGCAACCAAAAATTAAACTTCTGCAAGCAAAAGCAAAACGTGGGTTGGCAAATTTCTCGGAAGCGGCCAAAACACGGACATCCCTCCTTAAGACTCGCAATAGTAATCCCCAGTTCACAGATCAAAATACTTTCCTAGATAAATAAGTACAGCATACACCTCTTTCCCTTTTCTATAAATCCTTCATCGATTACCCTTAATATCTTGTGGCCTTACCTCTCCTAAGCCCAGATTGTTTTTAAACTTCTTCATTTGTTCTTCTGAGAAGTATTGGAGTTCATAACCTTTAAATAATTTACAATCAAATGATGTTTGTCTCCGAGGAACATGTAAGATAAATTTGGTGATCCGTCTGAGATCAAAGGATGGGATAGGAACATCTGTTTTTGTCTTCAAACGAAGGGAATAACAAGCCTTTCTTCATAACAAAAAAGGAGTGATTTCGTGGTTTCCTTTTTTTCAGAATTACATGAACTCTTACCGAGAATTGAATCCAGGCCTTTCGACCCCATCCTCTCAGTATTCTGCCCGAAGGTAGGTTCTTGATCACTTAACTGACGTAGCTCGCAGGAGAGCTGAAGAAAGTAGGCTGGTTCCTTTCACCTGTAACTCGGAAAAAAAGGGATGGCTGAGACTACGAGTAGGGATGCTATGTCATATAGATTAAGTAGCTGTAGCTTTATTACATAGGTATTCACTTGCACCCGTTAATTAGCATTCCTTCTTTAAAAGACGTTATATATATATATATATATATATATATATATATATATATATATATATATATATATATATATATATATATATATATATATATATATATCATCAAGAAGCTACAACAGATATTACTTCAAGCTAGTGTTGTAAAAATTTGAATCCCTATATATTCATATCTTCAGACAATATTAAAACAATATATATCAAAATAATTTATTTGGATAATGGATAAAAATCTAACGAATAATCTAACAACTAATTATTCAAATCACGAGTAATCAAATAATTGTAATAGGGATACTTGAAGCAATGAAGTCAATGCTACGGTATTTCTAAGAAAGTTCCTGTTTACGAAGCTTAACAAAACTGCACGTCTACTTTGTAATGTACCATTAGAGTCAAGGTAATGACATTTTTGTTTGGGGGGACCCAATAAATTTTGAACTTACCGCGTACTGTAAAATTTTCAACACATAATTTTCGGTCTATGTATTAAATTCATTTGTTCTTTACTTAAACCAAAATTAATGTGGGAGCTTCGGAATAATGTAGGAGAAATTATATTTCGGGGAATAATTTCTTTATTTATATATTGTTTCATTATAAACTCTGTATATGGGCATTTCAAATGGCTGATTATTGAAATTATGCATCTTAATGCGATACCAAAACAAAGTTCAGCAATTGGAGAGAAGTTTTTGAGATTGTCCACCAATCTGAGATTTGGCAGAATAATTTAGGTCCCCTTCGTTCCTCTGTGATGCCCATATCCTCCCAAAATTCGGTTTCATTCAGTTTTTACTACTTTTCATTCGCTTTGTAATTTCCGTCGCCAAAATTCTTTGCTCTGATTGGAACTATATTTCTGACGCCTTAGTATTATGGCGCGTCTTCAGTTATTCTACTTGGGAAGAGCTTCGAGCAAGACCACGCTAGTTTTGCTCCGGAAATATTTTGGATTTTTCACGAGAAAGCAGTAAAATCCAGGTAAAATTAGTTTCAGTTAAGAAATAAACAGTTCAGAAGCAAAAGGAGTCCCAATTTACTGAAATTATATCCGAAGACAAACCAAAATCAGTGAGATATGGATGTGCAAGTTAGGATCACCATGTTTGACCTCAAGGACAGGTTTGCAGTATTATTGATTTGACTTCTGAATTATGTGACCTTTTAAAACGAAGATTTGATGCGTTGAAAACGTTTAGGATATCCTCTCCATCTCCTAAATTTTCCGTTAGGTTACGATCGGCCTGTCCTGATATAGCTTTTGTCTCTGTGCGTAGTAAATGTGATTATTTTTTTATTAACATGGCGGTATTTGTAGGCTTCCTTGTAGTCAAGTTAAATTTCATTATGTCAGTGTAAGTTAGCATAGGGCCTCTCATTTTCCCCTCAGGAAAGGGACCTATCTTTCTTTTCCTTAATAGTTTCAATGTGTCCCTACTGGGGCATTGACAATAAGCTTAAAATTGAAACGTGGATTAGTTAATAGAAGGGCCACTTGGCTCTCACTATTCCCTTCCTTTTCACTTTCCGAGCCGATTTTCAATATGGTGAAATTAGTGATTTGTTCTGTGTACATATAGCTAATTTGTGTGATAATATGAATTAATATGTATAGTGATATGTGTTAGTATGTGTCTTTTCTTAGTTGATGTGTGATGTAGCATGCATATGTGTAATTTAGTACGTACATAGTAGGAGTAATGTGTGAGTGAAAGTATGATTTATTTATTTAAGGACAGTTTATTGTTGTTCAATTATTTATCTCTTTTGGTCGGTTCAAATAAGTAAATTAGTCTGTAATGCAAATTTATAGTATTCCCGTACCGTTATTACATAGTATACTACTTATAGTTAACCGATAATAGAGTACAAAGCGTGTTTAGTAGTGCAAAGTTTGTTTTCATACTACCAACGCCATCTCGTGTCAGGATAAGAAGTACTCGCCTCTAGGGTTTTGTTCCTCCGAGACTTATGAATCTAGTCAACTCGAATATTACCCTTCTTTTGCAATTATTGATGCATAAATATTAGTTCCGGTCCATATGAATAGATATGTAGACGAATTACATTATAATTTAGCTTCTCTGAAAAGCACAATACGTTATGTAGTTTCATAATTAAATGATTAATAAAATTAAACTTATCCTTAAACCGAAGTTTGTCTATATAGTACTATTCTGTCATCAGACTGCGGTTTCAAATTATCTCTCTTCGTTACCTTCTGTGAACGATCGCATTGTTGTATTTTTAAGAAATATAATTGCATTTAGTTAAGAGGATAGTCAATGAGGGAGTTGAATTCTCATTGCATATAAAAATTATATGAAACCGTGAAGCGTAAATAAACTTTGGTTTACACTTTTAATTTTTCAACCTCCCCCCCCCCCCAAGTTTTGAACTCGACAAATATCAACCATTTGACATATATCATTTAAACCTGAATTACCAACTGAGATGTTGCGAGACACGATTCATGGAGGTATTTGTTGATGTCAAATATCAAGGGACCGTTTTCCATCACAATTTGATCCACCGCGATAGCGAGCGATAGTTCAATATACGATTTAATTTTTGCTTCGTCTCTTTTATCATTATCCATTTGAAATTCTCCGTTGTACTATCCGTTATTTCTAATTTTGTTTCCGTTGATTACCATGGAGGTGGATGTTATGTAGATGTTTGGTCCCATAAGTATTATTAACATTTTTAGTCATTTATATATATAATTTCTGTGTTTACGTGCCTGCCTTTACATTAAATGTCCACTCTTTTAAAATTGTTTGAGAATATAAATTTTGCCATTATGCGCGGTTAATTAGTTGTTCTATGGTCGGATTTTTCTTATGTGAAGTGTTGCAACCTTAGGACTCTATTAATCGGGGTCATTGATTTGAAAGATTAAATGAAAATTGAGTATATGTATGTTGAGATATAAATATGTGTTGAATATAAATGTGATATTAAAGCAAAATATATAGTGTTGAATTGAGTAGATAAATATGTGTAAAGGGTCTTGGTACCTACACCGAACGGTCGTTGGTTGCCATAGTTTCGAAATATTCGGCGAATATAAAATGTGAATTTAAAAATACCGCCGCATGTTATATATTTTCTTTAATCTTTGTAATATTATCAATTAACATATATTACTATGAATATCATCTGTTATTACACCGACTGCATGTGGCATGAAATTAAGGCAGGTCATCGTAACCCTAGTGTATTATTAAATCTACCCACAAGTTCATAAACCTGGAATCTTTCTGTGCATTTGCATTTCAGTTTCACTCATCATATACTAATTCTCAAACCTAAATGGTGTTCACTTCATTAATGGTGATTTCGATACGAAAACCAAACCACTTTGAACTTAGAAAATTCTCGTTTCCTTTATATTGTATGAATATAACTATAACTGCGTACACCTAATGTGGTACAATGTGACAATGATTCAAAATGCTAGTAAATGTACGGGATAATAAATGTAATAATAAAGTGAGGTAGTCACTGTGGAATTAGTGACTAAACTTTCCTTAATCTGAGAAATAAAAAATGTATGAATAAGTAAGTTTACAAACTGAATATGTGTTGTTCACAAATTATAAGAACTAGTTAATATGCATATATCTAAATAAAGTGAATTTAGGTACATCGACACCAAAAGGGTGCTTTACGAACGTGCGATATAAAAGGTCGTCGGAAAGTACGAGAAAGGACTCGTCGAATCATCTTTTCTTTTAGTTTTTTCCATATGAGATACAGACTCATTTTAACTATCATTTTAAGTTTTTTTCTTTCATACGTAATATCATAGAATGTGACTAGATTTTCAGATTTACATATCATTTTATCAGAATTGATTCTCGAAAATAAAATTCGGGTATAACTCACCCTTTTAAAACCATTCAAGTTCTTTTACCATATTTCCATCATTATCCAGTAATCCTTCCATCTCTAGTTCCTTCTTCCTTTCTTGTTTTCTTCTTCTCCTTTTCTTTCTTTTCTCCTACCTTCTCCTTCCTCGCTTTTCCTTTTCCTACTTCTAATAAAACTGAAGTAGGGGGCCGTGGCTGGGAGTTGTCGCTATAGATCGGTCATTAGTTTCTTTTGCTGTTTCTCTTCGGAAGTCCGATATAAATCACCCAATCCTAAAACATACATACAAAACAAAATACCAAAAGTCATTTTAATTTATATTTTTTCTAAATTATCCAATTAAGTTCAAGATTAGCGACCTTCCCAATCACGATACTATTCTTGCTTCAACCTGTTTATCGTAGGCAGTTGCACGTCCCGCTGGTAAATGACTATAGACTTTGGACGGGATTATGAATATTTGAATATGTTACGAAGGACCACTTGGATACATTTTGAGAGAGATATATTGCTTTCGTCATACACGCATGCTTACCTTTCTCAAGTTAGAGGAGATATTACAGTTCAGTTTTTCACGATTCTTATGTTAACAGTTGGACTATTTTCTTAAGTAAGTAATCATTGATTTTTCAAGAAACATTAATTTAACTATAGGGAATAAGCCTAATGGTCATTTATTTACACAAGTTTAGGCGACGCTCCCAGCAGGTCTAGTGGCTTCCGAGTGCGCTTTTTGTTCACGTAGTCTCGGGTTCGATTCCCGATGAAAGAGCATTAGCAGTTAAATCCCTTATAGAGGTTCGGATTCAGTCTTAAACTCAAGGTTCACGTCTCATGTAACTTCGACTATTTTTCGCTGAAAAGAAGCGCAAAACTTCAAAGAACATTAACAAATCAATGACAAGTTTAGGATGGTAAGATGGCTAATTCGAAACATGTAATATTGACTTCAATAACTCAAGTATGAGTTGTTCCACTTTGCCCCAAATTAATACGATTTTTCACTCAAATCAGAGATGAACATTACATAAATTCGATTCCAACAATATATTCAAGAATTGTATATGAGACATCAATAACTTGGTCAAATTACTGAACGGATAATTAATAAATAAGTACGATTCATTTTTTTGTCCATGTTTATATGTGTAATTTGTGTAGGCTCGTGAAGAAACAATTCATACCAGAACTCATTGTCATTTTTAATACTTAAAAAAAAAAAAAATACAAATCATTTAGTGAGAAAGTCAAATCTATGGAAGTCAGCTTTATGATTATTTGCTGCACAAATAATGTTCTTGAGATAAAAGCAAACCCGTGTGTACTCATATATTCATCCACAAGAGAAATTTGACAGAGATGGTATTAACGATGTGACTATATCCTTGAATTAGCTCAATTTAGATACTTTAATATGGCGAATTTACACGTTTTTATATTGTTTTAATTACATTGTACTGTATAATCTATTATACGTAACCAAATCGGGAAACCGGCCTCTTAATTTTATATGGAGATATATCTAACTCTTTAATAGACAGAGTCACTTTTTGTGTAATGAAAACATTTTTTTCACGTTTGTATTACATATATGCATAAAAGTTTGATTGTAATCGTGTACAGAAATAATGAAGCAGGAATTTGTACCAAATTTCTTCTATCATATATAAATCAAAATGTTTTACGTGTGTGTATTAGCAGATGAATGTAGTGTGATTAGATTAACTTACGTCAGAATTTCGTTTTGGGTTAATCACACTTTGAGAGATGCCCAAAATTCAACTGAATGCCAGTTTGGGAGCACAGAAAAATGCTTTTGGTTATGTAATAATAGAGATACCTTGGGATACTCCCTGGAATTGAGAAGTTCTATATGATAAGATGACATAATGGAGATGAAGAAAGTGATATATTAGGGGAATATATACTGCTGGTAATTAAAGTTTATAAACGAGTTCACTATGTCGGCCAATAAAGAATTTATGAAAATCGAATGGTATAGAAATTCCTTGCTAAATTGTGTAGTGATGAGCTCAAGAGTCTTGGTCTTGCAGTGTTTGCAAGAGTCTTACATGCAAGACCAAGACCAAGACCAGGAATTCTGATGCAAGACCAAGACCAAGACCATACCTGCAAGACCAAGACCAAGAGCATACCTACAAGACCAAGACTAAGACTCTTGCGCAAGAGTCTTGCACAAGTACCGACACTACTTGAATTTTTTATAGAATGTAAAAAAAGGGGAGAAAAGTCATTACACCTTTTACTTTAATTTCTTGGCTTCAGTAAAAATGCCGCTGGAATGAATGTGTTCCCAGTAGTTTATGCAATTCATGTGAGTCGATCTGCCCCTGTAGCATATAGCTACAGTATGTCGTTTTGTGAATTGGTTGTTCGCGTTTTCTGTAGATATTGCTCGTTTTCAAGCCACACAGGTGTCATCTTGCGCCATGTGAGATTTTTTGGTGGACAAACACGGTGTGCGAGGTTTTTTTTCGATATTTTACCGTTTCCTCCAACTTTCTTCAGTCATTTCTCCCTTAGCCTTGGTGCATAATAGTGGGACGTTAAACTAGATACTTCATTTCATTTCGAAGCATATTAGTGGTGTTCTTCTTCCAAAACTAAATAGAAATGTAGTATTGAACATCGGTAATTCTCTACACACAGATGCCGACTACATTGGTATGGCCTTGGCTCCGAGACTCAAGCATCCGTTGGAAATTTTTAATGTGTGCTCATAAAATTAATATCGAAATAACATTTTCATGGCATTGACAAAAACTTGCATGTGCATGTGACCGCAAGTTTGATTACATGGTCGCGTGCTTATACGTTGAATAATTGTCTATCAACATAACTTTTAGCCTCCTTAAATATACAGCACATCGAGGATTGGGCGATATAACATACTACAACAATAAATCTATATTATAAAATTTAAAATGACTATGTTTGTGACTCCTAATCTCTTGAACCACCCGATCGACCGAAAATGACCGATATTAGGGTGGAATTTATAGTTTTGGGGGTTGCTAAGGTGAACAGTGATACTTCCGATCCCATTTAAATGCAAATTCTGCACCGCAACTTGGGGGAGGGGAAGGAAGGAGATATATAAAAATTATCGAAAATGACCATTATCAATGTCGAATCCATTGTTTTTGAGGTCGAGATGAACAGTGACACTTCCGATGCCGTGCCTCGTAACATGGGGAGGAGGAGATATATAAATTTATTGAAAATGACCGATATTAGTGGGGATCTCTGAGATGAACAGTGAGACCGATATCAGAGAGCGCTTTAGTAATAGTAAAAACTGACTGACTAACGAAACATATTTTTTAGAAAATTTAACCCAACGAAGTGGGAAATTGATGCTAGTAATCCATATTCACAAGTGAGAATGATTGTGTACAGTTATTTAAATAACTTGGAGTTTGATGCCCTTATTTTCTATTTCTAATATACTGTAGGTCAAAAGTATTTATATAAATTGAGTTTACACAAAAGACAGACAGTTGAGTCGTTTTCAGTTTTCACTCAAATCACTCTAAAATATTAAGAGGTTTTATTATAATAATTAATATTTTATTTTTCTCTTTTTTTGGTCATTATTACTGAACATACCATCATCATCATCATAGCTATTCTGCCATTATTGGCAGGTTACTTGCTGCAACTGAGAAGCTTCTATGTACGGTGGTCCTCAGCTAGTCTCTTCGTCTTGACGTAGCAATTTTCTGTTTTAATACCTTCCTCCAACTACAGTCTCCGTCCCTCCCTTCCTCTCTTTCCTTCCACCAATTCCTCCTCACCCAATATCCCAACCAGTTCCTCTTCCTCCTCTTAACAATATCTAAAAATTCTTCCTTTCTCCCCTACTGCTAATATTTCTAACACCATTTCATTCGTTTTCCGTTCAACACAGCAAATTCTCTTCTTTTTTTTTCATGCCCACGCTTCGAAAGTCTGTAATTTTGAAATCACTTTTGCGTAATGTCCATGTTTCTGCCTCATAGAGTACATATTGGAATCAGTAAAACAAAATCTCAATATTTAATTGGAAGTTTGTTCAATACAAGGATTAGCTAAACTTTGAAAGTTGTTGAAAAGAAAAATATGACGCCTTTAGAGTGTAAAAATAATTTTGTAATTCACGGTATTTCAATAATCTGTGCCGTATTGATTTTCTTTCATGCGTTTCACGGGTAGCCTCCCCAGTTTGGGAACCAGTGGAGTGTTGGATCTATTAAAAAATATTTAAAAAAAAATTACGAAACGTTGTGATTTATCTTATAAGTAGCGTGGGTACCCATTAAAAAAATAAAGGTCATCATCTACGTTGTACACTATCATCATATTGCAAGAAGGTAAACTATATTACATTTAGAAAGATACATTGTATTTCCGTTACTATTGGCGCATTGTAGAATTTATTATCCCTTATATCCACCCCGGTCTTGGTCTTGGTCTTGCATTTGCTCATCACTAAAATTGTGTACTGATTAATTTGCTTAAACTTCGCTATCTACGAGAACGTGTTCAGCTAGAAATTACATTTGATATAAAGGTAAGAAAGAGATTATAAGAGATGAACATCTGTCGTGGAAAATCTGATCACTAGGCTCATCACACACTGTACAGTACTTGTAAATCTTTTTTCTCAGGATCACTGTACTAAGCAAATCTTCGTTATAGCTGCGTTTCATCCCAATAGTTCGGTTACGGAGTAAATCTTTGCCATTAACTCATAAACTAAGTTCATAACATAATGTACTATTCATATTATTTATTAACTTCTAGATCATCTCCTATAGGGAGCGAAAAGCGTCATTGATGTATCCCTACTAAATCAATCAATAATTCTATTCATTCATCAATCAATTGAGTGCTCTCTATAAAGTTCTTTGAGATAGACTACTCTATTATTACCATCTGATGATAATAACAAGATATGGAATATATCTAAGCACGTAGTAAATATTGTTTGGTTTATGATTTTTGTTAAAAGGAAATAAACATAATAGTACAGACCCACCGTTGTTTGAAATACGTGCTAATACTCTTGAAGGTGACCCTATCCAAGCCTGGGAAAGTAAGTAAACTTTTGGCAAAATGAAGGAAAAGTTGTTGAAGAAAATAGCATCCGCTATCTTATCGGTATTTGAAGACCTTTGCACAGATTCATATATTTCAAGACTTACAAATGGCGGTACACTTTCTTTATTTATTTCGTGTTTTTTTTTCTCCCTCAGACTGAAGGTTATTCTACATTCAGTGATATTACAGTATTCTTGCAATCACTTTGCCAAGAGGATAAAAATGATACGAGACGAGAGGAAACTTGTTTTGGTCGAAAATATCCGGTTGTTTTTCCTTTCAACAAAGAGAATTTTACTATGATTGGAATTCATTCTGTACTGCGCAGTTTGTAAGTGTGTGACGTACATTTGGAAGTAGTTTATGAAATTATTCAAACACTGGAATGTTAAGCATTCGATATTGTAATTTATTATTGAGTTTATGTATGTTTGTAAGAATATATTTATACTAGCTGAAATGCCCGTTCTTCGCCCAGGGAGAATAGATTTATGGAGAATGTTAGAACTCCTTACCCCCTTAGGATACGCATTTCAATGAAATTGTAATGTCATTCCTTCCCATCCTCGCTCTTTATCCTTTCTCACTCCCTACTCTGATGGGGGCTGAACTTAAACTTATCATCAGAAGTGTTATTATTCATCTCAGTGACCCTGAAGACTATGGATTTTATACTAATATAGATCGCTTTCGATTATTTTTATATATGACCCCTCACTCCATATTCCCCCTACCGAAAACGTGATAAAAACGAGAGTCCACTTATTTATCAAAAATCAGCAAAATTGCTGCATCCACTAATATCGGTGGTTTTCGATTATTTTTACATGTCACCCCACGTCCTTTTGCCCCATCCTGCCGAAAATGTGACAAAAAGTGTAAACTATTGCAGGGTTCACTTATGTACCAAAAATTATGAAAATCGGTGCAGCTGTCTTGGAGAAGTTAGCCGTCTAATATCATCATATTCGTTTTTATTTGGTAGATAAGAGATGGAAAGTACCTACAAGACAAATTATGATAGTTATGTTTACTTGAAAATTGATAGTGTTGAATATAATAACATTTTCTGTTACTGAATTAGATATAATCAGTTTTCTACATGATTTACTATTATTATTATTATTATTATTATTATTATTATTATTATTATTATTATTATTATTATTATTATTATTATTATTATTATATTGTCATAAAAATCTGGTGAAAAATTATAACTCTAACCGTGAGAAAAATACTTAATAGAGTCATACGGTAAAAAGAGTTTCCAACATAAATTACGTATTTAAAAATACATATAAAAAATCTTTGTTGCATAAAATCTTATGTTTAGAGACGTCACTGTTTTCGTGGACGCCTGTTTCCTGTTATCATACTGGAGTTCGTGGAGTATTTGTCATGTGTAATGATCGTGCATTCAACACACGTTACGCTCCAACACCATTTTGTAGACCTAAATGGTTAGGATAACTAACAAGGAACGGACATGAACGTGTCATCCAGACATCAGAATCAAACCAAGTCCATTCAATAAACATAACAAAAATATGTTCATGCACAAAAAATTAGGTGCCATTGGACAACGCAGTAAGTATAGTGATGAGCAAATGTAAGACTAAGACCAAGACCACCCGGGTGGTCTTGGTCTAGGTCTTGGCCTTGCACATCCGGTCTTGGTCTTGGTCTTGCACCTTAAACCTTGGTCTTGGTCTTGGTCTTGCACCTTAACCCTTGGTCTTGCACACCCAGTCTTGGTCTTGGTCTTGCTTGCAAGAATCTTGCAGGTCTTGCTTTTAAGAAATCATATGCTTTGCATAGGAAAATTTTACTCTGGTTATAAGGGATAATAAATTAAACAATGCGCCAATAGTAACGGAAATGCAATGGATGTTTCTAAATGTAATATACAGTTTACCTTCGTGTAAGTATGATGATAGTGTACAATATAGGCGATGACCTTTATTTATTTATTTATTTTCAATGGGTGCCCACGCTTCACTACTTATAAGATAAATCACAACGTTTCGCAATACTTTTCTATTTTTTTTTAACAGATCCAATATTCCACTGGTTCCCAAACTGGGTAGGCTACCCCTGAGACGCGTGAAAGAAAATCAAGACGGCACAGATTATTGAAATACCATGATGTGCAAAATTATTTTTACACTCTAAAGACATCAGATTTCTTTTGTTTTTAACCTTAATTAGCTCTTCTTTGCATTGAACAAACTTCCAATTAAATATTGAGATTTTGTTTTACTGATTCCAAATATGAACTCTGTGGGGCAGAAACATGGACAGCAAAAGCGATAAAAAAAATTTAGAGGCTTTCGAAACGTGGGCATAGAGAAAAAAGAAGAGAGTTAGCTGGGTTGAACGGAAAATGAACGGGAAAGTGTTAGAAATAGTAGCAGTAGGGGAGAAAACAAGAATTTTAGATGTAATTAAGAGGAGGAAGAGGAACTGGTTGGGACATTGGCTGAGGAGGAACTGTATTATGAGAGAAGTGCTAGAGGATATGATGGAAGGAAAGAGAGGGAGAGGCGAAGGAGTACGTAAGACGAAGAGACTAGCTGAGGATCACCGTACATCGAAGCTTCTTAGTTGCAGCAAGTGACTTGCCAGTAATGGCAGAATAGCTATGATGATTATGATAATGATGTGTTTAGCAATATTGGCTAAAAAAGTGAAAAAAATTAAAATAATATTGATTATAATCAAACAAGGTTTAACCCTTTCCGGATCCTGGCTTTTTGGGCTATTTTTTAGACTTTCAGCCAAGCAGCTACTGTATCGTCACTATTTATCCTAGGATCATGGTTCATACGTCATTCTCTTCAGAATAGAGCTGGCTTTCGAATTGTATCACTTGCATGCTCTTACCATATACCAGAAGCGGGGAAAAAATGTCAAAGTGAAAATTTCGGAGGGAAACTTTTTTTCTCGAACTTTGGCCCCCCCTGGACCCCCCTTGTGGGATCGTAGTCATAAAAAAAAATCTGATAAATAGTACTTGGTATACTGAATGTGTGTGCCAAATTTCAAGTTTCTATCTTGAATAGTAAGGGCGGGAGAATTTTTATCAAAAATTCCCACAATGCCCCAAAGTACCATAAAACACTATGATCTCAGGGAAAAAATTCCTGAGACATCCCTAATTACCCTAGGACTATAATCCGCCAAACATTCTCTTCAGAATAGAACTGTCTTTCAGGCGGTACCATTCACATGTCTCCATCATGTATCTAAGGCGGGACATTCCTGATAAAGGGATTTTTTGGGGCAAATTTTCCCTTTTTTCAACTTTTGCCCCTCTGGACCCCCCTGTTCTTACGCAGAATTCTGAAAAAAACTTCTGGTAAATACTACTCGGTGGACTGAATGTTTGTGCAAAATTTCAATCTTCTACGTGAAAAAATAGGCCCGCCAGAAAAATTTCCCTAAAATGCCCCACTTCTACCCTATACAGAAGTATATTTGGATAAAAATTCCCTGAGACATCCCTAATTACCCTAGGATAATAATTCGACCGTCGTTCTCTTCAGAATGGAACTGCCTTTCAGACGGTATGACTCACGTGGTCCTATCATGTATGTAAGGCGGGAAAATGACGAAAAACGGGATTTTTGGGGTAAAAAAATCCCTATTTTTACCCCTTTGCCCCTCTGGTTCCCCCCTGTTTTAGCACTGACATCGGAACAAAAAATCTGGTACATACTACTCCGTGGACTGAATGTTTGTGCAAAACTTCAATCTTCTACGTAGAAAAATAAGCCCGCCAAAAAATATTGAACATACGCTTAGAAAATGAGAAAAGAAATTTTTGACTTATGACGTCATCACCTCCTATGTCTGGACGCAGGACGGTCTGAAACCATACGTAATGTCTTCTGCAAGGCCTCTGGACTTGGAAAACAAAAAAAAACAAACAAACAAAAAAAAAAAAACCGGACGAAAAAGCTCAAATAGAAGAGAAATAACGCAATGTACCATGAAAAGTGCATATGGTACAAATTGTACCATAGGATCCCGAAGGGGTTAAAGAAATCTGCAATATTTCGAGTTTGCTGCTGTTTTAATGGAAATAGTTCCTGCGCTTCGTTCTTATGCACTGATAAATTATGGTTTTTCAGGCCTAAAACGTTTCTGTTTTTCATTTTTATTGTCACTTTGCTTCGATTTTTTCCACAGTTCGCATAATCCATACAGATGCTCCCCACTTTCCAGAACAACTTCGAAATACGTATGAAAGTTACTATTTTGCGCTGGTCACTTGGGTTTTTTACTTTGCAAATTTCTTCTTACTGGACGTTTGTGGCGTTTCGTCAGCAGACTGTCTGAGGCAAAGCAACTGAAGGGTGAAAAACAAATCCCTCTTTTGCTATATTTATCTCAGGACGAGCCGACAAACTTTATCTGAGCCTGCCATACGTCCCGTAAAAAACGGGACAGTCCCGATTTTAGACTCGAATGTCCCGCGTCCCCGTAAATTTAGTCGGACAGTCAAATGTCCCGTATTTTAATCCCGCCCCGTTTCTGCTTTCAATATCAGCTTATCGAATGGTGAAAACTCAAACATTTTGACATTGTCTGGGAACCCTGTTATTAGTGAATGAACAATAATTTGTGACATGTAACAACTTGGGACAAGTTATCACACCACTCTCTCCAATTTCATAGCGAGCAAGACAATAAACTCGCACCGTAGAATTGTAGTTGTCCACCGGCAGTCAAGGGGATCTGCAATCTTTGATAAAGTGCACGAGTTGAGCTATTTTATTTGATTTGATTTTGAGTTTCAGCAACGAGGCTATATGAGACGTGGACCTATAGTTTAACGTGGAATCCGAACCACATGAGCTCACGCCAGAAATCGAACCCAGGACCTCCCACGCCAAAGGCGCGTTCGCTAACTACTTAGCCACGAGGGAGCTCGAGTTGAGCTGTTGTTAATAATACATTACAAATGAAGTGTTCCAATTTTGTATCAACGAGAATGCCTAAGCCGAAATGCACGTTTCCATAAATTATGAAGTTGACTGCAAAATTTGCCATGCTACTTTTACCATTGCATATCGTGTAAATTCGGCCATTCTACAATACCAAAACACAAGCTGATGGCTTCGAGCTTCTAGACCTACAAGCACAGGGAAGATGAATGACTTTTTCCTCCAGCTGACTTTTTCCTCTGGTCCAGGGTTTAGAAATGTGTAAATCCGGCCCTGACGATCACATACGGGGGCAAGGAGAACACACACCTTTAAGAATAGTGTCTGATTTCTCGATAACTAATCCTCATTGTTTAAAAACGCAGGAATGCATCGTAATCTAGCACTAATGACACATTTCTTTGTGTGCAACAAGCTTTGATTAGAATGACATCTGTGTGGCTTGAAAGCGAGTAATAACTACAGAAAACGCGAACAACCGATTCACAAGACGATATACTGTATGCTGCAGGGGAAGATCAACTCATACGGTTTGCATAAACTACTGGAAACACATTCACTCCAGCGGCACTTTTACTGAAGCCAAGAACTTCAAGTGAAAGATGTAATGATTTCCCCATTTTTTACATTCTATAAAAGAATTCAAGTAGTACCGGTACTTGTGCAAGACTCTTGCGCAAGAGTCTTGGTCTTGGTCCTGGTCTTGCAGGTATGGTCTTGGTCTTGGTCTTGGTCTTGCATCAGGATTCCTGGTCTTGGTCTTGGTCTTGCATGCAAGACTCTTGCAAAAACTGCAAGACCAAGACTCTTGCTCTCATCACTAAGTAAGGGTATACGGACAAAATCTCGCGGCCGAAACATCGCCGCCCAAAATCTCGCCTGCCAGAACCTCGCGGGACAAAATCTCGCCGGGCCAAAACCTCGCGTGGCCAAAACCTCGCCGCCCAAAACCTCGCGGGACAAAATCTCGCTGGGCCAAAACCTCGCGTGGCCAAAACCTCGCCGCCCAAAACCTCGCGGGACAAAATCTCGCCGGGCCAAAACCTCGCGTGGCCAAAACCTCGCCGCCCGAAACCTCGCGTGGCCAAAACCTCGCCGCCCAAAACCTCGCGGGACAAAATCTCGCCGGGCCAAAACCTCGCCGCCCAAAATCTCGCCGTGCCAAAACCTCGCCGCGAATGAAACTTTTTTTAAAATTTACCCAATGTGTTTCCTAATATGCAATTCCACATTACAAATAATAATAATAATAATAATAATAATAATATACAAAACATCGTGTGCGTGGGCTTTCTCGGGTTATTCCCGTTTCCTCCCACTTTCTTTATTCGATCATTTCCTTCATCCTGGTCATCTACGTCTCCTTTAACCTATAGGACATAATCAAGGGACGTCGTAAAAACTCATATATTGTTTCATATTTTCATATATATTATTAGATTTTTGTTAAAATTTTAAGTTTTTGGATGTTCCAAAGTTCACGAAACTAACCTCGTTAGTTGCCATTACTTTCCTTATGCAGACTTTCTTTCCCTATAACCAGTTTAAAAACATCCTGTCGCCCTACCTTCACATTGAAATCCTTTAATACAGAAAAAGAATTTTCATATGGTATCGCGGGACTTGGTCAAATACCCGTGATACTTCTTCTGAAACAGCGTCTTTTATACCGTCATCCTTATCATCTGTTGGAACATTTACATTTTGGTCAGGCGAGATTTTGGGTATGGCGATATTTTGGGGCGCGAGGTTTTGGCCCGGCGAGATTTTGGCCCGCGAGGTTTTGGGTGGCGAGGTTTTGGCCCCGCGAGATTTTGGCCCGCGACGTTTTGGGCGGCGAGGTTTTGGCCAGGCGGGGTTTTGGCCCGGCGAGATTTTGTCCCGCGAGGTTTTGGGCGGCGAGGTTTTGGCCAGGCGAGGTTTCGGCCTGGCGAGATTTTGGGCCGCGAGGTTTTGGGAGGCGAGGTTTTGGCCAGGCGAGGTTTTGGTCCGCGAGGTTGTCGCCGCGAGGTTCTGGCCGCGAGGTTTTGTACCCAAACCCTAAGTAAGTACCTGGGGCCCATTAATCCTTGCTAGTATAAATATAATCGTAGACTCGCAGTGAAATAGCTATTGCATCAACACTGTTCATTGGAAAGTCATGGTTTATAGCTCATTCTCTTCAGCATGAAACATGCTTTCCAGAGGTGCTATGTAATGGAGCCCATAACGTACCTGAACAGGGAAAATTGGAAGTATGTCAGGAAAATTCTCTACAGAAATCCCTCCCATTAACTTTGGAACCCTCTGGAGTGGCCCCGGGTAAAAGCACACAATCCAAATGTATCTTGAAAAATACTGTAGTAGATAAGAAATATGTGTACCAAGTTTTATATTAATAGATAGAATAGGTATGAGAGGAAAGCTTGTGTTGGTATACAAAGCTTTTTCCTTATATCTATTCCGTTTACTAATACAAAACTTGATACACACATTTCTTATCCCCTACAGTATTTTTCGAAATACATTTGGATTGTGTGCTTTTACCCGGGGCCACTCCAGAGGGGTCCATAGTTGATGGAATGGATTTCTGGGGGGAATTTTCCCGACATTCTCCCAGTTTTCCCAGTTAAAGTACGTTAGGGGCTTAATACATAGGACCTCTAGAAAGCTTGTTTCATGCTGAAGAGAATGGACTATAAAACATGACTTTCCAATGAACAGTGTTGATGCAATAGCTATTTCACTGCGAGTGTACGAACAGGGTCAATCGGCCCCAGGAACTTACTCCGATGTTCATGGCACCTATTTTTTTGTGCATGAACATATCTTTGCTTTGTTCATCGAATGGACTAAGTTTGATTTGGATGTGCGGAAGACATGTTCATGTCCGTTCCTTGTGAGAATAGTGTAGACAAGAGAAGATTGTTAGATTTCTTTGCACACAATCTAAAGATGTTTTCAGTGTATAACTTCTCCCCCTTTATTAAAAATTTAAATGTAACCTAGATTATTTTATAATTAAATTGCTGAACTACTTTAAATTCTGTAAATGTGCTTGGTGTCTCCGCCTGGCAATTGGGGAAAATGCTTTGTTCGCACTTCCGTTTATGCCCCCACCCCACCTCAAATATATTTAATAACGAACGTAGAGTGAATAAATTTCTTGAAATATATACATTATTTTTCTGTAATAAAATTCAAAAATAATTCACTATCTGTAAATATTTTTAAGTTAAACTTTTCAAGGCGAGTGTAACGAAAGCTAACCTGAAGTTACAATTATATTATCAGGGCGTCGCGACTCTTCTGTAATCAATAATAAAAATAATGAGATTAACTACTCGCTTGAAGAGTATGACATCCACACTAATAAGAGCGAGGAAGAAAAGGAATAATAGTGATAAAGTGTAAGAACGCGGGAATGCAGAAGACAAACGCCATGTGACGAATCGACTGTTCTCCGGAGTAGCAGCGTTAAAGTTGTATGAATTAGTATTCGTAATTCGAATAATGTTAATTACTGAGCGTAGTTATAAGAACAGCTACCAGGAAGAAAATGAATAAGGAAAACGGGATTGCAAGGTGAAGATGATAAATCGGGAAATTATTTTTAAGGCTTGAATTTGAATGTGGAATGAGTCATAAGTTCGAGTGTGTTTGTTAGAACATTTCAGCTACATTATTTTCCACCTTACGCAATATGAGATTGCAATGAAAAATGATTAAGTGAAAAATTGTTTTGAGGAAAATATTCAGCAAAAAATTTAAGAACAATAATAAGGATAATATCAGCAGTAAAATGCAATTTCATTCCATTTACATAAAAGCTGATTATTACGTATTTAAGAAGTTCAATGACAGGTAGATAAGATAAGTTTGCTATAAATTATAAGAACTTAAAATAAGACTATTATTACTACTACTACTGCTACTAGACATAATAATAATAATAATAATAATAATAATAATAATAATAATAATAATAATAATAATAATAATAATAATAATAATAATAATAATAGTTAGTGGTAGTAATAGAAATTATAGATCGCCCTCGTTCGGAACAGATCATAGATGGTAAACGTAATATGAGCTGAGGTGGAAATAACTTTTCATACTTATGTGACTTCGGTTCCTGAGGTGGGTTTAAGGGAGTGCTAATCACTAGGCATTTCTTACCTTTTCCATGTATCTTGTAGGGAGCGACAATATTCACAATAGCTCAATCAATTTAAAGAGATAAACATTCAAAGTTTATTCAAAGACAAGTTGAATCAATAATTAGGGAATAATCCATGGACTTTTGCGATAATTTTTTTTCATTGTTGAGAGAGTTTTATTGCTAGAAGCACACTTTTGAAGAATATAATTAAATACTCTGTACAATGAATACAAGGAAATAAATCTAAGTGTACTCTGATTATCTACTCAACTAGTCTTTGAACAAAGTTTGAATATTCATCTCTTGATTTTTTTGTGGTTAGCCACGAATAGCTAGTACCCTGTTAGAGGTTTACGCCCTCTCTTAAGTTTTTTTTGAGGGAGGCAGGTTTGGGGAACATCTTTATTGTTTCAAAAGCAGAAGATGATATTAATATGCCACTAGAGGGTTTCGTCCTCTCTCTTGGCATGGGGTATGTTTGCATCAATTGTGCCTTTATTTTACTTATAGTTGGGCATTGAGCTGTAGAGAAATATACTAGTGATTAATTTTTAATAAATATCAAAGAAACTAATATATTACAGCAACATATATATTGGTAAATTAAGAGAAAACATAAATATAAAGAAAATTAACATATGAAAGATAAATATAACTAATTAATATATAAGAAATATATAATGAAGTCAAGATAAATATAACTAACTAATATATATGAAATATATAATGAAGTGAAATGATAAAGAACAGTGAAGGTGCTAAGAATACGACGAAATGAACGTACAAATATATAAAGCACTAGTGGAATTCAAATAAGGTCGAATTTGAAAGAGCGACAGTCGAGTGATGATGATGAATGCAGTCTTGACATCACAACACAAAACAATTAAATTTGTAAGTATGACGAATGCAGGTTATTCTTCTGTCTTGGGGCGGCTCAAGACTAATGAGAAAACACTGGGAAGCCCTTGTTAGTGATGTGATAAATAAACAGTGCTATAATGGAAAAATTTGAGGAATGTCATGATGAATGAGTTGTCGTTGGAAAAATCTGACATGATGGTGATCATCCGGTAGAGTGCAAGCATAAATGGAAAGTAAGATGCATAGTGGCGTATAACAGTATCGGAACTGTGATCCTTGCTCCAAATCTATCAATATGGTGTCTAGAAAAATATCTTTGTAGTCGTGAAGGCATTTAGCTATATATTTTCTACGTAAGTGGGCAATGTGTTGTACAACCGGCGGAAAGTTTATCTTGTAGAGATCTTGATTATGGTAAGGTAGTTTGATGCGAAATGCTAGCCGAAAGGCATGACGCTCAAATATCTCTAATCTGTTATAAAACTTCTGGGGGCTGAACATCAGGCAACATGACCAAAAGTCAGAATACTCCGCATAAATGATTTATAAGTGTTCAGTAGCAATGTTGAGTTTAAACCCCAGGTTTGACCTACAAGGCAACGAAGAAGTTGAAGTCTTTTTTTGCCTTTTGCAACAAGTTTCTGTAGTTGTGGTGACCTGTTCCCCCATTTTATGTACGATGTAAAGGAATTGCACGACTTTTCTTCTAAAATTCACTCAATACAATCATTTATGAAAAAAAAAAGAAAAAGAATTTTTAGGGTATATATTTGTATTTCAGAACTGACAACAAGTTTCACTACACGTTTGTCAACTTCAACACTCCATCTGCGTAATCCTGAACACCTGCACAACGAGAATGGATAGAAGAATGATACTGTGCAATTGACAGATTTAGTCTATCAGATACAGCAAAATTTAACATCACTTAAAGGGAGTAGCTGCAACATACTTTAAATTGTTCCGTATAGTGCCAACAGTGGAAAAAAGCATATGCCCGCTCTGGAAGAGTAGCTTTCTTAAAATGGCGGCTTAAATTCTTAAAACATCATAAGTCTCCCAATTAACATTCATTTTACTATTTTTTTTGTATTCCATGCTTTTTTTATCTAGGAATCTATTAGTGCATTGTAAAACATAGTACAAATATGTTTTATGATCAGTATATAATAATTTAAAAGCGGAAAAAAATTGGTGTTATATTAACTGGTTTCGAGAATTAAATTCCATGATATCAACATATTTTTCTCACCAGATTCAAGATAGAAGCATGATGGAGGTGTGTTATCTGTTTAGCATCTGCTACTGACCTCACTGAACCAAAAGATGTTAAAACTGACTGGGAGAGACTGAAATACGCTGCAAAAGCCCGAGGAAATCATCATATAGAATAAATGAGCTCAGTGATGATTGTACTAGTATTGCAGACATTAGATACCACCTAAAATTCTACCAGGACTTTACACATAAACAAAAGCTTGAGAAAATGCAAGAAAAAAAATATTCAATCATATAATGTGGGACCACGTCGCAAGGCAAGTAGGATTTATGTTAAAAGTATATGTATTCTGTAAGAGAACAAAGTGTGTTAAAGGTGAAAACACACGTGAACCACTCTCTGACAGTTGTGAGCTGAGAGCTAATAACCCAATTCCGTCAGCAGCAAATGAACATTAGAGGTTAAAGACTAAACAAATAGAATTAATTATGAAAATATTAGGTATTGCTACTAAAGACATAGTATCAAGTGAAGCTTATCATTTCACATGTTACAGAAATTTTGTTAGGATAATACACAAACAGAATGACCCAGAGCCAAGCATTGAAAATTTGGAAATGGACTGTGAAAATGTTGCATTTGTTGAAGTTTTTAAAGTTAGGAGAACACAGTCAAGAATCCTCGACTTATTCTTTCTAAACAATTTGACAAAGTTATGGAAGAAGAAGAAGAAGAAGAAGAATTAGAAATTAGGAGGAAAATAAAGTTTCTCGAGAAGAAGTAATTTTATGAGGCAAATTTAATTACACAAGAACTTGGTATTTGTTAGTACTGAGCATAGAAGAATATTAGTGTACCCAGTTTCGTTAAGCATTGAGAAGTTAGTTATAAAAAATGATAAACTGTAACAGGAATTGCAGCATTTACGCAACATGCAAGCAGAAGATAGAACAGTGCATCTTGCAGCTCTAAGAAAAGACATTTCAAATGTTAGTGAGAAGCTACCATGGCCACCAACATCAGACGATTTGCATCCTGAATGCATTTCTCTGTATGTACCGCCAAGATTAGATACATTTGTTACAGTTATACTCAGTGGCAATTCTAATTCCACACAATGCAGTGCAAATGTTTTGCGTTCAAAGAATTCTTTGGCCCAGGAGTCGTGTATAATGTTTCTCGAGGTGAAATTAACTCCCCCCTAAAAGTGTTTACTCTCATCTGTAGTAAAAGCTCTGTGTAACAACACAGTGTACGGGTCCTGAATAGTCATGATCGTGGTATCAGCTATGATATTGAAAAACTAGAACAGAATATGCATTAAACAGAATATGTGATGGTTATATCTAAAGAAAAACAAGGACATGTGGTACTTCTTGATAAATATCTAGTGTCAACGAATCCAAAGAGAGATGTTACCCTACTGACTGGAGATAACATTAACAATTTAGAACCAACATTAACAGGTGGTGGCACATCACATCATGTAAATTCAATAATCGCTATGTGACAAACTGGCGAATCAATGTAAAGGCAAAAACAATAGTCTTGTCTTCAGAACCTGGAACTTCATCAACTACTGCCACAGAACTAACTACACAATTATGTAATGCTCCAATAGAACCACCTCAAAAACGGCCAAAGAAATCATTACCTGAAGATTTGACGATGAGAAAAATGTCAGAATACTACAGTGAACAGCACCTTCCACTTGGTGAATCGACACACGTTCAAAATTTAGAGAATTCTACCAGCTACAAGGCAGCTTCAGCTCTGCGGAGGGTACAGTACGTGTTATGGATTACCAGCCGTTGGCTCAAAACTAATCGAAGTCTCCTGGTACCAGGCAGGACATGGTTCTTCATAACATTACGGGATCTTGTATTTGCCATAAAAACAAAAATTGGTTATCTAGGTACTGTTGATTCGTCAGCCACTGACATAAGAACAGATTGTGATGTTTTGTGCAGAGGAGTGCAATAAAAGAACAGATGAAGTTATCTGTTGTGATTTGTGTTTCCGATCAGGTATTTTATCCAAAAGCATAGAAAATATATGAGGAGTACTGGAAGCACAGGGACCAGTTCAGGAATATAGTGCTGATGATGGGAGGATTCCGCATACTGATGATGCTGTCAGGTATAATTGGTAGTAGGTTTGGAGCTACTGCTTTAAAAGATCTAATTGTCAACAGTGGAATTGTAGTGGAAGGGTCAGTTGACTATGCATTTACCGGGAAAAGCTACAATCCAAATATTCGAATGCATAAAGCAGTTTATGAGGTATTAGGTTCCTTGCTGATACAGGAATTCCAGGACTCAGAACTAATCTAACAATAGTCCTTATTATAGGAACAATTTATGACACTAACTAACTAACTAACTAACTCTATGGCCTATGGAACCCGGAGGTTCAGTGCCGCGTTCACAAAAGCTCTCCACTGACTTCTATCCTTAGCTAATTGCATCCAGTTTCTACTTTGTATTCCTATCTCTGCGAGATCCCAATTTATGACACTTCTTGAAGAATTTCAAATTAACATCTGCCAGACTACATATGAGTCGTTACAGCATAACAGAATCACAGTAGATTGGATGAAAACCCTACTAGAGTTCATTAGGAACTTAGAAACAGGCTATAGCGATTAGGCCAAGTTTTGGATGAGTTACCTCAATCTTGTGGAATTGGCATTTAACTTTATAAATTATTCATTGTAGCTTTGGAAAATTAAAGATCGCTAATAAAACTCCAACTGACCGAGCAGTATATATATTTTAAGAGTATATATCTATGTTAAATAGGCCGAAACTGCAACATAGATATACTGTATATACTCTTAAAATATATATACTGCTTTGGTCAGTTGGAATTTTATTAACCTTATATTTGCAAGTAGAACTGGAAATTTTGATTTATTTTGGAAGATTAAGAAACAGTTATACCAGACACAGCTTACCGAGTTAAAACTGCATTTATTATGTTATTTTGTATTCCTGATTATGCTAAAATGAAGGTGTTACTAATGTGGTACACATATTTGTAAAGTACTATATTCAGAGATTTCCGACTATATCTACGTTAAGCATATTAGCTATATTAAGAACGTTATCTAATTTACACACAATTGCGCTATATATAGGAAAAATAAATAAACGTAGAGTTTTGGAGTCAATTTATTGTTTTATCCATTGTGTTTTGGTAAATTTATGCACTTTACATACAATAAAGCCAGTTAATGCATTTTGTAATCAAAATTCATATTCCTTAAACCCGAAAACCACGTAATTGAACTTCAAAACTTCTAAAACACATGTTATTTGAGAGAATTGTTATGATTTTAAGAATTGATGCTACCATTTTGTGTTTGGCCACCATATTGGGAAAGCTACCGATTCTGAGTGGGCAACATGCATTTTTTTCACTGCTGGGATTATGTTGAACGATTTTGTACAGGTTGCAGCTCCTCCCTCTTTGTGATGTTATTTTCTCATTTTTGGTGGTCTAACTGACGGACTAATTGATTAACTAGTCGAGCGTGGACCTCAGGCAGAGTCGGCCATGAAATGAATATTCGGAAAGACTGATTTCTGTTTCATTTACGTCACATTTTGTAAAGTATCACCCCTTGTCGCAGATTATGGGTAACTTCTTAATTTGCATTCTGTATAAAATTTTCTTTAAATTGGTATATATTTTATTGTAAGTTTATTCTTATTTGTGTAGAAACTTCTTATTAAACCTTGTAAGCGCATAAAATTTTATGGAGTTGCTATTGATCCATTACTATATATACACACAGGCCCATGGGCGGCGATTAGGGGGGCAAAGGAGGGGCAGTTGCCTGCCAACTTTTTTGAAGTGACCCATTAATGAACATAGTTTCATTTGGAAATGTAAAATTTTTCTATGTATTACTGAGTCATAGAAAAAAAAAATAATTCCATATGATATTTGCCGTTGTGTGTGTTCGTATTGGTTGTCTTCCCGTGGAGTTAAGAAAGCTACAGGAATTGTGTTTTAATTGCCACAGAAAACGGTCCAAAAATTAACCTATTGGAGCGCAACAATTCCAGCATACTTTCCTTTCTTCTTACGAAGGTTCGATATGTTCAGGCTCTTTGAAACTAATTGAGAGATCATTTCGAAAGAAAAAAAAAAAAAGTCACAAGTTATTCTTCAATTACACAAAAATCGATCCTAAAATGTCTTTTCTTCTTTCTAATAGTATGGAATATTGTTTACAAAGAGAGTTGACATTGAGTTGAACGTCCTTTTCAGCAGCGATTCTATATGAAACGGGACCTCCAAACCACATGAGCTCCCACCGGGATTCGAACCCAGATATCCCATTCCAAATGATTAAAAAGAGAGTAATAAGAAACAACTTCTACCTTTTCCATTGTTTTGCAGTGTAATATACGAGTGAAGTGTCGTGTTTAGGGGTGCACGAGTGTATATACAATTAAATTTAGTGAATTCAACATAATTCTAAGTTTTAGGATTATTTTGTAAAACTGGAGTGTGTAGTGTTTCTAGGTTTTGTTAAGTTTTGATGTATTTCAAGAAAGTAAAAACTGCACCTAATGACAACGAACATGTTTCGGGAAGCTGCAAAAATATTTCTTTAAATGTCGTAGCATATGCTTGTAGCATTTACTGTCTTTTTAAGAGTAATAACATACGTTTAATAGCATGTGTGGAATTAAAGATGTATTGTTCATTAATCTCTGGTTTAAATATAATTTTGCAAAACAAGCCTCATTATTCATTACTATGATTAATATTATCCTTTCTATTTATTTGTTTTGCAATTTGTTATTAAATAATCTGATCACACAATTTTCCAGATAGGATTTTAAGATGTTCATGAGCAAGGAATCAAATCTCTTCTTATATCTTCGTTGTTTGCAAGTGACACTTTTGGTTCAGTTGCTGCTTTTTATGTTTAAATAATGCTTTAATTTAAATATTGTTTTATATCAGTATATTGGTATTGGTTTATATATTTTAAGTTATTATTATTAGATTAAGAAATCCAGATCTGGGCATTGGGTGATTAATTATTATTATTATTAATTGTATGTAAATGTAATTGTTTATTTACTATGTATATTTATATTATTTCTATTTTCAGCTATTACATAAAAATACCTCTAGTAAAAAGAATAATTAGATAGCAACTCTGTTTCAGGGAATAACAGTTTCAAAGCATTCAGAGAAAGCTTCTTTTTGGTAGGAGAACCCTCCTCCCCCCGCTCGTTTTTTCTACATAGTTTATGATACGATAGCTTTCCTATATAAACGGAAGATTTTTACAGAAAAGGGGACAGTTGACCGTCAGTCTTGGGGGAGACTTCGAGCAGTCTTCAAAATGTAGTCTATAGGAATTGGCACGGTGAGCCGAGTGGCAGCTTTTACTCCCCGTAAGAGAATATTAGGTCTTCAGGTAAATGAAGGGGGAGTATTACGGAGGTCTTGCTTGGACTCGTTAGGTTCACCGAGTCTTAAAAGGGTTCCCGGTAGAAGGCATGAGCTATATTAGGTTCTACCTTGTAGTAGGTTTTGATTTTAAAGGGACTTTTTTCTTGGACTAAAATGAGATCCTGTGAGAAGAAGGGATAAAGAAAAGTAATTCTTATACTGATTCAAGAAATATATTTTTGCTAGGGAATTAGGCCCTGTAGAATAGGAACAGGATTTGATCCTTGAAATCCTACATTCCATATTTAGGTGGATATGGCATTTAGACTAACAATTCCCTGATATTAGAATTTTTGAGTACGTGTTCAAAACTGAAGCTGTATACGGCTTTGGTCGGTTATAAAGTAATTTGTTCCTCTTGCAGGATACAGTAGGTTTTTATAAATACTCTGAACTCAGATTCCTGGGTTCGATCCTTCGACGTAGATTCGTGAGAGGCTACTGATAGAGTTTTTAGATTTTTTAAAATCACATCTCCCATTTCAGGGAGTATGGTTCTTATCTAACCTTTACCTGCCAGATCTATTTAAGGATCTTTCGCTACTATATGGCGAACTCATTCTCCTTTCCTACCTATCCCTATAATAAGTATTTAGATAGATATCCTTCTAGCGCATCTCCTATTTAAGGGAGTAAACGAAATAGGGTCGTATTCCAGGGCTTTTGATGTAGTGAGTCAATGCCCTTTATAAGTTAAGGTTGACAGAGGACGCTTTTAGTGAGGGCTAACCCTTCTGTCTACCACAGGCACATAATTAGAGAAACCTTAGCTTAATAAAGTTTACTAAAACTAGAGAAAAATTAAGGAATTAGAGAAGATAATATCCAACAGGCAAAACCTTGCCCAACAGGTACTCATACACTTTTAAAGAAAGATATGTCATAGAATTATCAACTCTTTTTAAATAAACTTTTAATAGAGGTAACTCATGTGTTATGATTTCCTGATTTATAAACCTGTTTATTACCCTAGACATTACTTATTTTGTTTTAAGATAAGAGTCTGAATATAATTTATTATATTCTACATCTATTTTTTAAAGTTTGTCGAAAAATTTGTCCTAGAGACACGAATGGTCAGAGCTCACAGTCTACGGATTTCAGTATTACATACATAAAGTAACAATCTTTTTTTCGACTTACATGTTTAAGAATACAAAGAGCTAGTATCTATTTGCGTTGCTCTTGTTAATTTACTTAATAAAATATGAAATATGCCATACATTATTTTAACTGAAAAATAATGTATGGCATATTAAAAAAAAAAAAACAACTTAAAATCAGCAGCGTAGCGCTTTTTTCATTACTTAGGGAAAGCTGTTATTTCTAATACTTTATCCTCAATATTCTACATTACCTTTAAATCATTATTGTATTATTTATATAAACTCATCATTTTGTTTACTCGGGAGAAGTTATGCTTCCGCAGCTTCTATAAATGTTTATTCATATTTCTTCTTGTCTCCACATAAGACTACAGAATAGCAACAGAGTAAGAATTTTGAATTGTCCTTGAATAGGGTTACTACATGATAGACTTGAATAAAGAAGACATTTTTAGATTTTATAAAAGATTTATATGTAGTAATGGATAAGTTTTTTAATGGCATCTAAACTCATATAATTTTCCAATACTGATTATGGAAATCTTCATTCCCTGATATTAGAATTTCTTCTCTTCACGCTCACATCTGGATATTTTGTACTCCTTTGGAAATTACCATTTTCAGACGTTTTTTGAGAACCTGAAAAAGAGGGCATGTCCGAGTAAAAGAGGAGTTTGGTGACACTACCCACGGAAAACGAAAAAATGAAGAGAATCCCCGTCCTCTCACCGTCATTCTACTTGTATCTATAGAAACACATTACACAGTTGGATTTATTCTTTAATCAATTTGTGCCAGTGAACATCAAATTTACTATTTTCAGCTGGGAGGAATGCTTTGAGCAAGTTCTACAAAGCATTTAATGCCTACATTTAATGAAAATAAACCAAAATTATACTAAGTCAACGAGCTAAGAAAACATTTTTACACAAAATAGTAGAATTACAATGGACACTGTAATTTCAAACAAAAATATTGTAACATATTACAAGGAAGTTAACAGTTTTCCTTGTGCAGCATGAGAGCTGATCTACATATAAAGTATGTGTTTCCACAAGAGAAAGATCCTCAGATGATTATCAAGTTTCTCGAATGCTATCTACAATTGGCGTCTTTATGACTTAGATTGAGTTACAAGACTTTTACGTAAGCCGTTTTTTTTCTTTTTACGTCTTTCATTAAGTGTTCGATCATACGATTGAACTTTCCGTTTTCAACTACATTTACCTGTATTAATTCATATTTTATATTCATATCATTGTACAAATTAACCTTGAAAATATATCATTCCGTATGATAGCTTATCTACTATTTTCTCAAATCTTTTCGTCTCTGAATACAGCTACTTCAATTCTTTTTTTTTTTCTAATTCAGTGTGTATTATATCCTGGATGCAGCCATTAAACTTGAAAATCTTAAGATGATTACATCTCGCTAATATAATGAAAATCAGACTATTAATAGCTATTGAAAATAATATTTTATCACGGATGACAGTGACTGTCAACTACAAGATAATGTATTTCATTTCATATTTATTGCCATTATAACTAAACAATATAGGATCTTGAAATTTCCTAGTAACACCATTAGAATTATCTCTATATTCTTATACTTGTAGGGTCCAACCAGAAAGGTGAAAAGCTTCGTTCTGACAGCTTAAACAAGACATGTGGTAAAAAAAAAAAAAAAAAAAAAAAAAAATACACGTTACAGCTGATAAATATTTTGCTGTAAATAATAGATACTCACAATAAATTGAAGTTAATTTTTATTCATTTTTGCATCACTATAAGTTTTTAGAAAAGTTCAAACGTAATTTTATTACCTATAGTTGTTATGTTTCTTGAATCTCGTATATAGCCTTCTATTAAAGATGTCGATGAAGACGTCTATTGTGAATTTCACTGGGAGCATCATTATTGGTTACAAACAAACCGTTGCTAGGGCAGCTGCTAAGATAGTCGTCATGATGTTTACTTATGTCGTGCTAAGTATAAATTGTAGATTAATAAAGTTGATATTACTATTCCTAAATAACATAAATGTATACAATCGTCTGATTTGACTAATAGTTACCGTAATATGAAACCAAAGTATTGTATATTAGCGTCAATTACCTACTTCGCTGGGTTAAAATAAGAATTAGTAATATGTTAAATTAGTCAGACAGCAAAAATCAGGTGTATTTTTTTTTTTTTTTACTATCTCTTCTATTAATTTTGTCACAACCTGTGCATTCATAGTGTCTGATGAAGTCTGTGTATTCATAGCGTCTGTTGCATGTTAATTTTATAATAAACCTTTTTTTATTTTGCTCAGTTAGTTGTTTCAATCAACTTTACGTATACTAAAAGCAAAGCTTAAATAATGGAAATAATATATATAATTGCTGTAAGAATAACCTCCCTAACGATGTATAATAGGAATTTCGTAACTCTCGTGCAATAGAAACTTAACGTAAGAACATCCTACTTCAATCTTCAATCTCGTTTGGTATTACGGATTATTAATATGCATGTACTATATTTATTTATGATGCACAATATTTGGTAACGTACTTGCTTTTTGTGAAAGATAAGTAGTATATCTTCGGGTATTAGTATTACTATAAAAAGCCAGACTGTGTCTTGGGACGATTACAACATAACAGCGTTTGGATCACATGTTTTTGTTGCAGCACACACACAAAGGCGACGAGATTTTCAGGCTTTAATAGACTGCAACCTCCTGTTCAAGTAAACATCAAAATTTCAAAAGACTTCATTTGAACTTTGACTTAAGAACGAGAGCTCGTTACGATAAGAATCAGGCCGCTCTTAACTGGTTTCCCTTTTTCAGTTGTGAAATAGTTCCAAAAACAAACCTCGAATGATGCAGCTAATAGTTTTAAGTGTCTGATATCTTCTTTTTCTATCTTGTGCTCCCTCATACAACAAATATTTTAAGATATTACTACTCATAATAATAGTTTGAACAACAAATAGTTACATCCTCTAAAGAAAAATTATTTCTAAGATTTTATTTGCGATTACCTGGTTGTATATATAAAACCAGAGTCCTTACGTAATTTAAATTTTTAGATAGGTAAAAAAGAAAGAAGGAAAAAGTAGAGAAAAGGAAAAATGTTTAGTAACGAACCTCCATTATGTGCCATCGACATACCTTTGCGTTAATACCCACAGAATAGGATTTATTTTAACGTTACAGTATCCCAGCAAATACATTTTAAGTACATCTAACTGAAAGCACCTGTCGATCTTATCTTCCCTTAAAAGGAAGATTAAACACACCAAAATTCAAAGAAGTAGATTGTATGGTATTTGTGTGGATTTCTCAACCGAGTGTGTGAAGTTCTAAACAGAGTGACTTTTTATTATGAAATTAGTTTTATCGGAAGTCAGCTCGTAATACTTTTGAAAGTGATAATGATCGTGGATTTTTCAACATTTCAAATATTCATAGATATTTCTTCCACTAATTACTGAGCAGTTAATTGCATATTCTCAACATGAAATTCTCTATACTTTGAATGCTATTATCATTTATTAATGTGGCATTAGAGTGCTTACTTCGATCCTTGCCTCGAACACACTAGTGCCCTTTTAAAGACTTTGTGCAACGTTCGTAAACATTTCTACTGACAAGGAAAGTTCGGGAGAAAGCACTCGCCTGAAAAGAAACTAAGCATGCTTTTTGAAGGACCAATTCATGATGATTATAACAAGCTAATAAAATTCCTGTACGGTTGACAACTGTTTGAGAAATTCAACTTGAAAATTTATATAAAAATGGGTATATGCGTATTTAAACGCGTTAAGTACAACATTATTAGCAACGAGTATTGACATACGAATTGAAATGTATTTAAGGGAACAGAAAAAAAAACTGTTTTGCAATAACTAACGGGTTTATTAGTTAAAATTAGCCATTATACTGTTCACAATAATGATAGGTTAGAGTTGAAAATTGATCACTGATGTTCTTCTGTTCTATGAAGAAATGACGTAGGTAAAAGACTTCCTTGCACCATTAATATTTTATATGTGCAATTGCGTTGCATCTGTCAAGGGAACAGTTTGCATAACTAAAACGAAAAGCAAATTCGATAGATTTGACTGAAAAGGTATATAATTTGTTCGGCAACCTGCCTTGTAGAACGCATCCAATGTATCGCAGTGATCGGGACTGATTCATTAGCATAGACACGAACTTTATTTGATTGTTTCGTTGGTACATCATAACATCCGGATGAAGAAGTTTCATATTATGTACAAATCTCCTGTCGGAATCCAAACACATCAAATCGTGTGCAGTTCATTGGTATATTCTCAACCATTACGTCTTTGCCATCGTCACCCAACTTGCAATGGACAATTTGTCTCGGAATGGACCCCAGTGATCAAGCAGAAACAAGTTCAAACCACCAAAACTGCATAATACGGTAGGTCGCAAGGAGTCGAAATCATAGATTTAACATTGAACCTCTCACCCGTACAGGAACTTTATTACGTGTTATAATCAGCATGAATTGGTCTTCAAATGGCATGCTTAGTTTCTCTGCAGGCGAGTGCTTTCTCCCGAACTTCCCTTGTGAGATACAGGTTTAAGGAAAAAGAAAGAAAAAAAAAAAACGTAGAAAATGTGACAAAGTGACTCGAACTTTCACTTTCAAGTGCGGTAAGAAATTATTGCTCAACATTCATTAGAATAATGTAAAATAATACCGTAATGCACAAAAGTATTTAATAATTGAAAATGATATTTTACCTTTACTTGTAGCTTCTACTATATTGTAGTATATGAACAGATAAATAATTGTAGTGGAGTAATGAATTGTTAACATACAAGATAATGCTTTTAAGAGGGTCTTGGACCAGTTTCGTTGTTTGCCCATTGCACAGTGGCATATTTACGATTTTGTTTCGGGGGGGTCTTGCTAACTTTGTTCCTGGAAATGTGAAATTCAGCCAGATGTTGCATTTACTTTAATATAGTAAATACAATTTCGGAGGGGGGAGCTTAAGCCCGGAAGCCCCCTTAAATACGCCACTGCCATTGCATATGCATATACAATTGCTAAATTTAAATAACTCATACATTAGCATGTAGAATCTGTAGAGTTTTATCACAATTTCTTAGAGATTGCTCGGGAAATTTCTTATAACCTTGATATAATACGTGTTTGATCAACTAATGCCCCCTTGAATATGCTCTTTGTTCAATATTATTCCATTAATATCACTTCAAAGTATATATATACAGATGCAGCAATTTAATAATTGCCTTTAGTTCTAAAGCTATATTCTTACAATATACATTCTATACTTGCTTTATAGTTTCATACTTTCTCGCAGGTTTCATATGAATTTTATCAAGAGATCTGATGAGTCTTTGGAACTAAGCTATGCAACACCTCAACAGCTGATAGTGATAATACCGTGTATGTTTACATGTAATTCCATAATACGTAGATCAATATATATATATATATATATATATATATATATATATATATATATATATATATTGTTTCGTAGGCTGACCAATTTTATATGATGTTATATCCGACCTTTAGTTTAAGTATCTAACTAAACTACTGTGGTAACGAAATAATGGAAAAAATTAACAAAATTATGGAATAATAGGTATACGGACAAAATCTCGCGGCCGAAACATCGCCGCCCAAAATCTCGCCGGCCAAAACCTCGCGGGACAAAATCTCGCCGGGCCAAAACCTCGCGTGGCCAAAACTTCGCCGCCCAAAACCTCGCGGGACAAAATCTCGCCGGGCCAAAACCTCGCGTGGCCAAAATCTCGCCGCCCAAAACCTCGCGGGACAAAATCTCGCCGGGCCAAAACCTCGCGTGGCCAAAACCTCGCCGCCCAAAACCTCGCGTGGCCAAAACCTCGCCGCCCAAAACCTCGCGGGACAAAATCTCGCCGGGCCAAAACCTCGCCGCGAATGAAACTTTTCTTTAAAATTTACCCAATGTGTTTCCTAATATGCAATTCCACATTACAAATAATAATAGTAATAATAATAATAATAATAATAATAAAAATAAAATACAAAACATCGTGTGCGTGGGCTTTCTCGGGTTATTCCCGTTTCCTCCCACTTTCTTTATTCGATCATTTCCTTCATCCTGGTCATCTACGTCTCCTTTAACCTATAGGACATAATCAAGGGACGTCGTAAAAACTCATATATTGTTTCATATTTTCATAAATATTATTAGATTTTTGTTAAAATTTTAAGTTTTTGGATGTTCCAAAGTCCCCAAAACCTCGTTAGTTGTCATTACTTTCCTTATGCAGACTTTCTTTCCCTATAACCAGTTTAAAAACATCCTGTCGCCCTACCTTCACATTGAAATCTTCTAATACAGAAATAGAATTTTCATATTGTATCGCGGGACTTGGTCAAATACCCGTGATACTTCTTCTGAAACAGCGTCTTTTATACCGTCATCCTTATCATCTGTTGGAACATTTACATTTTGGTCAGGCGAGATTTTGGGTATGACGATATTTTGGGTGGCGAGGTTTTGGCCACGCGAGGTTTTGGCCCAGCGAGATTTTGGCCCGCGACGTTTTGGGCGGCGAGGTTTTGGCTAGGCGGGGTTTTGGCCCGGCGAGATTTTGTCCCGCGAGGTTTTGGGCGGCGAGGTTTTGGCCAGGCGAGGTTTCGGCCTGGCGAGATTTTGGGCCGCGAGGTTTTGGCCAGGCGAGGTTTTGGTCCGCGAGGTTGTCGCCGCGAGGTTCTGGCCGCGAGGTTTTGTACCCAAACCGGAATAATAACCGTCTTCAAAAGAGCACTTGAAAACTAAAATTAAAAACTAAAAAAAAATAACCAATTAACAAAAGCTCTAAAAAGTAGAAAAATAATAAAAGCGCTAAAAACTAGAAAACAATTCATTACCTATAAATATTTTTGAAGTATGTGCCAAGTCAATCAAATTAATGTCTAATATAAAATCAGTTGGCCTCAATTTTATGGGGCATTAATTTATTTTGTTTGGCACAGATTTCAAAAACCTATAAGATAATAGTAATTTTCTACCTTTTAGCACTTTTTTGTTTTCTACTTTTTATCGCTTTTGTTGAAGTCGATTAATATTGGTTTTTAAAAGTTTTATTAGTAATACTTTTTGTTAGTATTCTGTTGTTAAACTATTTTATTTGTTACACATTGCTGTTCTTTATTTTTCAGTGTAAAATGGCTAAAGTGCTATATATGGAATTACTCAAGTAAATATATAAATGTGTATAAAACTAGAATTGGAAACGCAACATTTTTTGATTTATACATGTGGGGAAAGATGGAATTTGAACATACAAAGTATCGAATCTTTTTTATGTATTTAAAAAACTACAATTTGATGCTCTATTTCTCGTTCTACATTAATTTCCATATTCAGTTACTAGCAGCGTTCACCCCGCTTCGCTGCGGTCACCCCGGAACGCAATAAACGTTGTTACTTAGATAATTTTTACTTTTTCGCTTTCAAGTGATATGATAAAAACCATAGAAGATTGCAGTAAATGTTAACATTATATCGCCTGTCATTTATGTTAACCCGCCCCGCTTCGCTGCGGTCACCCCGGAACGCAATAAACTTTGTTACTTAGATAATTTTTACTTTTTCGCTTTCAAGTGATATGATAAAAACCATAGTAGATTGCACTAAATGTTAACATTATATCGCCTGTCATTTATGTTAACCCGCCGAGTGACACGGTCATGCGGGTTGCATATAAATACGTTTATTTTTACCTATGATGAACTAACAAAGGATTTGTACGTTATGGACACTTGAATGGTCAATTATCTCAAGACACTGGTAATTAAAAATTAAAGTGATATGATAAAAACCATCTAGGGTCCAAATCCTAATAACCCCCCAAAAATGAAAGAAATTGGTTCAGCCGTATTAGCGTGATGAGGGAACAAAGGATTTGTGCGTTCTCTTTTATATATATAGATACGGTTGATTATTCTTAAAGAATAGAAATTTATATTTGCGAGTGTTAAACAAAAATATTATATACCATCAACTTTTTGTTACAGAAAGAATTCATAGAACTTCCGTTTCAAGAAAGTACTGCGTACAGAACTAGAATACTTCTAACCTTTAAATAACTCATGAGTAATCTTTTAAATCAAGATGAATGTCCATCTAATTACTAGAAAACTTACCATTCTATGGATTTGGTCCCATAAGCATAAATATAAAGGAAGGAAAAATTTGGTGGATAAGCTTCTTGTTCTTTGAACTAACAGGAAGTTCTTTGTCTTGACATCGTTGGTTTTATTCTGTCTGTTAACAGGCTTTATTGTACTTGATGGTCATTCCTTTTGTAATATAATAGTCCAACAATTTCTTCTTTTGTTGTTGCCTAAAATAAGAAGGGTAGTCTAATTTTGTTTAGAATCATATTTTATGATATTGTTAGCTTCAGTATGAAGATAAGGATGAAGCTAAAATGTCCTGACAATACCATACCAGAGTTTTGAAAATAGCAAGTTAATGACAAGTTGAAGATGCTGAAGATCAGAACCACGTCTCTTAACATTAAACTTTAGCCTGTTGATGTAAAACTTAACTCTTGCAGTGATGCCAACCCACGAGGAAAATCCCAAATTGTGGGATTTTTTGACAATGATTTCTCGAAATAGGATAAAGGAAATTTACGTAAAAAATTGGCACGATTTATGGGATTTTTCATATATCTATTCTATTGACATGAACAAAATTGTCTATGAGGGAGAAGTAGACAAATGAGTCTTCAGTAAACGTAAAATTAATGCTAATTGTCAAATGTTGTTGTTATAAAATGAATATTAGTGTTAAAGTGATTTACGCAGGGACTTGTGAATCTCAAAAAAAAAAAAAAAAAAAAAAAAACAATAACCAAGGAAGGTTAATTGTACTCTGGTAGTTAAAAGAAGAAAAATGAAAAATTAAAGACAGAATTAACAGAAGAAGGTAAAACACGAAATGTTCAACTTTCAAAACGTCTCATACGAAATGATTGAAAAATGAAGTTTATATAGTTTTATTACGATCAGTAGAAGATTATGTCACACAAGTGAGATGGAAATTTTAATCTCACAACAAAAGGTAGCCCTACTTATTTCTGGCAGCATTTTCAATTGCCTTTTTCAATTAAGGAAAATACGTATTCATAAAGTGTTTAATAAACGTAGACAATCGGAATTTTTGGATAATTCCCTAACTTATTGAAAAAAAAATGACTGATATATACTAATTTCAATGTTCATGTTTTCTAAGTTAAAATTTTTATTAGTATAGCGTGGGAAATTTAAGAACAAAATGGGAATTTCTGCAGCTCGAGATGGGATTTTATAACGTTTCAGGTTGGCATCACTGTCCTTCGTAGACATACTGGCAAAATACCATATGTATGTACACTCATGTCTAAAATTATTGTCGCATGTCTATAAATATGTTATTGTAGGAATATAATTTGGTAACGATTTCGCCCGGTAGTTCTTATAATGTTTGTATGTATATAATCGGCAAAGACATGTATGTGGCCAACTTCATGTCAAAAGAGCAGTAAATAAGAACTATAAAACGAAAATAACACTCTCTTGTCCATTTAGCAACATTTTATTTTACTCATTCTAATTTTCGTATTTATAATTATTTTCCTATGAAATTTACCACAAATATACATTTCCCGATTATATACTTAGTATCAGTATTAAAAGTACCCTGCAAAATCATTATCAAATTATATTCTTACAAGAAGACAGTTATAGATTTGCGACAATCATTTTAGACATGAGTGTACATGCACGAAGCCAGCAGTGCTGCGACCTCAACTTCTTTCTGAAACTTAGGTAAATCAAGAGTTACTTGAAAAGAAAACATATTAATTTCATTTTCAATTTTTATTACTATTACAAGAATTAAAATTAATACAACACGAAGATATTTTGCAGTATTTAATAAAGCAGTATTTTGTTATAGATATTAAATCTACTAAGGAACTAGCTACTTGAGACTAATTCGTTTAGAAGTATTAAAACGCATATGAATGTTGCAGCAGCAGTGCAATCTAAATCCATAGTGAGTTTAAGTACGAAACTAAAATAAATAGAATATTCGACAGCAAACGAGTTCTGCTAATTTTCTTTCTTTCTTTCTCGCATTTTATTTTCTTTTAAGTATAGATTTGAAAAACTGGTGCTCTTGAGACTTTTTTGAAAAATAAAAACCTTGTACTTTTTGAGACAAATGTTCGGAAATTTCGCGTTTTTATAACTTGTTTTTAAACTGCTACCTTTGTTTTCCTACAGTGAGCTCTACAATTAAGAAAGTATCTTTACAGCACACAGTACTTATAAGTTATATCGTTATGATCCGCAAACGGGTATCTTGATAGATTTGTTTGTTTGCAAGGTTATTTATGCTTCCCAACTATATCTGATACCGTTTTTGTTGCTTAAGCATCTTATCAGTGCCTGAAAGTTACAGCCAGTGGGTAGCGTGTATGCCTTAGAGTGTATGGGGTACCAGATTCGATTTCCAGTGGGACAGCCTTAAAATCTGAATGTATTGCGGTAGATCAGATTCAACCTTAAACTGCAGGTCCAAATGTAATTCAGCTTCCGTTCTGAAAAGGAAGAGTGCCTCCAATCTAACTATTATCCATTTTGTTATATGTGTTCCCTGGGTTCCCTAAATTCAAATTCGCAGGCATGAAAATAGTACCATGAGCAACACATACAAAACTATACTTGTTTCTGTATAAAATTACGCTTATATCTCGTTCTCTGTTTGTGAAATACCTTAGTGTAAACTTCAGATGTTCTATTAGAAGAACCTAATAGGCCTACGATTTCAGTTTACAAAATTAGCCATTAACGATTATTTTAGGTATGATGTTAGTTTAACACGGTAGTAAGTTATTCGATCTACTCCGCTACATAAAATGTTTTTGTAGGCCATAAACTTAAGCGTAGAGTAGCCAATACCATGAGCGTCGGTAGAATGTAATGAGCGTAGAGTAGCCAATACCATGAGAGTCGGTAGAATGTAATAGTATGACGATACGAATAATGTAAACAAGCATTCTCTGAGATGCGATCATTGAGCGGTTACCAGATGCGTGGCTAATGTAAATTTATTTATTTACTTTTTTCTTTAAGAGAAGTTTCACATTTTAGTATACCCTGATACAAACAAATGTGAATTAAATAAGTTTGTGTTGCATGCTACTCTTATACAGTGTATCTAAATTTTACCCAACAGCAACAATATGTTCTATATCAACAACGTCGTTTAACTTGGAGGAACTGATCTATATAATTGTAGTTGTTAGCCCGTTTTAGTAACAAATTAATAGAAATAGTAGATTACGAAGCGCTACACTACACCAGTAAAGGGAGATTTTTAGTTAGTTTGTAGATTCTTGGTGCCTTCCACATTAATAAAAACAAGTAAAAGTTAGAAGCACATCCATATCCATAGGTTTGTCCTATTCTCCTGATCATGTGTTGGTAAACGTCACAGTTGAACACGTATTAAAACACAGTATTTGATTTTAATGTTTTCTCTGCGAATAGTATCATACATTGTTCTGATGTAAGTTTTCGGTTATAAGCATATTAAATTTTGATTAGATCAACATTGAGGTGGTATCCAACACCTTTAAAGGTGTTCAATATGTGAAAAAGACATTGACCTAAACTTAAGGAATTTTCTTATGACAATTAACGTGTCTTGCCATTCATGTTGCATTGGAAATGATATTTTGGATGAGATACTAGATATCATTATATGCACACATGCTTCCGACTGTCGCGTTGCAGAAAATATCTTCCTACTATTTGGCAGGAACATTTCTGATACTTGAAGAACTTAATTTCTGATTTGCAAGGTTGCCTGTACCTTGTGTTACAAGAGTGAATTAATATTTGTTGAATACCCAAGCTGCACAATATTGTTTAGAAATATAGTGTATATATTTTGTAATCATGAATTGTGTACGTGATCACTAAATAAATCACCATCCATTTCAAAAATATGTGTGAAGACATGTTTCATGTATTACGATTAAAAGTATTGTATTTATTACTAAAATTTCGCTGCCAAAAACTTTTCCTCTTCTTATTTATTTGGATATTTAATATTACAAACTCTATTTACGTCAATTGAAGAGAGAACTTCGGACTTCTTTATTACTTTCATATTTTTTTAGTCGCAACATTATCTATCTGTTTGGTCAGATACGACTTCTATCACGCGTAGAAGTTACACTAAATTGCCTTTCTTTTTTTCAATATCATATACATATTATGTGTATTCTCGCTCTTGTTTATAAATTTGTTTGTTGCTTTAAAATCAGTATCGAAGTTCCTATCTAGACGTAGTGTATAAGGTCGAGACCTGCTGAAAGAATTCTTCGGACCTCCGCACTCTGATGCAACCTTTCGTAGACTTATTTTCTAATTTTCGTATGTGTAAATGTGTGTGCTGATAGAGATGATAGGAAGTTTTACATCAAAAAGGTTGGTGGCATTAAAAGTCAATCTACTATTAGTAGGTAACACTTAAACACTCTAAGGTCACAAGGTTAGCAATAACACAAAGCTCGCTTACTTATCAGAAGCTTAAATGCGAGTAGAGTACACAATTTTGTGGGGTAGTTGGAATCTCCTCGCTTAATATTTTTGGGAACAAAATCCTCCCATCTGTAATAAATTATTGGGATGAGTAAAGTCAAAAGTTTTGTCAAAAGTTTTCAAATTAATTTCAGTACTTCATATTTAGTTAACATGTATTTCACATGTAATTAACGGGAAGGCACAGAAAATGACTAGAGTAAATTATGATTTTGCAACTTTGTATTCTAATTCTACGGAGTTTAACAATTATGGATGTTCAACTAAATTAAATTTTTATTTTTAAGCATTTCATGCAAAAATGTTTTCTTTTTACACTTCTCTGTCTCCTCCTCCTTCTTTCAACTGTGATAATTTTGCACTGTGTATACAAGCTACAACAGTCATCTCTATTTTTTCTTCACTGATAATCCGTGTTTCTGTGAGCACGTATCTTATTTTTTTTTTAAACAGCAGTTGCAATTATTTGCATGAAATTTGACTAATATCTGCACAGTATTAAAATGCAAACAATGCATGTTTTGACTCGTTTATTTGATATTTATAATTTAAACTGTAATACACCTAGATAATCTTTACTTTTTGTGGAAATATTTCACTTGTATTGTTTAAGAATTTCGGATGTCCCATTAGTGCACGAAATCAATAAATAGATAAAAAAAAATAAATAATTAATTGATAAATAAAATGATAGACATTGCATGGTTTTGAGAAGAGATCAAGTATTTTCTATGGCTTCAGGCAATAGTATTTTCTAAATAAAAGTCTTAAGTCTTGCTTGTATGAGCTGTTTGTGTCTCACTTTGAATTGAACAGTTTTTCTTGTAGCTAAATAGTTGGTGCTTTTTGCCTTTGATGCTTGATAGGGCCGGATTAAAGGGGGCTTAGGGGGCTATAGCCTCCGGCCTTCAGGTGGACAGGGGCCTCCATTTTGATCAAAATCTCAACTGGACCATCTAAAAAGAATCATGAAGATACAATCATCATCATAAAATAAAGAATGACCATAAATATGAAACATATCCTTTATTTTTCCTACTGTACTTTCACAGAAATGTAAGTCAGCAGGGGCCACATATTTTTTCTAGCCCCGGGCCTCCAGATGGGTTAATCTAGCCCTGATGCTGGAGACCTGGTTTCGTTTACCGCCATTATCGAACCGTTTCGTTTACCGTGATTCGAACCCCACATTATCTATAGAGCAATATCTCACATAGTGTTGAAAGGTGCATAGTCTCTAAAGAACAAAATAAAGGGGAAAAATCCCTAAACATACACTGTGCGGTAGTAGATTAGTTTTATTTGGATGGATCATTGTAGTTAATAAAGTAATAATGGCATGATGTCATACATATTTGGTGCCTAATTCACTGCATTGAAATGATTTATTGAAATTACTGAGAATATATAATCTTTTTGAATAAAAGAAAATTCTGAATAGTCAAGGAACCACACATATACTATCTTATAGCTTTACTACTCAAATTTTAGTAAGTGATTATTTTAGTCCTACCGCATTTTATAATTTGATGTTTTAATTCAAAACAACCTACATCTCTGTGAATTTCCGTACCGCTCTGAGAATAAATTCAATGAAGATTCTGATAACATCTCTTTCCTTTTCGAACTAAGAAATAATTACTGAAAATGAAAAATGAAGTTTGTTAGTTTAACGTCCTATGATTGTACCATTGAGGTTGAAGGAGCCGGATGATTAGTGAAAGTGAATGATTATGAAATTAAATATTGGTGCTTTCCTATCAGGAATCGAACCCAGGATCACGTGCACCCAAGGTGTATGAGCTGTACTAATTACAATACACGACGAGGAAATCAGTCTTGGATTTATGGAAATTGAAAAATCTAGCAATGAAACCTTTGTTTAACATCACTGGACGAATGGTTACTTGACAACTCTCCTGCGTTAAAGATATCTATGCTGTACAAACCGGATAAAAGATCATATAACTAATTGCGTCATTCACACTTGCACATAACACTATATATATATATATATATATATATATATATATATGTGTGTGTGTGTGTGTGTGTGTGTGTGTGGTACGTATGCGTTTTGTATGAAATGTGATAACACTAACCAGAGTAATCTAGAGTTCTTGTTCAGTTGAGATAATACGAAGTTTATCTCATGAAATGGATTCTGAATTCATCTTGTGTGACATTAGAGCCAATATAACACACCCACGTCTCTCCCATATGATGCAATGCAAGTGATCTTGTGAGAAGGACAGATCTCGTGAAAGAAATCAACTTGGCTTCACGAAAGATGATTTTTAATATATATGTATCTATTAGGATATACGACCTTCATGATACAAAGTTCGATAAACACGAATATTCAATAATCAAGTACATTTGTAACTAAATATACTGTAATATTTCACAAAAGCACGTGCATCTTATGGTTCATGGTCATCGGTAGCTGAGTTAAATTTCTGCAATTTCTTACGCAAATAACAACTGAATTGCAAGGTTGCAAGTGGGTATGTGTGAATGGGTTGCGCACCGCAGTAAATAGAGATATTTCGTAAATGGATAACTAGTTAGTTAATGATATTAGTTGTAAATTGTTATGCAAGTACAAGTATCTTACATAAGTTGGGAATAAATTTTTATACTTTGACGCAAATCTAAGACCATTAACTTGCAATTGTCAGAAATGAAGTGCAAGACGTACAGGTAAACAAGGACAAACAAAGGCAAACATCCATGGCAGCATTTATTTTTCGTGCATTTTCTTTTAAATTATATAACTATGAATTCGTGTAAGCATAAATAATTATCGTAATATCAGTAGCGACGTTCTTTAACAGTCATTATCATCACAGCATATATTATTCGTAGTAATAAATTCAAAGGTGCATACAAGAATGCCTCGATTTTCGCGGTTATTTTGTCAATAACGCATATAAAATTGCTGACCATTGCCAAGGATTTTTCAAATCTATTTATTAAATATAACATAGGTCTATGAAGTAAAAATGCATAAATAAAAGGGTTAAGTACAAAAAGGGAAATTCATTTAAAGAAAGGTTTTTGTCTTACATATCCACAAACAGGATGGACCATTTATCTCGAAACGCCTTTATGACTTTTAAACTAGTAAATTAAAAAAAAAAAAAAAATGATGAAATTTTATGCGGTTTACATATCGACAGGACATTGTTTGACATTCTCTGCAATAAAACCAGATTAATACTGTTGCCAACCCAACATAGTTATATTTTTAAAAATAGAGTGGCATTACGTTATTGCACATTTAAATAATATTCCTTCCAGCTGGTCTAGTGGCTAGCGCGTGTATCTTTGGTTTACGTGGTCTAGGGTTTGATTCACTATGGGAGAACACAATTGAAGGGTTGGATGCAATATGAATATTGTAGAAATTGTTCCATTTCCCTTTCTTGAAGAAGAATATTTGAAAGCGCTGGAACGATGGTAATATAGATATTGTATACAGATAAGATATACAATAAAGATATTGTATACAGAATTTCATACTTCCAATTTAAGCAAATTTGCATATTGAACACTTTCTGAATAAAGAAACGGAAAGTTCAATATTATAGAAATGTCCCCTTAGTAACGAAATTCAAGGTGACATTGAAGCACTCATTCCTTTATTTTGAATTAAGAGTTTATATACCGAAAAAGTCTTACATCTCGAACTTTATGTGGCTTTTGAATAAAGAAACAGGAACTCGAATATTAAAGAAACAGAGCTGCTTTCCCAATTAGGATGAGAAATTTCGAAAACGTTGAAACGAGAATTCCCTATTTTTTAATTAAGAGTTTGTATACCGAACTACACATTTTCATCTTAAGTTAAGCAAATCCCCACATTGGTCACTATATGAAAAAAGAAAGAAAAATTCGGACATTATAGAAATATGATCCCCATTCCCTCTCTTTTGTGAATAGAAATTTCAAAAATTAAAAAAAAAAACATATTGCCTGCTTTAATCAAGACATACCCAGTTTTACACTTCCAACTTAAAGCCAATTCTCACAATCGGCAATTTCAGGGAAAAAGAAGAAAATTTTGGTGCTATAGAGGTGTCTCCTTTTTTGTCTATTACAAGCGTAATTTTCGAAAACGCTGGAACACGTTTCTTGGGGAAGACTGAAGTTTTAGTTGGAAATCTAAGGCCCCTTTACATCCTTAGGATATGTGTTTCAAAAACCCTTCTCATCTCTGGTTTCCGTTATAGAGTATTCTGTTCAAATTTCTATTTATAGTAATATGCCCTGGGAAATCATAAGTCAGTCACTTTTATTTTTTATGTAATAGTGTAGATGACAACTTCCATGCATCCACTAACATCCAGTAAGTTCTTTATGAGCTCTTCAATCTGTCACGTTACCAAAACTCCATCACCTACTGCCCCCGGGGCTTTACTGACTTACTGGTAGAGTGTTCACCTCTGGTGCGTGGGATCTCTCGTTCGATCCCAGCTCACACCAAATGGCTTTATGAGTGAGTGAGCAGAGTATTTTGTGATGGACAAACACTGTGTGCGTAGATTTTCTCGGATTTCTTACGTTTCCTTCTACTTTCTTCATTCCATCATTTCATTTAATTCTTATTGTCACCGTCTCCTTTAGCTTACACGTAAAAGTGAAAAGTTTAATTTCTTTTACCTACTGCTCACGTACACATTACTTCTCGTGTATCACAAATAACATGGTTTATGGTTTATTAAAAGTAATAACTGCTATAACAAAAACAAATAATAATAACGGTCGATTTTGATAGTTTATATAACTAACTAACTAACTCTATGGCCTATGGAACCCGGAGGTTCAGTGCCGCGTTCACAAAAGCTCTCCACTGACTTCTATCCTTAGCTAATTGGATCCAGTTTCTACTTTGTATTTCTATCTCTGCGAGATCCATCTTAATATTATCCTCCCATCTGCGCCTAGGTCTTCCTAATGGTCGTTCTCCTATGGGTCTACCAGTCAAGACTTTGAAAGCGTTTCTACTTTCTTCCATTCTAGCTACATGACCTGCCCACCTAAGCCTCCTAGACTTGACGACCCTAACAATGTTGGGTAAACCGTATAAACTATGTAGTTCCTCGTTATGAAGCTTCCGCCATTCCCCATTCTCGTTCCTCTTGGGTCCGAATATTCTCAGGATCCTGTTCTCAAATACTTTCAGTCTATGTTCTTCCCTCAGAGTAAGCGACCATGTTTCGCAACCATACAGAACAACAGGCATGATTATCGTTTTATATATTTTAAGCTTCAAATTCATCGACAGAATTCGCGACGACAAGAGATTTTGAACCGAATAGTAACACGAATTCCCTGCTTTTAGTCGACATTTAATTTCTTCGTGAATATGATTTTCGTCTGTTAATATTGATCCTAAATATTTGAAAGTATCCACTTTATCAAAAGTATTATTTAATATTTTAACGCCTCCACAACTTGCCGTATTACGGTCCCGACGCACTTCCATGTATTTAGTTTTCTCTGCATTTACTTCTAAACCCATGTCCCTGCAAGCGTTTAATAATATATCTGCATTTATTTCTACTGTTCTCCTATCATCCCCTATTAAATTTACATCATCAGCATATGCCATAACCTGGTGAATGCCGTTCAACTCTAAGCCCTGGTTGCTATCTTTGATTTTCCTTATGGGGTATTCCAGCACAAAGTTAAATAATAATGGCGACAACGCATCTCCTTGTTTCAGGCCATTTTCGACGTGGAAGCTCGTGGACAAAAATTTTCCTACTCGGACTTTACTTTGGGATTCACTTAAACATATCTTAATTAATCTAATTAGCTTTCTCGGTATTCCAAGCTCTGTAAGAACGTTGTATAATGTTTCTCTCCTAACCGAGTCAAAAGCCTTTCTAAAATCAATAAATAGTTGATGTACCGGGGTATTGTATTCCCACTTCTTTTCGAGTATTTGGCGAATGGTAAATATTTGGTCGATAGTTGATCGATTTCGTCTAAATCCGCACTGATAATCTCCAATAATTTCATCTGCAGTTGATGTCGTGCCAAGTTATCAGTCCTTGTCTGAGGCTTTTGTGAATGTTTCTGAACAAGTACCTTTTTTTTACAGGATGAGGGTGTTAGCCTTACCCAAACCCCCAAGCTGGAGGACCACTCCTAGTCGCTGTCCGCTACTGCTTGTTCAGTATATTCGCAGCTAACCTCTATATCTAGAGGCCTTCTCCTCTATCCGCAACCTGAGGACGCGCCATGCCGTGGTGACAGGAACCCACGTTACACGGAGTTTATATATATATACTGTAGCGTATCCCTGATTTTACACTCGATTGAGATTTTATAATGATATGATGACGTAATTGTCACTAGTTTAAAGTAATTTTCCCTGAAAAAGTCTAGGTTACGAAAGAAAACGACACTTGGACAAGTTTTCGTATTGAACTTTAGAGTGCATTTCCCTTTAATATGATAGTCGTAGTCAAGATAAACAAATTGACAAAAGATTAGAAGAATGAAAGGGTCTTTCGATTTTATTCAAAGCAAAAGCAATGAAAAATGCATAAAATATTAAAATAACTACACAACAACAAGATTCTTGGGGAAAGACACAGAACATTCAACGACACTGAGTAAACAAGGAAAAAGTAACTCAACTGGAAAAGGCCAATAATTATTTCCTACTTTTGTAGTTAAAAATAGATATGTTCTCTCAATAAACTATATCTTAGCGAGTTCAACTCGTTATGATTGTTACTTGTATGCATACTTAAGCTTTCATTAAAAATTCAACTTCCATTAGGAACAAGTTTATTTGATTTGCTTTTCTTCTTAGAGAGAGAGAGAGAAAGAGAAGAGAGACTGGTTGAAGAAGAGTAATTTTTAGAAGCTGTTTTCCTGGATTTTTCACTAACTTTTTTCTTACTTTAATTTTATTTTACAGCAGACTATCTTTCTGTAGGGTCAGTGAGGAAACACAGAAAGAGGAAAACTGCAGGAAAATAAATAATAAGAGCATGTATAAGCAACAGAAAAGAAAAATTGATGATAAATGAGACATTTATTGCATACGAGGAAATGATCATTCAAACAATTGTTACCAAGTATACTCATTTCCTGTTGAATATTTGAAGTGAAGGAAGAGTCATAAGTCTTGCAATATTTCCACAATCCAAACAGCAGGCGTGTCCATACATAATGATCAACCGTAAGTACAAGATCAAACTGACCCAAGAGGTAATGTGGCAAGCGGAATATTTAACACGGAGGCCGCCACTATCTTCGGTCAGTTGTTAGTGGCAGTGGCGACAGGTGCTCAACAATATATGATACGTGAACTGTTGCTGTATGAATTCCAACTCGGGCATAACGTTACAACAGAAACCCAAGGAGAAGGTGCAGTGAACTACAGCACAGCAACTTGTTGCTTTCAGAAATCTCGTGCAAGTTGAAAAATGTTGAAAATTAGCCAAGGTCGAGCCGCCCCAAGGTAAAAGATCCTAAGGTCATACGACACCCCATAAGTCATACGACACCCCAGCACACGACGATTGTCAAACCAATGCGGTATGTCTTAGACCACTGTAATACTTATTTTTCACAATTTCGGGAAAACCATCAGGAGCTGCTGCATTTTGCTCCATGAGGTGACTCCAGCTAAAACCCAGAGGAGAATGGGTGTGTGCCGACAACTGCTGCAAAATCCACGTGATGTACGTTCCACGAAACGGATTGTTACATGCAATGAGAAGTGAGTCTTTTCTTAAATCCGAGTATGCAGTTAAACAGGGGGCCAACATCCAGAACCGGTCTTAAACAGGGCTATTCGAGCATAAAGTTCTGCTTTGTGCGTGGTGGAACTACGAGGGAATAGTTAACTTCGAGTTCGTTCCTAACGGTCGTATCACCAATGCCGGTTGATCGTTATGAAATGAAATAAAATGAAATCTTTGAGTTTTACGTCCCACGGTTATGCCGGTTAGGCTAAAGTAGACGGTGATTGTGTGAAATGAGTGAAAATGGTGGAATGAAGAAAGTGGGAGGAAACGGGAGAATCCCGAAAAAACACGAGCACGGTCCACCACAAAGTCCACACGGCGCGAGCTGGGATCGAATCAGAGACCCCAAGCACCGGAGGTGAACGCTCCACCACTGAGCCACCGCGCCCCCACGGTTGATCGTTATTTCGCACAGTTGGATTGGATATATACTACACTATACCAGAAATATCCTGCATCGGTGAACAGAAAGTGTATCCTGATGCATCAAAATAAGGCAAAACCTCACTCGACTCACAAACTGAACTCGACTCAAAAGCAATAAAAAGTTGATGGCATCAAACTGATGCCACACCCGGTATATAGTCTTGACCTTGGCCCTTCAGATAACTATCTGTTTCAGTCTATGACGCACTTCGTGAAATCATAATGCTTCACCAACCAGAAGATGGAAACAGCAGTAACTAACTTCTTTGCTTCTAAGGACAAGACGTTGTATTGAGGAACCGGCAGGAAGATGGCTGCATACAATCCAACACAACGGGCTGCAGTTTGAATGCTAACTTGCTTTCATTGCACTGTAATAAGTGTAGGTACATTGTATATCAGGGCTTTGCAAGACTTACGACTCATTCTTGTATATGTAATGAAATGAAGTTGAAATCTTTATGTCTACCAGTAATATTCATGTAGACTAAAGGAGAATGAAAGTAAACAATTGTGAATTGCTCGTGAAATGACAATGTAAGATCATAGAGGTTTTAGGATTTGGGGACAAGAGGTACAGTAAGGAAAGAAAGTATTCTTCAGTTGAAAATGTTTCTTTTCCTAATAACTCAACACTAAATTAACCTATTAGAGTCCTGACGTTAGGAAGTTGTCAAGTTATAATTATTCAAAGGAAAACAGCAAAAAGATCCAAATTAATTCATTTGTTACCGAGTTATTGGTAAAAGGAAATTTGTGAACTGTCAAATACTTTCTTTTTTGTGTGTACAATAAGCAAAACAGAGACCCCTTATATTTATACATAATGAAAATCGATTACACAGTTTCACACCATCTTTTATATAGCACAATTTCTTTACAAAATGACGTGACTAATGTCTATATACAACAGAACTAAAGCAAACCCCAAAACAAATCTGTTTCCACGTAAATGTATAACCTGTTTTTGCTTACATTGAACTTCTGTTGATTCAGTGATAGTTCATATAATAAAGCAGTTTTATATTGACCCATCAGAACATTACGACCACCTACCTTATATCCTCACCTTTGCCTTGCAGGACAGCAGTAATGCGCTTCGGTATGGAAGCAATGAGACGTTGGTAGGTGACTGGAGGCATAGCGCACTACATCTGAACAACTCGCCTAATTCATGTAAATTCCGCGGAGAGGGTTGGCAACATTCAAAATGTTTCGAATTGAGTTAAGATCGGGTGCTGAGGACCATTGAAGCAATTGCAATTTACTACTGTGCTACTCAAAATCATTACAGTATAATGTTGGGCAAGGAGCGTTGTCCTGCTGAAAGATACCATTCCTAGTTGGAAATATTTCTGACATGAATGGATGTACGTGATTGGCAAGAACCTGCCGATAGCTACCAACCATCATTGTGCTCTCCACAAGCACTACCATGGTAGACCATATGAAGGATCCCCAAATCCTAATGAAGCCACCACTGATCTGTCGTCACCCTCCTGTGTACGTCTCGAGCAGCAAGACGACGGCTTTTGACTTAGTAATCGATGTGATGGATGCAATATCGTGATTCATCGGACAATTCAACGTTGTTCCATTGCTCAGCCTTTCAATGACGATGAGCACGTATCCATTTCAGGCGTTATCGATAATGCCACAGTTTGCACCCTATCCTGTTGTATCTACAGTCTACGACGTCTAACATCTTTAAAGAGATGTGGTCTTGCGGTTTTGTGTTGGTTCCACACTCTTTTTCACAACTTTGCAAGACACTATTCACAGTAGCTCGCAAACATGCAAGAAGTCACAGTGTTTCCGAGTTTCTCTTTCCCAGTTGTCTGGGAATCACAATGTCGGACTCATCAAAATCTTGTATGTCGTCGGACTTTCCATTTTATGCACAAACATCATACTGACGGATCGAGTGAGATACCTATCGCCGTTAAGCGAGTGATTCTGCTGTATTCTGTGATTCTTGCATAAACCCAACGACTTTCTTCAATCGCTTGAAGAGCATAAATTTAAGGGTGTAGTGGGTGATCATAATGTTTTTGCTGGTCAGTGTATATATAGTTTCTGTGCTTATATGCGGTAATTTTAATATAAATTTATGGAATTGTAGTTTGTGTATACATCACTCCCTTTCACGAAACTATTAATGTCTCTATATTGTTAACTTCTTTTGCATTTGTTATAATAGAACATAGTATATAATACGAGTTATTATATACAATATTTTTACAATATGTCTTCCGAAAGATGGCAATTAACTTATTATGATCGAATACTCATTGATTTCTAGCGATTTTCCAGTATAGTTCACTATTCACTGTTTTCTGAACTTTAAAGTTCTCCTTTGCAGGGAAGTAAGTTATAAACCTGATTCCGGTATTGATACAGATTCTGTATTGTACTTCCTTTCATTCTTTTTTCAACTAAAAGTTGGTGAACAAGCCGAAATGTGTTTTTTTCCTGTGTACTTCCTACATGTTGCTGAATATATTGATATGATTTTCTTTGCTGATATTGTCTAGACACTACATTCCAGGATTATTAATGGTAATGGAACCGATAAACGTAAATGGTTGTACTGGTTTCGGTTCCACACTTCATGAAAAATGTATTACGTACCCTAAAAGGATATTCTGATAAAAAAAATAGTTTCGGACTCGGTCTTTAACTGATCCCTAAACCGAAATTGATTTTCAGAGAAAATCGATTCTGGTTCTTGAACTGAAAGCGATATTGAATTGGATGCAGAGAAAATGAAAGTAAGTTAGGTTTTGTAACAAAAGCGCTGGTTTTCGGTTTTGTGAATAGAACCGATACGCCGAAAAATATTTCGGTTCTCTTTCCGAAACATACCAAATTAAAACGTTTATTTAGAATCTGGGACAGAAACTCAACGTATTTTCAGTTCCGACCGTATCATTAACGACTTTCGTTTGATCTTGGTCTTGCATCTCCGGTCTCCCATCAATTGTTCATCGTAACAGTTCAAGCAAACAAACTGGTCTGCCCAACATTGCTTTGTGGTTGAGTTAATTTTGCATGTGTAAAACAACTTCGAGATGCAAGCATTTTATGTTGTCAAAACTGTCAATAATTCATTACCATTATCTATTAAAAAATGTGAAGTGTGCTCCAAGACACACAAATTAATACCTAATATAAAATTAGTTTGAATGGTAATTTTATAAGGGATTGATTTGTTTGTCTTGGCATAGACTTTTTTTTTTTTGTAGATAACGGTAATGAATAATTTTCTGTTTTTAAGTGCTTTCTTCTTATTATTTTCTGCTTTCAAGCGCTTCCTTTCAGAGCTTTTATTATTCTCTACTTTTTAGCGCTTTAGTTGAAATCAGTTAATATTGGTTTCAGTTAATATTGATATTTTATTAGTTAAAATACATTGCAACTACGTAATAAAACAAACTGTAAACTGTAGTGAATATTGCCCAGTGCAATAGGTGGGAGAGACAATATTGAGTTAGATAAGATAAATCAGAAGAGGTGTTTTGGCTTTACAACGTGTTCCACTTCATCCAGAATCGAGAGTAGATAGGAAATTTTGTTGTGAATATTAAATAAACAAATAAGTTTTTAACTGTAGGGACAACTTTTCACTGCTACACAAGTTACGAAGGATGTTTGCTATACTTTTTTGTAATGAAAGTGGAACCTGTGTATCTGGGATATCACTAATTTGATTTGCTATCTTGATGAACCACAAGATTAGAACTTATTAACTGACTCGAACCAAAGTAGCCCAAATGCGGTCTTCACAACTAGTGTTAATGCTAATTATTAATTTTGGTTACTTTAAAGAACTACCAAGATTTTCCATTAGCTTAGCAAGTAACTAAAGTGGTATGGTATTACACAACAGCCAAACTACTGTAAATGGAGACGTTTTGTATAAATGGGACAACAGAATTAGGGAAAGACACTGGCCAATTTCAAATTGGTCGATAGAAAATAATTCTGTTGTAAAAATAGAAGTTCTTTGTGAACTGTCCCACAAAAAGTTTTGTTGCGTATTTCTTCTATTACATATCAAATTAGAGGTTATACTGTATGTCCGAACAAATGAGGAACTTGAGGAGAAACAATTTGTTTTGCGGAGGAAGAAAGGTGCTAATTTATTGGTTTATTGCGAGTGCAATGGAAGTTTATAGAAGAACGAATTGTATATAGTATTTGATTTCTATAAAGCTTTCGACAGAGAGAACCGACAATTTGATGTAAGTGTTAAAGAAAGCTGTATAGAGGAAAGATCGAAAGACAATAAATAACTTGTGCAAATGAAATGAAATCTACCAGTTTAACGTCCGACAATTATGCCCTTTATGCTAAGAGAGACGGATAATTATGGTAGGTGCATGATGGTGGAATAATTGATGGAATGAGAATGTGGGATAAAACAGGAATATTCCTAGAAAATACACGGACATATTATTGTCCACCACAAATATGCCTGGCCGGGGATCGAACCAGGAACCCCATTCACCAGAGCCACCGTGCCCCCAATAAAGAACTTGTGTATGGACCAACAGATAGAATAGGAAATGAGAGAGGGGAGTGAAATCTGAAGAGGAGTTTGACAGACATGTGTTTCATCATTTTTTTTATTCAATGTAATTATTATTAATGAAAAGTTCGACTGAAAATGATAGTATTTCCTTGGAAAATAATACACTTACTGTATTCGCTTTGCAGATATTACTCTCATTGCGGAGTATGAAAAAAATTAAAATCATATTAGAAAATTTGAAGAGGTAGGAATATTATGAAATAAATAAATTATAAAAAATGAAATTAATGTAATTGGAACAAAAGAAACTGTAGGAGCTGCAAAAATTGAAGAGGAGACAAGTAGTTTTCTGTATTAAGGTGATATCATTAGCACAAATGTGAAATTAATACAGAAAATAGAGGTAAAGATGGGAACGACAAAAGAAGTCTTTTAGGAATAAGAAACACGTTTTTTTTTTTTATCGCTAAGCAAAGAGTTGCGAAACGTCAAATATTTTGTGTATATCTACATAGTAAGATATGAAGCCAAAAAATGAACATTATAAAAAATCAAATTTTTAAACTGCGGATATACATAAGCATAAATAAAATAAATTGTGTCAAGTAGAGAATCAATGAGAAAATGTTAGAATAGTAAGGGAAAAAACATATTGGATTTGATTAAATAGATAAAATATATATATATATATTGTATTCTAAGGAACGTGATAGAGGTTATACGTAAAAGAAAATCGAAAAGAGAGAGAGAAGATAACAATTGATAAACGATATTAAAGTGGATTGAAACAAAAAGATTACCTGAGGACTGTAGTGCATGGAAACCTCAATTTGGGGCAAGTATCCAGTAATAATATAATACCAATGATGATAATGAGATCGAAGGATCAATAAAAATTCTCAATGCATTTAGAAATTTTGTGAGTGACTTTTAACTGAAAGGGCGGGGCTCGTTCAGTATTTGAATGAATATATTTCAGCGTGGTGCCCAAGATGACCAACACTACCTGATCGTGAACACTATGCTCCAACATTTCCTGTCTCTCACATATAACATGAATTTGAAGCTACATTTTCTGAATTTTTATCGTGACTACTACAGAAAGAATTGTAGTGTCAAAATCTATGATAAATTATGTGGCCAATCAGACGTCGCACGTTCAGTTGAGTAATGTATAATGAGTGCATGACATCCAACATAATTATATATTGCTTTTTAGACCGGATTGTTAAGTCAAAAACAAAAGCTGTGATCTGGGTTGAATCGAATCCTGGATCTCTCATGCCAAGATCATACTCCAACCACTCGGTTATAAGGGTACACGCATAGGTTAGTATTAGCTACTGTAAGTTAATAAGCTGTGTACTGTATATTAACTATTATAAATAAGTTGTCCATATATCAATACATGTTAGTTTTCTTAATACAATAATCAAACGCATAATCATTCTAAGTAATAATTTGTTTAATGTTTAATCTAAACGGGAAAAGTAAGATAAATAAACGGGACTCTCCCGTTGGTAACTGGAAATAATGTTAACAAAAGCAGGAAAAGTTACGACACAAATATCAGAACATGTCAAGTAGTTGTTTTCCTGGTATACAAGTTCTAGTCTTCTCTAAGTTAACTTCTGTAGTTTTTAACTGTTTGAGTAGCCTAATACAGTAGGTCAAATGATGATAAAAGAGTACACACTTACTATGTAGTATTTTTAGAGAAGAAACTCCCACCAAAATGTATTCTAGAATGTTTTAAATATTTACATTTCTTTTGCACTCGGAAGTACTCCATTTGATAAACTTTATTTCTGTAATTGAGAATACTACGATAAATTCAACTCGAAACAAGAATACAAAGTACAATCTATAACGTGACAAAAAAAAAAAAAAAAAGTAATTTTCCACTAGCAGTTTTTCAACAGAACATGTGTATATTTTATAAGGTACCAGACGTCCCGATTTAGCTGGGACAGTCCTTTCTTTTCAACTCTTGTCCCGACTTTTTTGAGACTGCAGTCGGGACGCAAGAATGTCCCGATTTTTAAACATTCATTGAGACACGTTAAGTGCCCTTCGAATTGAAAAATTGTAAATAATTAGAAAATAATCCTTCAAAGGCTTTCTTTTTAAAAACTTCTTCTTTTATAGCTTACCAGAACAAAGAAATCGTACAACAATAACACAACCGCTTTTCAAAGTCAAACATATTGTTTGCATTTAAACAATCACGAAACTGTGCCGTTGTGAAGTCTCCTTTGTTGATAAGCTGCTGTGTTGTTGATTGTTGTCGAGAAAAAATATCAATAGAATAACTACGAACTATACCATTGAAATTTATTGCTTAGTTTCATTGGGAGCTTTGGGCTGTGAACGCGCTACTTTTCGTTCGCTGTGTTTCTTCATCTCCAGCACTGTGATGGGCTTCCTAGTTTTATTTTAAATTAGTTACTTCAAACACAGAGAAAAAAAGCCGAACGTAATTTGCAGTTCTATTAAAAATTTCAATGATTTTCTCTTTGTTTCTTTTATTAAATTCTTTAGAAATTCGCCAAAAATTCCGCACTGTTTTTTTTTTTCTCTGTTTTCCGGAGACGGTTATGCTTATTCACTCTCTTCTGTAGTGATCTTATAGTTGAAAATTAAAAATGTTTTTCACGTTGCTTTGAACCTTCTTTCCGAACGGACGTAGTGGCTCAAGCCTTGACGTAATAGTATTCGAGGGGTAGCAGGTTCGATCTCAGCTGCTGGCCATCCAGGATTTTCCAGGGTTTATCCAGTTTACTTGTTTACTAATGCATTGAGAGAAGGTAAATAAAAATATATACAAAATTTCGGTGCTGGTCTCACCAATGTGATTTTTTAAAATGTCCCGATTTCGTGCTGTGAAAATATGGTAGCCTTAATATTTTGGTGTCTTAAACAACGAGAATATTGAAATACAAGGTGTTTCTATATTTAATTTAGAGGTACAAGTTTCTTCTTTGATTATTATATAAATATAAGTATATTAACTATGTGTTTTTTGCAACTGCACTTAGGTTTGGTGCTTAGTACATAGTGTTCATTGAATCCTGTGGCCCTATCCACTCATTGCTATACAAAGCAAAAAAGTACTATAGCTTGTAAGAATTTCAGCTTTCGGTTGTTATTATTATTACATTTCTTAAAATAAGAATTTTTCCTATTCGGTTCATTCAGACTAGGGGGAGAGGGGGTGAAAATTAAGCGTTTACCAAATTGAACACACAAATTTCCTTGAATTAAGGAAATGATCAGTTCTCGGTATAAATCTTTCAATCATTTTCTTGAATTAAAATGTATTTCATTCATTTCCTTAAACGTTACTGTAGTTTGCGTTTGAATTGGAGGCTGGCTATCGACATGTTAGCGTAAAAGACAGTAACTTCATTCATTTATGTTCTGGGTCCAGGTAAATGGCAATGTTGCATTTTCATTTAACATTGGGCGAATAAAGATTGTACAGCCAAAACGGCTCATCCGATTAAAACAATTCCTTCACTTTAGATTGAAAACATTATATTTGGATATGATTTTTCCTCTTACACTTTGTTGTAACCCTGATAATAACGGAGTTACCCTATACCGGGGGAATTTTGAGACACCCTGTATGTTAAACTGTTTTGTGATCTTGTTTTAAATAAGATATTAGTAGCTGATTCTTGAAACTCAGTTGCTTACAGAAAGTCAAACGTTGACGTAATTTCGATCTTCCACTTAAATTTCTCTTTCTTCATTGCTCTTTATACTTCACGGCTGTTCTGTCTTCTCACAACATGTACAAGCAGTATACAGTTTTAAAATGTTCCAAAGAGAGAGAAAAGAGTTTTAGTTTTAAAGTCTTTAGTTTGATGTCCTACGATTATGCTGAAGTTGCCCTCTTGGAAGACGAGACAGAACTTTGAATAGAACACTTTCCGAGACGAGACATCAGTTTCACAACGCTTTTACAAAACGAGATACTCTCAATTGTCTCGTAGGCAACCCTAGTTTATCTTTTTAGATCATTTTCACAAAATTACAGGCCGAAATGGTATTTCAGAAATGAGAGTTAGATAAAAATAAATAAATAAATAAAATTAAAAAAGAATCAGAAAGGGGTAAATCTCTCTCTCACACTCTCTCTTGAATTCGAATATGTATAAAAATGTTGTGCATTGAAATCCCTTGTCATCTTCTTTCCAAACAAGTTCCACTCAATGATCATATGTAGAAAATAACGTATATCTCTATATTTAAAATTTTATTTATTTACGAAAATTTGGTCGAAATAGACAGACCCTAAATTTAGAATTGCAAGAAAGCAATATTTAGTTGAATTATATTTACAAATACACAAGTCCTAGATTTACAACACAGAAAGGAATATTACATATGCATAGAAAGCGACTTAACAAAAATAAATAAAATTGTAAATCTAAAAGCAACCGACATCTAAGAAAACTACAACTGATGATGGGAAGATACATGTGAGATGGTTAACAGTTAACATGATTGCTTATTTATCTATTTCAACAGGATTTGAGAAATGCATTTTTGTTTTTTACAGGTGTTCTTGAATCACTTCAATACTGCTCATAACAATTACGGCTACATTACAAACATACGTAATTTTCTACGCATTGATTGATATAATGTCCCTTACTTGCATAGTACCCGTTGCCTTTGCGACAAGTTTGATATGATAAAATGAATGTGCACAGTACAGAGTGTATGTACAGAATGATCACAAGGTTCCGTTACCACCTATGTATTCGTATTACATAGATGTTAATGAATTGTTGTTTCTTTTTATTGCAGGTGCTGATATAGGCCTATATCTAAATCATGGCTGATGAGTACGCTTAATGGATGGCTGAGGAATGGATCGTAATAAACACGTGTGTTCACGAACGACCCTATACAGAAAAATCAATGAGAGATATTCATCATGATTTCACCGTAAGGTTTTAGAAATCTTCCCCTCCAAAACCAACAATTTTACGGTGGGAGAAAAAGCTCTTTGCAAATGTTTGCTTAAAAGATAAGCCCCGCTCAGGACGACCACCAAGAAACCACTGGAAACATGTGTGGAGACTACAGCGTCTGTCGAACATTCGCACAAAAAAGTTCATTCGTAAGCGGTGACAGGAATTGGGTGTTCCATACTCGACATTACAAAAACATATGAAGAAGGATTTGCAGTTAAAGGCATTTAGTCCTTTGTTTGTAAACGAAATAAGTGATAGTGACATGCTAAAACGTCAGCAGGCTTGTGGACGAATGCTCGATGTCTTTACAGCTCTTCCTTCAAGGGAGAAAGTTTTCTCTTGGACGAGTGTACAATATATCGCAGTGCAAAAGCCAGAATATTTATTTCTGGAGTAAAGAAAACTCACATTTTTTAAATGAAAAACTTGAACACAATCCACCACATGTCATGATCTGAACTACAATATCTGCAGCCCACCTGTAGGTCCATATTTCTTATCTGCATGTGGGACTGTGAATCACATTGCTCATCTCACCGTTTTACGTGATTGGTTTATTCCATATCTGCAAGTCGGGGACTGCTCGGTCGTGTATGGTTACAGCAGGTTGGAGCACAATCCCATTACACTATTGCCGGTAGAGAATGTTTCAGTGAGGTATTTCCTGATGAATAAATTGGGAGTGGATTGGGAACTTCTGGCCACCCCGAGGTCCTGATCTGAGTCATCTTGTGACAATGAATTATGGGGGTTCATAAAAGAAAAGGTTACTGCTACACGTTACGAGACAGTTGATAAACTTAAGAATGTTGTTCGACATGCATTTACTGCCATCACGCCAGCAATGTTGAGGAGAATTTCACTCGTACATGGAGAAGAATCATACTCCGTTATGAAAACGATGGTGTACACACAGACACTCTGGAATAAATAGTAAAGAATAGTCACACTACCTAAAAGTTGTCCTCTGCTATCACCTCACATTAATACAATGCGACCATCTATGAATATGTGGACACGTAGACACACGACAGAGAGTAGCGGGACTTCGTAATCACTCTGTAGTTTAGTCAAAGTAGCAAAATTATAATCAGTTAGATATTTTCTTACACTTTCCATTAAACTACGGATGGTATAAAAATAAACAGTGAAGAATTATTATTATTAACCATCATTTAAATATCGATCGTATTCATCATTTTATGGATGTTGATCACCATCCTCAGTAAAATAACAAGAACTACTACTGCTACTGAAACATTTTACAGTTACTACACTCATTTCCCCTCAACTAACTTCTTCGTTTGGGCATATAGGAAGCAAGTCTTTTCTTAACCATTATATTATTTTCGTCCTTGAAAGTAACAAAAAAAAAAAAAAAAGTTTCTAAGCAGTGTATTCTGTTTCTATAGAAGATTTGCCAAGAAAAAGAATTACCAATTCTAAAAGCATTTCACTTTAAAAATAACGGCGAGAAGCTTTTCTTCTAAAACTATTCGTGGAACAGGAAACGGAAACCGCATTTAAGTAAATCATAACAAAAGACCCTTCTTTTGATTCCAAAGAGTCTTCTTGCAACAAGGTATTTCCTCTGCGCTCCTCTGCCAGGAGGAAGTGAGGTCAGTGTTCGTCGAAAGATGTGCCAGCCTCGCCTCTACATATAAAGCTCATTTCCTTTTCCTTTGACTGAATTCCCTTGCAATGATGCCAGTTGCTTCCAGATTATTTCCGCCTCCTCGTAAGATCTGTTATTTTTGACTACTCAAAGGCAGAGTGAATGAAGAAGATGCTTGTGACGGATAGGTTTCGGGGGATTGACCAACAGGAACTTTGCCTTCTACATTCGTTGGAGCTTTTCCATCTATTGAATAATCTTAGTAGTTATATAATTTTCTTTATAAATATCTTGACAGCATTTTTAAAAATATGCATTAATTTCTTTTTTCTGTTTATTTATTTATTTTTAGTGTCACACCTCATTAAATACAATATCTTTTGACATTGTATTTAGTTAGAAATGTAGAATTACTTTAGAAACTAATATATATTTGAGTTTCTGAATTCAAGTAGTCAAGTTTAGTATTGCCCAAGTACCTATTTAAGTTTCCAGACGAGACGAGAATCGAGACAATAAGAGAAACTTCTCGACTCCCGTGAGCAATAGTAGTTCACTAAAGTGCCAGTCAAGACTCAGCACATATGGACGAAAATGAACTTCCAAAACCTGCTATTTTTCGGAATGTAGGGTTCATGAAAAAAAAAATAAATAAATAAAATAAAATAAAATAAATAAAAAAAATAACCGTAAGAAATGTACATGGATTGCGATAATTATCGGAAAAATTCTCCTATTTCTAGAACTCCCCGGTCGAAGTGGCTATGTGGTTATGGTATGTGCCTTATGTGCGGAAGACTCGGATTCGATTCCTGGTGGAAGGTGCTCATGTTTTCCGGATACAACGTTGAGCAATAGGTCCATGTCTCATATAGCTTCGGGGTTCGATTCCCAGCGGAAGCTCGAGTGGTTTGGATCCCACGTTAAGTTGTAGGTCCGTCTCATATAGCTTCGCTGCTGAATGAGACAAATTCAAATCCAGTCCAATCCAATCATATAGCCTTGGTACTGAGCGAGACGCTAACCTTCAAATCAATCAACAAACCTCTTACTTCCAATTTGCAATAAGTTCTTGTAAAACGTTGTATGACCAACCCTCCTGACTTTGGACGTAATAAGTCAACATTGGGTCAAATATTCTACGTCAGACAGACAGAGAGAACGAGAATGTGACAATTATTAATAGATTTTAAAAAACTACGATTCTTTGTTAACGTTTACTGTTCCTTTTCAGCATAGAGGGGAGAGCAAAAAACGTATGACCCTGTTACAATCAGGGGCGGATCCAGGATGAAATTCTGGGGGGGGGGCGGTGGGTTGTAATACTGTTACTTAGAACCAAAGTCTGTCGACCCTACTAGGAACAGTAGGGTCGACGGACTTTCACTTAGATCTACTTTTAAGAGCTCCAACTCTGGGATGGGTTTTATTTATATACAATAAGAAAGTTTCCTCTTCTGCGGGAGGGTGGGGATCACCCCTGGTTACAGTGATAGATATATAATCTATTGGAAAGGTTCCAAATTTGCGAGAAGATTCTAAGGCTGGTGAAAATGTATCTTGTTGAAATAAGTAGTAAGGTTGAAGAAGGAAAGAATGGAGTTTGTCTCTTTTTTATTTATTTATTTGTCATTGAGTAAAGAAAATGATACAGTATCTTATTTTCCCTTCTTTTAGGCCGGCCGTATATTGACCAGACAATAGAATAGCCGAGCCTGTTTGCAATGCAACGAAGCATCGTAGTGCATATTCGCTCCAACACGTGCTACACAAAGGCCTCTCCAACGTTGTGACTTATCTCTGCACTCTCTTCTGCCTCCCACTGCCACGACTTGGCTGGCTTTCCTCTTGTCAACATGGGGCCGGCCTTAAACTTCGCTTTTGAATATGCAATTAGGAAAATCAAAGAAAGTAACAAAAATTTGGCATTCAATGACCTGAAAAATTCTTATATATCCGAGTAATACCTACGTGTACGCTCGTTCATACTTGGTACTGTACTGAGTGAATTGAATAAAGTAGGTTTTAATTAGCAACATTTACAGGAACACCAAATTTAATTTTGCTCGATTTTTTACACTTTTTTCTTTTTTTTTTAAGTTTTAGCCTACTGGCAACAACTTATTTGGACTGGCAACAACAACTACTGGACAGAAGCTACATTTTCCTCTCTGAAGAAAATATTTTATTATCTCAACTAACGAAGCACTTAAAACGAAAGATATATATATATATATATATATATATATATATAAAAAAAAAAAAAACAATTCTACTTATAGCATTGTATGAATGACGAAATTCTTCTCTGACTGGAAGAGAAAAATAGAGAATGAGAGATTCCAAATAATAATAATAATAATAATAATAATAATAATAATAATACAAAGTTCTGAGAAAAATATTTTGTATGAAAAAAGAATCAATGGATGAAGTTGGCCCCCGCGGAATTTTGTCGTATCTAGAAGTCACCAAAGATTGAGACATAAAGGTGAGTGAGACACGAAGCTAACATAAGAAATACGTGCAGCAGTAGAGTGACTCTTGAGGGTCATTACATCGGTAAAAATTAATGTTTTATCGTTTAAATTTACATATCTGATGTGCTAATTCCTGGATGCAATAATTAGCACATTCGGGAAGTTAAAACGATAAAAGGTTAGGGATGCGCACGAGACAATATTTGTGGCTGTCTCGTCTCGAAAATGTGCTGTAAAAGTGTTGTCTCGACTCGAAAAATGTATATTTCTCTATTGGAAGAGCCGCGTCTCGACTCGAATTTTGTCAGGAAAATCCTGTCTCGACTCGTCTCGTGCGCATCCCTATAAAAGGTTAACTTTTACTGATGTGACTCTCCTCAAGAGTCGCCACTGACTCGCTGAGTGCATAAATTTGTAGAGAAAATAAACTTTGGATATATCAAATACAAAGTGGAAATCGGAATCTCCGGGAGATGAGTCCTACAAAGCAGACTACGACTGACTTCACATAAGATAAGATTCAATGTCATGGTTTTGTTTCTGCATCGATGAACCTTCAGGCTTCTTACGCCATAGAGTTCGTTACGGATCATAAAACGCTCAAACACGTCGAAATTTCAAATTCTAAATTTTCGCTATTACGAGACATTTTTTCTATTCTAGGAAAGGAGGCAGAGAACGAATTTTATTCCAGAACTCTAAAGGAGTTGGAGACCTCAACTGTTAAAAATTCTTTAACTTGAAACTTAGTTTTAAATAAAATGATGCGTGAACAATACAAAAAGTCTGTGGTTTCGTGGCAATACTTAATTTTGGTTAGCTGAGTAAAGAATATTCAGAAGAAAAAGTTACGAAATAGTTCCGAGAAATCTATGCAACGGAACATGATTCTTGTTTGATATAATTGCACTGAAACAGGCGAATGAATTACTGCAACCGATGCATGAGAAGCTTGCATGCACTGCGAACGACATCAGTGGAAGGGGAAAGAGAAGGCGCTCCTGGGAAACAGAGGAAAGGAAGAAGAGGAATACAGTTTTAAGTAACGGAAATCATAAAGATAGCTTCACAAATGGCACTACATAATGTTCAGTGAACATAACGAGTTACGGAGCTTTCATAGATGTTACTTATCGGCTTTGACGCGAAGGAATCTGGTATAAAGTTTTCATTTATTTTATTTTCGAGTTTTACGTCTTATGTCTTTGTCTTTTACACTAAACGCAGGGATAAAAGTGCGGGGAAACGCGGGGGACGCCGTCCCCCACCTCCAAAGATATGTACGGCGTCCCCCCAATTCCTAAGAAATTACAATGAGCAAAGATAAGCACGGGGACGGCGTAACGTCATGCAATTACATTTACAGATCCACTTTTACCCCTGACTAAACGAGAGGGAAAATGAATGGTGAGAATTAATTGAATAGTGAAAGGACAATACATTACATAACACCCATACTCTGAGCAGGAATCGAACCTGCTGCAGACATGTCACGCGATTCCCAACCCAATGCCTTAGGTCCCTCAACCATACCAGTTGACTACATACCTCATTGAGTTATTTTTGTATATTTAACTGAAGACCATGAATTAATTAACCAATAAACATAGACATTTTTACCGAATAAAATAGTAATCATAATTTGTTAGTTGGTTGATTTGAATCTTAGCTACCCATTCAGCACTGATGCTATATGAGTATGAGACGTGGATCTATACCATAACGTGGGATCAGAATCACATGGGCTTCCACCAGAAATTGAACACGGGTCTATACACAATTGTTCACATTTTACGACAACTTTCTTTTATGATTTTACGTACGCTGACGTGTAACTGAAGCTAAAACATTTATTCGAGTCAAATCACAGCAAAATAAAGTGTGCAAGAAACAGCGAGATTGCGAATATACAACAATTGTGCAAGAAAGGAAGAACCGGCGAAGAAGACTCTTCATTGAAATTTACTAAGCTTACGCAGAATCCTAACTGAATTGCAGATAAGATTAGCAACGCCGGAAACAGGAAAAGTCACAGTCGACAGGCATGACTAAATCTTCTATATATATAAAAGAGAACGTACAAATCCTTTGTTCCCTCATCACGCTAATACGGCTGAACCAATTTCTTTCATTTTTGGGGGGTTATTAGGATTTGGACCCTAGATTATTTTTATCATATCACTTTAATTTTTAATTACCAGTGTCTTGAGATAATTGACCATTCAAGTGTCCATAACGTACAAATCCTTTGTTAGTTCATCATAGGTAAAAATAAACGTATTTATATGCAACCCGCATGACCGTGTCACTCGGCGGGTTAACATAAATGACAGGCGATATAATGTTAACATTTACTGCAAGCATATTTCACGGGTATTAAACACATGAGATATGGAGTTGTGCATTTAAATTTTCATTTCAACCCAGCGAAGCGGGTAATATATGCTAGTCATCAATATAAAATAAACGTTTTTGAAGGATGACTCATTGTAGGACAATATAACGCAAAATATGTTCAATTCACAGTGGCATACTGTGATTTCCCACTTATGGAAAGCTAAAAAGATTAAATTACAAACATTAATTCATAAAGCTAACACAAGAGTCATTTTTATTGGACATTTAAAAAGAAACTGTGAATACGCTTACATAGAAAATACTAGATACCTTATTTCCTGTAGACTAAATCTAGTTTCCAAGAGTTGGTGGCAAAATGCCAATGATAACGGACATTGTTGTGTCCTATAATTTTTGAAGGAGTGACCTTTTAGGGTTTAACTGCTGAAGAGATTAAAGCCTGTCTTGTTCCTGAGAGCTCTGCAGATAGTTTTCAATTTTCTTTAATATCTAAAAAAGAGCAGTTATCTGCTTCACTAATTACTTGAAAAACCAATATTACACAAAATTGCGTGTCATTTTACACAATTGGAATTATTGGGAAAATATTTGCCAGAGCTAATGTTTACACTGATCAGTGTTGTTTTGTTTAAAACAAAATGTTTAAAACAAATGATTAAAACTTGTTTTAAACAATTCATTTTGTTTAAAAAATTTGTATACGTTTTAAACATTTTGTTTTAAACATGCGTATTTTTAAGACTTGTTTTAAACATATGTTTATTTTTATTTTATTTTATTTTTGTAAAAATAATTTACCAGAGAAAAACTGTCAAAAAGTGCTCCCCATTCAGACGACTATTTTCTTCTCGTGTGAATGTTTTGATTTCTTGTAGCTACAGCAGGTCAATGTGGTGATCTACAATTTATTTTGTCTCTTTTCTCCCCTTGTTTTTAACGTACATTGTATTCTTTAAATCCTTCTGTTAACTTGCGAGAAAGTGTCGTAGTCGAAGTTGGACTATTTGTAAAACTTATAGTAAAAAATAAATAAAATAATTATCATGGAAACAAATTTTGGTTTTGTATTCACAAAACAAACAAAAGGTTATTTTCTAAATTGGGGTTCTGAAATTAAAATATCGTAGGCATTCGTTGATACAGTAGATGTTGGTTCTCATTCTCCGTACAACTTGGAATCGTTTAACGCGAGTTTTACGGGAAGAAAAAAGGACATCATTTGGAGCAAATTTATTAAAGTAACTCAAATTTCATCAGATAAGAAAACGACCATACGAGCTCGTTGCAAAACGTGTAAGAAAGAAATAGTTGGTTTAGTTCAAAGAATGAAGAATCATTATGAAAAATGCAATGCTGTGAAAAAAGTTGAAACCCAAACAAATTGTAAAAGTATTAATCCGAAAATTGCTTCTGATAAATCTAACGTCAGTGATGTGGCTGAGGTGCAACTGGGAACTTCAGATAAGAATTAATTTTCTATCACCAATGTCTTTTTCATTATATTATGAAAATTATATGTCGTCCTTCTTCCCCCCCACCAGAGGCGGACTGGACCGCCCGGATACCCGGAAATTTCCGGGTGGCCTGCCATCTGCAAAATCACTTAAGATATTGCTCGATTAGTTATTACTAATTCAAAACTCCGTTCTCGTTCATAGTAACCAGTGGCGTAACTAACGGGGCCTCAATGCTAGCAAAGAGGAGGGGACTAGGGAAAGGGGGCCCCTGTCCAACTCATAGCCTTGTTTTTTTTTAAAAAAAGTCAATAAGACAATAAAAAGTCTCAAAAGTACATGTGAGTTATTAACTCTAAAATGTAATCTCGTCCATAATTTATGTATTTAATGATGTAATGTGCAATCGATAACATATAAAGAACATGGAGCTGATTCTTCTACGGTAGGGAAATCGTGTTAGATATTGAATTGTTGGACGCGAGTGGTGGCGATGAATAATGGCCCCTTGAGCACAGCGGTGACATCAGAAAACGGGCCCGAAGTTTCGAGCTTGGATCCTTTCTGTTCACCAATGAAATATGTATTTCTTGAACGTGAGAGCTGGCAATGGAAAGGTCGTGGTCCCCTGAGCACAACAGTGATGTCACAAATCGAGCCCGGTTCCTCAGGTCCCCAGATATCGGGCCCCGAAAGTATAGAGTCGGGTCCCTTATATTCACCAATGAAATATGAAATTTTCGGACGTGGGTGGTTGCATTGGAAAGGACCGGTTTCCCCTGAGCACACAAATTATGTCGTAAATCTGGCCTGGGGCCCGAAGTTCAAGAAATCAGGACCTAAAAGATGTTCATGTCATATTCTCCATGCTTTTTGCTCACAAAATAAGTTTCTTTATTATCTTGCTTGAATGTTATTCAACCGAACATTACAAGACAATACTGTGATGCTGCATGCCAGTAAGGGACAGCGCAGTCGAATACAAGGGATCTGAGCCCAAACATGTGGGGGCCGAATTCTTGGGTTTCGGGCCACGGGACCGATTTCTAACATCACCGTTGTGCTTAGGGGACCCGGTTCTTTCCAATGCCACAACTCGCGTTTCCAACTTCATGTCTAACACGGATTCCTTACTGTACGAGGATTTTAATGGAATATTCTCCATGTTCTTATCCAAGAGTAACACAAGACATTACAAAGATGTGAGAATTAACAGGGCATTAGATTGGGGCAATTTTTTTTTATCGTATATATAAAGTACACGGGAAACAGTGAACCCCAATGGAAACGCACCACTCCTTTCTTGCAAATCTTTATTTCTTCTTATAATTTTTATTTTATTTTATTTTATTTTATTTTATTTTTTTTTTTACTTGTTTGTAAAACTCGGGTAGAAGAAGGTTTCCATTGCTGATGCAATCATATTGTTTTTGAAGTTCGAATCGATAAAGAGGAAGGGGGATAAAAGATGGGGTTTCTAATTCGGTATACTTAATAATAGTGCACGAATATTGACGGGGGCCCATTTGCGAATATTGCAGGGGGTTGAGGGCATGCGATCTTAGTTACGCTACTAATAGTAACAGTAAAAATAATATACTTGAATTGTATGTATACGTGTGTTATTATTCATCCTTGGGAAATGTAAGGATTACACAGGTCAAATGGGTCTTTAACACGAAGGCCCCCGCGAAGCAAACAGGTTACGGAATTACAATTAATCATTGTCGTAACTTGGAACCCGATTAACGGTGAGCTTTCTGGTATTTTCTTGACTTCATTTCACAGCGATTAGCAATAAAGCATGATTTCACTCTCCAATCCCTAGAAAATAAATTTTACAATCATAAAATCACACTTTTCTTTTTTTTAATTAAGTCGCAACAGCGATTGTTTTCACTACCATCTGAAACCTCAAGAAGATTAAAAAAAAAAAAAAAAAAAAAAAAAACGACGCTCATTGTTGTAACCCGAAACTGTTCTCTCTCTCTTTTTTCTTTAAGGTAGAATTGAAAAGCGTTAAAAAATAAACTCAACTATAGCTAAGTAAACACTATTCGAAGTATTCAACATGCATTACATTAGACATGCATGACATTAAATGTATCGAAATTCACACTTACACATGACGTTTTATAGACTGATATCCAGTCTTCGTAAGTTTCCTTAAGGAAATTTCCCTGACAATATTTTCCCTTATCAAATTTTCCCTAGTTTGAAGAGTGTCCTATAATAGAAGTTATGTGATAAGATTAATTGAACTATATTAAAGGAAGTGTCAACATTTGTTTTATTCATTTGCTTTTGTTTCTATTTATTTTACTTTCTCCTTCATTATTTTTACAATAAAATATACACATACACCTAGCCAGCAATGGGTTCAAATTATGCTACTCTGATTACACACACTCACAAACAATTGCTATTGTATTGGTTTATTTCTGAAGAACAAAGAAAAATTTAAGCATTTATTTTGGCCATTAAGTCAGCGCGAGAATTTTCCTGGATTTTCAAGTTTTATCGAAAACTTGCCTTTTTCCTTTTTTGCTAAATTTCCCTAGATTAGGGAATTTCTTCTCAAACTACGACTACTGCTAATAGGTGGAAGGAAATGAGGTTTTACCAGGGAAATTGTCATTTTAAGTTGCTATCTGTATAGGAAAAAGGGAAACTATTTGAATAGGCTTTTATCGAAATCATAATAAGTAAAATAAAATGTAACTAAATGGACAAGAAAATTTTATTTTCATTTTATTGTTCTTATTTACTGCTCTTTTGACATGAAATTTACCACATACTTGTCTTTGCCGATTATACAAATACTAACATTATAAGAAATACCGGGCGAATTCGTTATCAAATTATATTACTAGAACAACATATTTATAATCGTGACAATAATTTTGGACATGAGTGTACATACAGAGACCTGTTTACCTTTGTTAGGTGTTGGTCTGAACAACACGATCCTAAGGATCATCTAGTTTCTTTCATGCTTCTTGGCGTCCGGTAATGTTACGTCTAGCAACTTTCTCTCAGGCTCGTGGCAGTCAGCACGCCATCGTGGCAGTCAGCACCTTGATATTGGCAATCAGCGCCAGTCGTGGCAATCAGCACCAATAATTGGCTGTGGCAGTCAGCACCCGTGGCAGTCAGCACCCCACCACTGGATTAAGGGAATCTCTTTGTTATGTGACTTATTATTCTATTGTTTTATGAAACAGTCCGTTCGTCTTTCGATCTGCTGCCGATCGGTTGAACAGCGTAAAATCCCTGTGACGTGAGGGAACGGAAATCAGGAAGTATTTGTGTGTTTCCTTTGTCCCCCTTTTAACCATTTCTTGTTTTTTCTTAGTGCGTTCTGAATGTGGTGTCATAGTGTAGTGTAGTGTATTAAGAAGAATTAATGTTATGAAGATTGAAGTAAGAAGGACAACTTCGGATTCTGGAAGTGTTCCGATGACTAACGTGTGGATTCACACCAGAAGAAGAGTATCCTTTATTTTTCAGTAAATGAATATAATGAGAAAACACATGACTGGAGTACTTATTTCATGATAACTAAAACACATTTCTAAAATACTTATGAACATATACAAAATTAACATTAATATGGATCACATAATATAATAAATTGTTGGAATCGGTATCATGATAATTTAAAAAAATATATATTAATTACTTGAGAGTAATATTAGATTTTGTATGCTGTTCTTTTCCTTACGTTTTATATAACAGCGATTTTGAAAATAAAAATTTATTCGTATTTCATGCTCCTTTTATAAATTTAGGTATTTAGCGTAAATAAATAATACAAAAATAATTACTTTGTCAAATGAAATGTTTTTTCTTAGGAAAAATTCTTTTTTTTTTTTAAATTTTAACCAAAACAGCTACATTTACGTAAAAGGTGCTAATAACGCAATGTATAGAACGTACTTAAACCTTTCTTAAAAAAAAAAAGAAAAAAAAAGAAAAAAGAAAGGAAGGAAGACAGAAAATTAAAGACGAATAATTAGGAGCGAAGTTATAAGGGGTTAAACGAACGATGACTCATCACTTCCCTCCACGCCCTCCCCTCTCCCAGTCGCGGGTCTGACTGTCCACCATCACTTTTCTCATTCTCTACCTTATAAGGAACAAAATGATACCATCCACAATACTCTACTATTAAATTACACACGGAATGAAAAAAGTGACAATTTGAAAACTGACTAGAAAGGCCATTGTCGTCGGTTTGAAAGTGCTGTGCGATGCCTTGCACTTGTTGACTGTTGGAGATGCTGGATCCATGTCATTGATTGTTCTTCTACTCTGGCTATACTGGCACATCCACATTTCCGCAGTATGATTTGGCTCAGAAAATCCTCATTCTCATTAAAGCTGAAATATGAAAAAGATGCACCCATGTGTGTTTTCTTTAGATCGTCTATCATTTGTCACGGAATCAATTTGCTGCACACTTTTGTGTATTCTAAATAATCATGGACAATTTTCCACATTGTGCTGTGATTAAACTATACTTCAATTCTATCAGTAACTCTAGGCCATTTGCCCCGTAAAGTCTCTTCAATTACAGTGGGGAATTGTTGTCATACAAGGACGCCCACTCCGTTGTTCGTTTTATACATTCACCGGCCACCACTGAATTTCCTGAAATATGGACTATTGTAATTTCACAATGTAAAACAAAACCGATTTGTTTCCAATTAAGTGTTGTTTATTAAAATAGTTTCATAAATATGATAATTGTTTTTAAATTAATTTTTGTTTAATGAATTACTTTTGGTGGATAAGGTACTTGTCTCTAAATTAATTTTTACTTAATATTTCAAATTTCTAAATACTTCTAGCGGCATGTTGCGAATCTAAAGAGTAATGTTTCTCAAAAATTATCTTTCCAATGGATACGGAAAATAAATGAGGCCTCTAATAAATATGCTTTTAGGTAATATCATTATGAGCATTGCCTTTCATACTCACTGTATTTTCTAGACAAAAGTTCCAATGTCTGATATCATGTATGTATCCTACTTACAGATATAGTGTAAAGGACGTACCGGATAAGGCTTGTAAAGAATTGCTGATCTGTGTAGACGTAGCATTGGGATAGTGTTATTGGTAAAAAGCAAGAAGCTTCTCTTTTATTTAATTACATCTGTGTCTCTCTTTTCAGCACCGATGAACTACAGGAAATTAGCATACATTGAAATGAACTGATGTATGGAGGGTAGAAAATGCGAGTTGCGTGCTAACCATTTAACTTCAAGAAATTTCCTCCGTGTGTTGTAATCCAATTATACAGTTTCATTTCCACTCTACACTTCCAAGTATATATATAATTTTAGAAATATGTGTGTCACTAGTCACTATAAGGAGTGTGTCGCTTTTACGAGAAATCAGTCAACAAGTTAAAATCTGCTACTAACAACGTGTAGGCCATTTTCCATCTACAGTAATAAATAAATAAATAATTTCAGCACAATAAAAAATTATCAATTGCATTAAATTGTCAACAAACAACACACTTGTTCAAGTTTAAAAATTAGTTTTTTATCGATTTTCTCGAATAGTGTAGGTGAGCAAAAATTTTCACTCAAGCATCTCCTTTTAATGTGTTCGATACGATCTATCAATTGACTTATCCTCGACAATTACGGTTGAATTAAAATTAATTAGAACATTAAGATATCTTAGTATATTATTAGTCACAGGGAGCATCCACGGGGGAAGGTCCACTGGTTCCGGACATCCTCCCTCAAAAAGAACTTCCTGTCTCAGTACACTTTTTCAATAAAACTATATTTGTTTAACATGGAAATGATTAATGTAGTGCTATGAACATTTGATGTTACACTTCATCTGTAATCTTTCTCTTATATTAAAAAAAACTATCTAGTTCTATTATTTTATTCTGAAAATATAAGTGAAAGCATTTTATATGTAGTACTTATCGTCTTTTCAGGGGCAGAACAATACCCGTAAAATACTACATAGTCTTAGTGGCTTGTATTACTGAACCACCCCAAAGCTTTTACACCCCCCCAACAAAAATTTCCGGGTGCGCATCTAATTAGCCATATTCTGTATTGTCATGTTGCTAGCGTCATAATACAAAGCTTGATTTATGTATACTTGGGTCTACCAGTTTCATCTTGATACGTATCGTAATCGTAGGCTACAGCATCAATTTTTAGGTTAATTTTTTCTCGATCTCTGAAAACTAGGCATGAAGATTTACCAAATCATTTCTTCAGTTCAATGAGTTTTATTGATTGGCGTATGTAGTTCTCTCTCTCTCTTTCTCTTTTTTTTTCTTTCTTGTTAAACACCAATGGTTTTGTAGAATTCTTCCTAGTTAAATAATCAAATGATCTTAATTATACACACAATTTTGAAGTAGTCCTAAAGATAATTAAGGTCCATTTGTTTTATGTTCTAGCGATTACTAATATAAACTTTATCCGCGGCTGACCAGATGATCCTCCTCTGCTAACCTTTCTTAATTGTCTGCAAATGATTGACAAAGGACATTCCATTAAGTATCACAAAATTTTAAATTGCTCCATGAATGACGGCTTCAGTGTTACCAGTTACGTAATGAACGTACCCACTGTCCTTCCTGGTCTGATAAAACTCATGTTTGTTCACTTGTCAGCTACTTTTCCGCCTTTGCTTTCGTCTTTCTTCCTAACAAGCTTTTTTGTCTTCCCTTTCGTTTCGCTCTGAACGAAAAGGAAGGTAATTGGGACCACTTTGTTTCCTTTTACAGCAACTTGATTTCAAAGTTATATAATTCAGTGGTGCACTGCACTGTTGTTTCCTTTTTGTAACTAATTAGGATGACGAAATTTTTATAAAGGTTTGGACCATAATACTTTACCTTTACTTAGTGGCATATTGAGATAAATAAATAAAAGCATAGGCAAGCTTACAGAGAAAGGTACATCTTTATTAGAAGCAATAAAGTAACCAATACAAAACAAAGTTCAAGTCAAACTTGTTATATCGTGATATTTACTATATTCTTCCGGCAGGTGGACTTAATAGTCCAGTCAACAAAGGAAAAATAGAAAATAAATAAAAAAATAAAAAAAATCGTGTACTTTTAAAATTTGGTACACTTGTGCGAGAGAGTGCCTTAGACGGCATCTCGAAGGTTGAGGGTCGGTGAGCACTGTAGCGGGGGGTAAAATATATAGAGGCAATACACAATTTCGTGCACAAACATCGGCGCGGGGGCTAGCCCCTTTTGTACGAGTCACTTGAACATCGCGAACGTGTCTAGTGTTCGTGCATTATACTGACATTATTAGCAGCTACACAAATAAAAATACAGAAGATACTCTACTTTTAGCATGAATTTTGGAAGATCCTACCCACACAGAACATGCCCTTTAATCAAATCGATACGATTAAAAAACACTCGCACAGCTTGAGGTGGGTACTAAGATCCAAAAGTAATTTCAGACGTGTCACCCGTTTTCCCGATCCCCAAAACTATGAATTCAAAACTAATCTTACTAGTTAGTCATTTTTTAGTTATATTTTTTCACCAGTTCTCTCACCTCCCTCCAACTGCTTTAGCACTATTCATTCAAACATCATAGTACACACTCCATTATTTTTTAGAATGAATCAAGCTTTCAAATGGAACTTAATCTGTGAATGTATAACATATACGAAAAGGGAAATTTGAGATAATTCGGGAAATTTAAAAAAAATCCCTTTCGGGAAGTTTTGCATCCGTCGGCCGGGTCTGGCTGCACATATCAGGATACAAACTACCTTGAAATATATTCGTTTCTTTCATAACTCATGTTTTAAATTGCATTGTAATATTAGTTAGGAGGGGAAAATATTTCCTAATCTCGTTGGAAGATTAAAAATTTTATATAGAAACTGAAAAATACCAGCTGAAATAAAAAAATTTAACCACAGTATCATGATCATCGAGGTATTATGAGTTATATGTCATTATTTTTAAAATGAAACAAGCTTTCAATTAGTAGAGCCTGTCTATTCCACCTGTGCCCTCGGAAAATATGCGAATTATACTTCGGCCCCACCCCCGCCATCCTCTGGCGAATGAAACCCTTCTTTGCTCAGGGAAAAGAAGTGAATTACATCAGCTATGTTGTCAATTTGTCATTCAGTCGTTTGGTCTTGACGAGTGGAGATCGTAGGCTACTTAGAGCGGCTAACATAACAGAGCACAGCGAAGTTCGTGAACGCTTCCGCATCCAACAATTGAAAGATCTCGGGCGCAGCAACTTGTCCCTCCCCTTTTGAGGGAGTTACGGGAAATCAAATATCGACAGCAGAGCCAGCAAGGGCACATTTGAACTAGAAAGGCTCTACCTTGCATATGTGTACGTGACGTACATGAAAAGGGGAAGTTTGAGATAATTCGGAAAATTTACCTCCAAAATAATCCCTTGTGCCCTCTCGACCGGTCCCGACTGCACGTACTAGGGAACAATCTACCTTTGAATATACTTCTGTCCCTTCGTAACTCATATACGAAGTCACATTAAAATACTAGTTATAAGGGAAAAGTATTATCCAATCCCGTTGGAAGATCAAAATTCCATGTAGAAACAGTGAAAAAATAAGAGTTGAAATATTTAAAAAATAAAAAAATAAACGACAGCACTATTAATTTGCGTATCATGACTCATATGCCATTGTTTTCAGAATGAAACAAACGAAATCGCACTGCAACCACTGAGCACTTCCCTTTCTCTCTCTCTCTCTCTCTCTCTCTCTCTCTCTCTCTCTCTCTATATATATATATATATATATATATATATATATATATATATATATATATACATTTCTTCGTTTCTAGCAGTCTTTAAAAATTAGTTTAAATAAAGAACGGACCTCTGAAAGAGGTGTAATAAGGAGCATATGTCCATTACATAACGTACACTGTATGCTATGCCGTGCCAAAGGGTTAGGCCGAACTTTGTAAAATCCCATCTTACAGCTTAGTGTCGTTGCCTGGTATTAATGTTACATTTGATATAATAAAATTGTTAACGCTAGGCGATTCGACTAGCAAGTAACATACAGTGAAAAATTATGAAATATCACTTATGAATTTTATAATAATAATAATAGTTTAAAGCTAATGAAAACCCAAAGAATAAAATAAATTCCGTAAAGAAGAATAAATAACATTCTACAAACACTGGAAATAGCTACAGTTCGGAAACATGTAAGATGTTTGAGATGTTAACACTGAGGAGGCGTGCGCAGCGCCTGGCCATTTTTCCAGTGATGTGTTATGTAATGGTCTGTTCGTAGCATTGAAGGTAGTGTGTAGCGCCTGATTATTGTTAGAGACATATTGGCAATCGCGGGGTAGAACAGAGGCATGTGGTACCGTAAAGAACTCCGTCCATTTGATGACAGTATATATAACTCATGATAAAATAATATTAGTAAAGAGTAATAGCGGACGAAAGAGAAGCCTGGGTGACTGGGATCGCCGAACAATAAAGGAAATTGTGACCAAAGGCAGGAAAGCTAATACGGCAGAAGTGAGTACGTAACTCAAGCAACATCTGGAACAACGTATTATGACAGTCAGAATAAGACACGAGTAGCATAAACTGGACGTCGACGGTCGGATTGTTTAATTTCCAAACAGCTGATCATGTACAACAACGCTTTAGCATGACATAATGGTGCTGAAAACATGCAAAGAAGACCAATGATTAGAAACAGGTATTATATACCGATAAGTTATCTTTATTCCTTATGCCTTATTTCCAACAGCAGGTCATGTTATGTATAACCTACGTACAAAACCGCTAATATTCTGAACTGTTTCCTGCCTACCATGAAACATGGCAATGGTTCTATAATAATATAGGGTGCGATTTCCTGGTATTATGTGGATCTTGTGATTACCGTCACAGGGCGCTTTATTGCCAGTATTTATTTCGATATTTTAGTGACCATGTGCATTCTATGGTTCAAATGTTCTTTACAGTAATGCAATTTTCGAACAAACTATTGCGCCAGCTCATATTGTTGCTGACTTTGCTATTCACGAAACTGTTGAGACCTGGGTTATTAAACATCTGAGCGAACTACAACACTTACCATGGCCCGCTCAAACATCAGACCTCGCATTATTAAACTTTTTAAATCAGTTTTGGAGCTAAGATTTCGTAGCAGATGTCTCATCAATCCTCATTGACGAAACTGAGTGTCACATTGCTCAGAGTCCTCCGGAAGTCACTTATGTCTTATATACCTCAATCAATTCCACGTCGAATCAGAGCTATTCTGCAGACTAACGGTGGACCCACAGAATAAAGTAAGTTTAATTTTCCTCAGGTGTTCCCATTCTTTTGATAACCATCTGTATGTGTTGCTTAACATTATTTTCCTTATAATGAAGCATATTTCAGAATGCTCATGGAAAAATGAGGATAGTACTTGTCAAAGTTGTAATAAAAATAAACACTTCGCTCATGAAAATTGTCTTATCAAAAACCCTATCAAATTAAAATTTCTTTCTTTTATTAATAAGAAATATGTTATGTCTCTATCACCTATCACAATCGCCAACTCATATGCTAGAAGAACGAAAGATGAGAAACCGCCTAGAAACAGTATTGGATTGGAAGGGAGAAAAGCATTGTAATTGATTATCAATTTTTTAAATAGAAAAAAAATAATAATTTCGAAATACACGTAGTTTCTGTAGTAAACGGATCATTTGATAAGATAAAAATCAAGATTTTGAAGTTTAGAAAAGGTGTAGTTTCACAATAAAGGTAAATATATGAAGCACTATTCTGATGCAAGAATTGATAGCTACAAAATCATTGGATTTTTTTTTTTCTCTATCGAATCTACCTGATAATTGCCTTTGTTAAATTATATAGGAGATTTAGTGAGGTCATGCGTTGTATAATTAGTGTAAATGTGCTAAAATACAGATAAAAGTAATTTCATTTAACGTTAATTTTAAGATTTTATAGTTATGATTAGTGCAAGAAAATGTGAATTCGTTCGTGAAAGCTTATAGAAAACATTAGTCTGAATGTCAATGTGAATACGAAGTATGAGTAACAAGTCAAAATAATATTTGGGAGAGAAAGTACTAATAAGTGAGTTGCATTCCTCACTAGGAAACCTCGGTAAATTTCCAAACTATGGGAATTTAATATTGAAGCTGAAGGTGGTAGACCCAGGGCCATATTTAACATTTTCCCGGTTTAAAATACCACCCCTTGCAATATCAATAAATACTGATGTTCTTTGTAGAAGATTCGACACAATGAAATAAATAACAATATTTAAGTGGATTCATAACTTTGAAAATTGTAGGTAATTCTGGAACATAATAAACAATAAAAGGATTTTGAAAATGCTATAAAAATACAATATCAACAAGGGAAGAACATAAATAAAAAAATATAAAGTCATTACTAAAATGTTAATCACCATTTTCTAGCCAAATAGATCCTTGTCTCAGAGGATATTTACAAAATATAAATATCTCACACCATAACCATTTGCGCGAGCACAATAAATTTTTGAAATTTCCAGAACTGGAGTATATATATATAAAGCCTGGTCCGAGAAAATTTGCCGCCTTTCTAAACTTGTCGTCCCAGGCCATGGTTTGTTAGCCTTGGATAGATCTATAAGTTTCTTTGCAATCGAGGGCTAAGATATGAGATGGACTTCATGCCCGGAACTAATATAAAAAAAATCTCGCTAACTACTGTCGTTCTTAGTAGGGAAGGGGGAGAAAATAGCACAGGTGACTAGTGTTCGATACCTGGGTAGCATTATTACTGATGATATGAAGTGTGAATGTGAAATAAAAGTAAGGAGAAGAATAAGCCTTTCGCCGGAAGAAAAGTCTATTTTGTGGGAACCTGTATAAAGAGTTGAGTAAAATAATCATATAATGCTTCCTGTGGAGTATTGTATTCTATGGAGAAGAAACATGAATATTACGCAAAAATGATGAAATTGACTGGAATCTTTGGAAATGTGGGCATGGGGAAGAATGAAGAGAATTAGCTAGGTCCAGCGGAAAACAAATGAGACCGTATTACAAATGATGAGGGAGGAAAGATATTATTGAGAAGAGGAGGGGAACTGGTTAGGACATTGGCTAAGAAAATTTTTTTATCATGAGGTACGTACTAGAGGATATTGTGGTAGGAAAGAGACGGAGGGGGCGAAGGGAGGCTCCAATTGATGGATTATATCTTAACAGAAAAATCGTACATGAAAACGAACAAGTTAGCTGAGGACCGTGGAGCATGGAAGCTTCTGGAACGAATGAATGGATTGACCATGGAGCATAGAACGAATAAATGGATTGAAAATGTGACAATGAAAATTATAGAAATGCCACTTTCCTTGATTAAACAGAATAACACATTACTATAAATAATGCAATAATAATTTAAGAATAATGTAGCACATCAGTATTAAGAATAATGCGTTAAATATTCAAAATGATGCATTAAAAATAACTTTGCTGCGTAGAAAATCACGTTTAGTGTGTCCACGAAACTATAAGTTTGAACTCTTCTCGAAAATTAGATGAGAGTCAATGCGAGAAATATATTTTCAAATTCGAGACAAGACGAGAAACATGACGATTTTCGTCTCGTTTTCAAGACTAGAATCGAGACGAGATGAGAGTTTTACCAGAAAATATGAGACGAGGCAAGTAATCCTTACTTTTCGTATTGTGGCAATACTAATCATCCTATGTCTTTGTTAAACACGTATTTGTAGTATTAAATCAAAGAGTGATCTTTCAACATTTTGGATTAATGCATCATCAAAGCATCAAATTAGATTGGGCAGTTTTCTACTTTTGCAGGTATATGTAGATACGCTAAATGCCAATGCATATTCCTGACGTTTCCATAATGCAGCACCATGAAGGCGCAGCACTTGCGGTATCGACATTTGCGGTACTGCGACATTTACGGTACTATTCGAAATAACTTCTCCAAGTTAAGACAGGATATTTTCGGGTGTCCAGTTAAAGAATAAGCACATAGTATTAACTGCTATACATAGACTAAATTTTATAATATTGGTGTAGCCATGAAGTTGTTCTAGGGGAGAATAACCTGACTTCTTCAGGGGAATCGGGGCTTTTTTTTGCATACTAAAAGCAGACTGAAAGTCTTTCAGAATATAAAACCATTATTAACTCACCATATATACGTACAATGTTTCTCATAACACTAACAAGGGACACCCGCGAACTTGAACAGGAGAAACCGGATGAAATTTCTACAGGTAACTAATTTCAGGTCGCTGAATCCAGTGGTGATAGTCGTTTCTATGCAAAATCAAGCAGTTAAGCAGTGGCGGCGCCAGTTAGTGGAGTATGGGCCAATTTTCTAGACAAGGTATGAGAAGAAACGGGAAAATTGAAACGCTCAATGTAGCAAATATGATTGACGATTGAGTCTAAAATATGCAGAAGCTCATATGAATGCCTTACGTTAATCACAGTGTTATCAGCTCATTGAAAATCTTGTGTGAAAGTGGTGATGAAAGAAAGTGTCATAATAATGCGATGTATTGTAATATATAAAGAACCTGACACATTATTCGGGAATGAGGCCTTGTCATGTTATAAAACAGTGTTGCTAATAAAGTATAATGATGATGAAGTATAGTATTCTGTCCGAAGGCAGGTCTTTACTCGAAGATCCGTGCGCAAAGTAAACCCATAATGGTTTGCCATTTCCTCTCATGGGATGATGATGACGTCCCAGGATGGGACCTACGGTTTAAAGTGGGATCCGAACCCCTTGCGCCCCCAGTGGGAATCGAACCCGGACTCCTTGATTACCAGGCGATGCGCGTATCCACTCACCCACGGAGACACTCAAAGTATAAAATAGGTAATACATTTAAGTTATAAACAAACATAAAGTTAAGAAAAACTTTCAATCAGACAAGGCAAGCGGGAGTGAATCAGCCGGTATAGAAAGAAAGTGTGGTGTTAATCATATCCATGTAATACGCTGCGTCTGGTGACAGGTGCCATTTGACAGTGGCATTTGGGAACTCCAGCATAGAACGATACAGACGCGTGAGTGGTGTACTAGCAGATGGATCTCGTTCCGAGTAGTGTGGTTGTCTGCAATAGTGATAATGGTATCAAGTGCCAATGATCATTCACTGCTACAAGAGTGTTTCCCAAACAAAGATGTTACATTGAAGATAATTCCACCCAAGACTACGAAATATTGTCAATCCCTTGATGTCTGGTTCTTTCGGCAATGCAAGCTTTATTTCCGGCGGATCGTTGATTTCGTACGGCTCCAATGTGACAAACCTCAGATGAATTTACACGATCATTATTTCATTATCAAGCTGCATTCTGTGATCTACTGTCAACTTTAAGTGCTGATCTACAAGCACATGTTGCAGTATGCTTGGCAAAAGACAGGGTAGGAATTTGGGTCAGTAATATTGTCATTTGTTAACGCCATTAGTGTAGCATTTGACATAGGATTGTTACCATGCAGAGGTAATGCTGACTGTGAGTCAGTAGCAATGGTCAAATGTGCATACTGTACACTGTCTCTGTGCTTTGACCACTTCCTTGACAACCCATTTCTGCATTTTGAGAATTAACTGGTTCTTGCACACTTGCAGGTCAATGTAGATGCGTAATGTATTTTTAAGTTCTTCAGTATTGTATCATTTTACTGGTATCCAGTCGCCTCGACGGTCATATGTTTATTTTGGTCCTTATAATAATGATGTATTGTCCCAATATTTCTCTGTTACTCTTAATGTAAATCAACAAAGATGGTGCCTGTTATCAGATGCAGCGTATTACATGGATATTAGTAACACCACTCTTTCTTTATGTGTGTGCTGATTCACTCCCGCTTATCTTGGCTGATTGAAAATTTTCTTTTGTTTTCTTTTCTTTCTCGCTTTGCTTATACCTTACGTTTATCACCCCTTCTATACTTTATGAAGTTAGCAACACTGTTTTAAAACATGACAACGCCTCATTCCCGAATAATGTGTCGGGTTCCTTCTGTATTACAATACATCACATTATTGTGACACTTTTTTCCATTACTACTATCACACAAGATTTTCAATGAGTTGGTAACACTATGAGTAACATAAGGCATTCACATGAGCTTCAACATATTTTAGACTCAATCATTAATCATATTTGCTTCATTGAGCTTTTCAATTTTCCCGTTTCTCCACATACATTATCTAGAAAATTGGCCCACACTCCACTAACTGGAGCCACCACTGCTTGACTGCTTGGTTTTGCATGGAAACGACTATCGCCACTAGATTCAGCGACCTTAAATTAGTTAACTGTAGAAATTTTATCCGTTTCTCCTGTTGAAGTTTGCGGGTGTCCCTTGTAAGAACATGTAAACCCAAATATAAGAGTGGAAAATATTTACTAGAATTCATGGTAGACACGTTCGAAAGATGTAAACAAACTTGTTTGTGATTGGCCAAACGCCTGTCCATGATATTTAAAGAGAATTTCTAGAAATATATATATATATATATATATATATATATATATATATATATATATATATATATATATATATATATATATATATATATATTCTTTTATAAGTTTCATTAACAGTTGTTCAATAACTATTTGCCAGTGTTTACTCAAAGTTGAAACATAATATTCTTCTTTCTTCACTTTTAACATATCAAGATATTTGTAATTACGCGTGAGCATTATGGGATTATCCAAAGAGCAACTTGCTAGCGGAGTAATTTGTCACAAGTCACTTATTTGAGACACAGTTGTGCATTGTTATGAACATATTTAGGGATTTTTGGTCAGATATACCTCGGAATAAGTATAAGAGACAAAGTAATGATTAACGTTCAATGAATTAGTAATTTATTTTCATGATTTTTAATAGAGTTCAATTAATACATTAGAGATAAGCACATAACAATAACACATAATGCTAGGGCAGAACACATTGTGAGGCAGAGCCTCACCTCTGAAACAGATTTACAGTCATTTGTAAGTCCCAATTCTTTAACCTTTCTCCACAAACACTGATTAAAATGAAAATTACAACCACTAATGTGCGTTTCCTGCCGGGACAGTGTTCTTTGAGGTGTTACTGCTGCTTGCTCGAGATCCAATTTGATTAATTTCGGATTCCAATCATTAATATTAGCCTTCACCAAACTGAAAAATCTATGATACATCTTACTAGCTCTTGTTCGTAAGAGGCCAAAAATCAAAGGGACAATATTTGTTCCCTTGAAGTTATGTTCCCGTTCTTGAAATTTTGATACTGCATGTACTGAAAACTCTTATGAGAAGTGCATGGTTTCTTCTCAGAGGTTTCGATTACAATGATAGTTTTCATTAGGTGGCTCCTCTCCTCTTATATATCCATAACCTACCAAAATCAGCCAATAAGAATGAATCACATAATATTAGGCTGTTACATCTCAATACCCACCTCCTTTACTATTATATTTATTCTAATTTAGACTAACGTGGAGTGAAAGGTATACTTTTGGCGCACGTTCCACGATGTGTATCTCAAATGTCTCACTGTCTAAGGCAAAGTTTTTAACAGTACCGCAAATGTCCCAGAAAAACGGTTTTTCTGGTTGTACCGCAAATGTCCAGTACCGCAAATGTCCTGATACCCAACACCATTGAACAACAAACATTTTGGATATATACATTTCTTTGATCTGTAATATATAATAAGGAATTTACATTGTCACCAATCATCCCAATTTTGTTCATATACCAGTACAAGTGTTATTATTTGATATAAAAAAATTTGTAAGTAGTTATTAGAGAATATATCTTAGCTCCAAAGTCTACAATTTATCTTCTTTCTTTCTTTCCTTTTTCTTTTTTTTCTTCTAGTTTTTATACAATCTCAAGCACTTATTTTGTTTGTCCTTACGAGCGTATATTTGTGTTATCCCTGTACTTTTACTCACAACTATTTTGTGTATGTGTTTGCGAGGTAGTTCCTTTATGAGCAAAGCCAGATAAATGTTGATACATTACTTACTTTGGTTTTCAACTGTCAGTAATATAAGAATGTTCTTATTAAAAATTATCTTTAATCATATTTAATTATGTCTTTTTGCTAGAAAACGAGTCAGATCACATGCACCAAAGAAATGTTTGTGCGATTTTCTTGAAGACCTTATTCAAGGTTCAGCAA